>NW_026534600.1:0-19013 GCF_026225885.1 Hylaeus anthracinus
TGATATTCTGACTGTAAAATGTATGAAGTTAAATATCGAAAAAAAAAACATGTAATTGCGGTAGAATGTTTAAATTAGGTTCAAGCTTCACATTTGAACGAACTTGACTCTCTATAACCACGTGTGACTGCGGTCGCATACCCATATATCAATTTTTCCATGTCTGATTTCACCTTTTTACTATTGAGCGTCATTGCGGTTTTAGAGTAATTGTATGGCCACCACAGGAACTTTTTGTAACAGTTATTACGTATTTATAATTCCTGACGCCAGAATGGATGCATTTGGGCGAGTATTTCGATCAGAAAAATATATTTCGATGTTCATCTTATTAACAACAATTTTCAGAAAAGAAAAATAATGCTTGTTATAGAGGAGGTCTCGAGTGTAAAAGGTTAATCTGGTCGTATTTCGAATCTACCTTAGGGATCTGATCAAATCTCGATTTTTATCATCGTGAGACAAAACTACAGTCCCTGAGAACAGGTTAAATATTTCTCTGACTCGACTCTCTCGTGTCATCGTTGCTTGCTGGATGTTATGCACAGAGCATTGATAAAGACTTCCGTCGCGAGAAACATAATCCTTCGTCTGAACAACATTCTTTTCCTCTTTGAAATCCGAAGCTAAATATATATTTTTTACGCCTTTATCAACCTTAATTGTTGGTCTACGATATTTCTTAAAACGTTGATAAAAGATAAACTCATGCATAAGTAACAGCATTTTAACTACCGTTGCAAAGAAACTCTCTCGCAAGATTCAGACTTCAAAGAATAGAAGTTTTATTTAAATAGCTACGATAAGAAAATAAGATATTTCATTTAGAATCTCGGACTATCTTCAATATTTTAAATAAAGTGTCTTAGAATTCGCCCTTTCTGCGACATATATTTCTTTCCACTCCCAGGTTCGCCCTAATTTCTCCTTCGCGACGTCTCCGAATTCCCTTTCCACTCGATATCAAACTTCGCTAATTGTTTCACTTCATTCATTTTAATATTGAAAATTTATTATTTTTGTTTACTAAATGTTAGTCTATTTTTAGTTTTTTTTTGCAACTTTGTGTATAGAAACTATGGACAAAAATAGAGAGTAAGTGTATTTGGTTTTCTTGCAGTTTAGCGATGATTATTAGACATACAGGGTGTCTCAGAAATGTTGGAAGTCCTTGAAAAGGGTGATTCGGGGTGTGATCTGAAACAACATTTTGCAAAAAAACTTCTTTCAGCGAAAACGTTTCAACCTACTAGATTCTCGATAAAAACGAACAAAAAGTTCAGAAAACGTGCGTTTGTCTAGCAAAAGAACAAACAAATAACCTCCCCGAAAAGAACTTTAAAGACGACCTAAAATTACATTCCTAATCGCACTATCCGTCACTTTTCCCCACGGCAAATTCAAAAACGTAAACGTCCAGAAACGTGACTACGCCAATGTATGGATCCGTATCGACGTGGAAAGATCTCGACCTGCTCCGCTCAGGGGCGAATGAAAGTAAAAATGACGTGCCATTTTCCACCGAAACTGTTTGCTCGTCAGCATTCAACGGAGTCGCGAGTACAATTGGGAACGCGAGAAGCGAAAGCTTCCACCTTGACGTTTCCGGCCAAAGAAAGTTTCTCGCGGGCCAGTTTTTTGAAAGTTTTACGCCCGCCGTCGGACGCGGCGGAACTCGCCCGAGGAAGCTGCGAAAAGTTCAAATTCAGGACAACGCGAGCGTACGTCCTCGCGTGAAAGTTTTAGGCGACTCCGTGTGCATCTAACGACAGTGGCGGATGTCGTACTGTAGGAGCCTCGAGCTAAATTATTTTTAGGAGCTCTTTAACATTTTTTTTTCAAACGATCCATGGAAGACAGACGTTACTGTTATGGAAATATCAGGTCATCCCGTAAATTCGAGTCATTTATCAACTATTAAACTATTCAACTATTCAAATTGTTATTTGAAACAGAACTTTTCAATGTTACGAATACCTAAAGACGCAAGTACAGTTTATTTCGCAGTCTACCTTTTGAAAGGGGTGGTTCGGGGGATGATTTGAAATAACTTTTTCCTTTGCGAAAACGTCAACACCAACCACGTCCCCCAACCACTCCTTTCAAGGAACTCCAACAATTTTGAGACACCCACTAGTATATCCTATTAGTATCGTAATATTTCGTTAATAATTCAAAAACGAAGCACCATCCGACATTCTTGCATAGAAAATTACGGTTCAGAATCGTTTCAACTACCCTCATTTCCGGTTCTCACATTAATCCTGGAACACTCTATATATACCTACACATAATGAACATGGTACAAGGGCTCATGGACCAGCAATGGTTCAAGGCCATGTTTCTGTTACTAATAAAAAAAAAAAAAAAAACCAAGTATCATTTCCTTGAATCAAAATTTAGATCATGAAATAAGGTGAACGTTGAATCATGTACCTTACAATTGATATCCTCTCAAGCCCTTGCACCCTACTTACACCATTCAACATGCAAATCCAAACCCTCGTACAGTTGTTTATATTTTCTTTTCTAGACAGGCGTACATTCTCGATCCTTTCTACTATCCCAATCGCGTAAATTCCGCAGGATGTTCGCTGATTTCGTAATCAGCCGCCCCTGACCTAGCAGCTCCAAGCGAAACCGCCTCGGAGAGCTTTGTACGCGACCGGTTGATTATTACTCACGTTAATCGAAGTTTATGCGCGGGATCGTTTTACCGTGCAAACACGGTCGAACGATATAAACGGCCGCCATGTATAACTCGCGGATATACGTTTAGTCGACGCGAATCGAGAGGAAAAAAAGGAACCAACGGTGGACACACACCACTCGTGGTTCGATATCGTGCACACAAGCCACCACTGCCGGATGCAATTCGTCCCAATAATTAACGATTTCCCTCGGCAAGCTGACACTTCTTCTTCGATTATAAATTCAGTGCATCTCGCTGGAACGTTACAGCTCTAGCAACGAGACGATAAAAAAACCGAGGAACAACGTTCTCGTGCCACGGTGCTCGCACGATACGGTCTTGTCCGCGTTCAATCGCGATTCTTGCCGATACTGTTCGATAATATTTACCCGTGGCCCAGATCGAGACACCTTCCGGCGATTCGACTGCTTAGGTTTTCAGACAGACGGACTTTCAAACGGAAAACATTTGTGTTTGGATGTTTCCTGGGCTGATGAATGGGCTCGCGATTTGGAGAAATTGCGGTTGCTGGGATTCGTAAGAAAGTGGCTCAATGTACATCCGACTGGAACTTTTCTGACTGTAAAAGAATGTCACTTTGACGTGATTGAGGAAATGTGACACAGATTTGAGTGCAATTTTGGAAAAGTATCTTTTATCTATTGTCACAAACTCTCTCTCTCTCTGTGTGTGTGTGTGTGTAAGTTATTTAAGGGAAATTAGCTTTCCTAGCAAAATGGTGTAGAGATGTTCTTTCGTAGGGATTAAAAGAAATCTTCGAAACGAACAAACAAATGACGCTGTAGATAATCTTTTAAAGGTTCAACTTATTCAAGAGGTATCGCACTTTGAATGTTGGTAAAAAGATTACTCTATAAGTGTATCTTTTTAAAGAACATAATTTAAACCTTTATTTACTGACTTTCTTAACATTTTTTGAAATCTCGGCGTCCGTGTTGCTCTTATACCATCTTATAGAGTTGTCTCTAACTAGCTTCCGAAAGAAAAAAAGCTTGTGCTGCCAATTAAAAACGAACTTCATAGAAGCGGACTTGAACGTCACAATAGGTTTCGAAGCGTTTGATTAATACAATGTCATGAGAATTGTATTGAAATGAAATGAATATGAAAGGGTTGAAAAAAAGTAAGTAGAGCATCTTATGTCTCAACTCCTAAAAGCGATTATGGCCCTTCGAAGGACGTGGTTTCGCTATAACCTTCTTTCGAAAAGGGTCTTGTTTCACGGTTGGGGGACTAACGGGACCTACTTGGACTAAACCTGCAAAGATGGAGATATCACTTTTCGTTCGATCCTCGTGTAAGTGGGTCAATAAAATCCCACCGATAGGACTAAAATTACGGAACAGTGCTCGGTGCAACACGCGATTCAATGCACGCTTATTGACATGAATGCGTGTCACGCGTTCGACGAGAGTCGCTATGCGTTTCCCGGTATCTAATCGGTGAAAACTGCCGATGATCATCCGCGTGTCATACGAATGGGAAATAATAATGAAAGGAACGCCTGCGGGGTGGGAATCGGCGCGCACGGTCTGTGTGCATAATCTAAACGTAAGCTTTGTCGCTAACTCAGGAGCACGTAGTGCAAAGACAACAGATAGAGCGTTAATTTTGATAAATATTGAAAATAGGTAAGTGGCACGGAATCGTATTTTTTAATCGATTTCGGAAATGAAGAGGTTACTCAATTCGACATGTATATTGCCCTAAGAATGAAAAATTTTGAATTTTCCGCCGTTACAAGGTCGCATTGTATTTAATAATTTCATCGAATTCATCAAGAGCTGGTGAGCAATAATGCAGTTTAAATTTATTTCGTACTTTTTAGTGCTTCTTTTTCATACTTTCAAGTAATTATATCCAGAGCCGAGGTGTGTATTCGTATAAATTACGTGGAAGTTGTTTCATATTTTTTCGAAGTCGGTTACATTTTCTTTCCAAAAATAAATTTATTTCATTCGAACAGAAAATTTGTGCTTTGTACTAATGAAATAATACGCGTCAAATACTTTATTTTTCAATGGTGTATCCGTGTGCAAAGTTTCATGAAACTCTATGTGCTACAGTCTCGCTAGAGGATCTCCAGTTTATCATCGAATAATTGTTGAAGAAAGGGATCATCTAAATTTGAGTAGTTCATTCTATCTATTAAGAATAGCGCAATTGAAGAAAATGTTCGAAGTAAGTCCAATTTAGGCAAGCTTCCACCGTATTTTAGCAACATTTAGCGAGGGCATCGTTTGGGTAAAACGTTTAATTGCGTGGACGTGAGTGCAGAGCGCTGAGCAAAGACAACGAAATGATTGTACAGAGCAAAACACAGATTGCGGGAAGAACCGGGAACGTTTTGATACTCCTAATGACCAGCATTACGCATACACACTCCCAGCTATCAAGCCATTACGGCCAAAGCGCGAGCAAAAGCGACTCCTTCAACATGGAAATAAATGCATGCTGTTATAATTAATGCAAAGTAACGTCAGCGTTTGCTGAGAGTTTCTAATTCCAAGCTTGCTCTCCAGGCAATTTATTTCGCTCAAGTCTCTCTTATCTCGTACACCGTAACCGTGAATGGAACAAAATTTTACTCGTAAAGAAACCCATTCTCTTTTCCATTCATTGAAATGGAACTAGCTTATTATATAGACACACATAGTTTCGAAAGAGAGTGTAACATTTAACACCTAATCTCGTTAATTGCACGTTCAGAATTTCTGCTTGAAATCAAATTCGCGAAAGATTGAGATTCATAGTAAACACTGGAATGCTTGAAAATATTTCGTTAGTAAATTATATTCTTTCGATGTACACTAATGCTAAAACTGAATAGGTAATATTATCGATTGAAAATTCCGATCGTATTCCGAGTATGTAATTCAAATGTACAGAAAACATTTTTTTAAATTTTTATGTATCCGAGGTTACGAAAAATGATTTAATGAACTTCCCATGTCTCCATCGCACGTCTTGTTTCATTCGAGTTCGATCAATTTGGTGGTAACCTGCGATAGATAAACCAAGAGAGACGTTCCTCTCTAGTAGAGAAATTTCTGTTTAGAAGTATTCATTTGCGACCGGTTACAAATTGCGATACCTCGACGAGTAAACGTTGACTCAGCCAGTTGTCATAATGCTCTGACAGAAGTGGAGCACAAGTGACAAATATTCCTCGCAAAGCACGCGTTAATTATTGCTATCAGCTTGCAGGATTTATCATTCACAAAACATGTAGGTATGCATGTATACATGGACAAGCTTACGTGTATACATGGTACAAGATGATGAATTTGCAGTTTCGAACAAGCTATTATTTATGATATTGTACATTTCGACCGTTTGGAATACAGTCGTCATCGGAATGAACGTTAGAATTGAATTTACGACATTAATATGCAAAAAGAATTTACTATATTAATGTATGCAATGTGATGACTTTTTTAAAGCCTTATATTCTTTTGATATTTAATACAATTTATGTAGGGATCATTTCGTGCGAAATCGAGAATTAAATGCGATTGCGAACGTATTTTTATTTCAATGATAGTCTTTTGCTTAAAAGAAATCATCACATTGCATACATTGATATAGTAAATTCTTTCTATATAAACATATACTTAGTAAATGTATTTATAATGTTTAAAGGTTCCAAAGACGTCTCCAAAGTGTCGACAGGTAAAATAAATAAGAGTACGTCCTGAAAAATAATTCTCCAAACAATCCTCCATTATTTACAAACTGCTTATCGCGCAATTTTCAATATTCGCTATTGACGAGGTCAGTTGCCCCAAAAATTTCCAAAGAGGCAGAGTGGATCAGGCCTCTCGCAGCTGCCGATGGAACAAGCCGCGCAGATGCAGTACGCAAATCGCAATCGCAAACAAAAGAACGGATATTCGGACTCACCTTGCTGCTTATGCGGGATACGAGTGTCTCGATGTGGCATTGCCATTCCAAGGCACGTAGAAACAGCAGGTGCCACCGACGTTCCAGAGACCTCGCGATTCGCAAAACTTGTGGCGGTTCCCGTTGTTCCTGTTCTTTCTCTGGCTCCTGTTTCTCTTCTTGTTGCTGTTGCGATTGTTGCTGTCGTTGTTCCTGTTGTTGCGTGTAAACTTTATCGCCTAATTTTACTACCGAGCTAACGATACGACCGTGCGCCTCTATGTCTCGTTGGAGTACCTGGAATCATTACCGAAACATTGCAATGTTATTACTTGTCTATGATATGAAAAAGAAAAAAAAAAAAAAAAAGGAAAGAAAATGTCAAAAGTCCGAATTTCGAAACGATCTTTTGAATTTTCCAAGAATTTGAAAAAATGGAGCTGCTTACTTATCGACGCATACCTCTCGGCGTGACCTTTCGCAGGGCCTAAATTCGCATTCGAATCCTACGCTTAAATCTTACAATGAGGAATCATTTATTTACAAACGCTGTCACATGTTATATATCTTTTATAAGATGAATATTAAATAATAATACCTGCAAGAAAATGTCTTGAATCTGTTAATGGTAAAGTCATTCTGTAAAGAGTTAATCGAAATCGGTGCCATTTAATCGGGTAATTTTCGCCGGCCCTGCCCTCGATTGCTTAACATAAAATTGTGACGTTCAGCGCGAATGCAACTTTTCGCACTATTTACTACAGACTTCATTCGCATGAAACTGGCACGTTATTTCGTACACCGATGAAAGGGGTGTGCCTAATGAAATAACAAAGCTTGCCTCCGGTACAGAGTCTCTCTCTTTTTTTTTTTTTTGTTGGCTTAACACATAATTACGATTTCGATCAGATCCCCGCACAATAAAAGGCTATTAAAAAGATCGAGGTTGTGAACGTCATCAGTCACGTCGCGTCACTTTTATGATCAACTCGTGACAAAAAGCGAACATTAAACAAGAACGTTAGTCATCCACTTCGCATAATCATTCTCGTTGGATTCAACGTTTAAAAATTGTTTCATTCGAAATTCGAAAGTTTCGGGAAGCGAAAGCCTTGGCAGTTCGACACAATCGAAAATTGGTCTATAGATTGAGTGAAAATCTCGTAATTATCGAAAAGGTTTGTGAGATATTTATTATCATTATTGATAAGATATTAAATAAAATATTGATAAAATATATTCTCTAGTGGAACATGCACTAAATGTGGAAACCTAAATAAATACGTAATATTTGTTTGATACCTATTGACTTACAAATGAAATATTTTCGTTACGGTCGATACTGTGTTTTAAAGCCGATGTAATTTTATTAGAAAAAGAAGTACGTTCGGTCTACACGTGCAAAAACCTACTAGAACGGTACATGGCGGCGACATCCAGTCTGCATTAGTTATATTTAGACATTGCAGGAAGCTTTCGACCGTTCTTTTAAAAGAAAGACAGTAACATCTGGGTTAATGAATTTTCACCAAAAATTAGGGCAACTATATTCTTCTTTCTACGACACAAAAATGAATTTTATTTTACATTCTGATGTTACTGAAATATGTATTTATTTACAAATGAAGTATTTTTGTTGAATTCATTTAAATCTTGCATCGCTCGAGTATGCATACTGGAATTTGTTGCAAACAGAACATTTGCATCGTACAGAATACATTTGCTTATTTACAAAAATTTGGTAAAACGTCACACGGTGGCGACATTAAGCTTTCATTAGATATATTTAGACGTTACAGGAAGCTTTCGACTGTTCGAGTGAAGTTTCGTTCAAGCCACACAAAAGTAATTTAAACACGGTAACTTTGCTTCGAATCCTAACGAAACATTAAATTTTACCTGAAAATTGAATACATTCTTGTACGTACAGCGACGTACAGCAATCAAAGTGCGGTCATTTGGTCCAAAACTCGGTTTCCATAAATCAGGCGAGGCCATAAACTGGGAGACGTTAAGTGGCAAATTACTATCATTCGATTAATTCGAAAGCGTGTAAAATGACGAATCGAGCTCACGGATATTAAGCGCAACAGGGAACAGAAGATTCGAAAGCGCCCGAAAGCCTAAATAAAGTTCGATTGATGCGCCTTAAATCACGTTTTGAGTAAGTACCGTTATCGGTGGGTGATCTTCGAAAGTCTTCTTTCACGCTGAGCGACACAAGATTAAGTTATGCCTTTAAAAGCAAGCACCGGGGAGAAACACGATTAAAGCATACGTTTAACTCCGTACTCCGTACAGTAAATCAACCTCGGAACGATGTCGATCGTTCGCGCACGAAACTTAACAGTTTGCTGCTAAAATAATGTTTCCGATCCTTTCGGATACCGTCTCAACAGGATATTGATTTATTTATCGCGTCAGCGAACGTCGATATTTATTGCACCGCTGCGTGATTCGACATCTTCGCGACTATTCTAATTTATCGATGAATCTGTGAGATGTGGAACGAGATATTCGAGAATTCGTAGCTGGAGGGTGTGCCTCAACATCGACAAATCCAGAGTCGTGTATCGCGAAGTAAATCAAAATCATGGAAATTCCGTAAGAAACGTAACAAAATAGAGGTAGAAAAGAAAGAGTGATAATATAAATATTGTATAACGCTGCGTGAAGAGATACTAGTAATTTACGACAAGTATGAATGAAGTTCTTAACGGCTAATTACTATGCAGAAAACAGGATTTAACTGCAGGTTGAAATCGAAAGGAATAAGAGAAAATAATCACTGTCATTTTTCCATGTCCATTAAGTTGTGAAACAACCTTGGCTCGGAGTAAAAGACTTTAATGCGGTGAGTTAGAACCTCTAATGATTTCGTGCGTAAAAAGAAGTTAGATTATAGCACAAAAAAGAAACAACTTTGAAAAGAAAATGTTTTCTTCCAGCAAGAGCCTCTAATTATCTGGTAAAAATTATTTTCAGAGTGAATTCGTTGCTTCGACGCTTGATATTAATACGCTTCCGTGTTATAAACAAACAACTTATCAGATCGAAGAAGACCACAAACAGACATGTTTGACACTTTTTAATAAAAAGCAACATTTTAACTTCTCAAAAGTTGTCCTATGCAATTCTCCTCACTCTTTTCTTCCTTACCCTTTTCAGATTACGCATCTGTATTAAATTCTTGCGCTCGAGATAAAACGGTTCAAATTTGCTTAGCAGAGAATGTATTAAAAAAAAAATCCCCCAAAAGGACAAAACTTGACGTTCTAGACTAGAATACTCTCCTAATTCCTGTTAATGACGGAGACCAATGATCGACTCGTTACGTACACGATGTCTGTATCGCATGACTCGATTCGTCTTGGCTCTGCCATTAATTAATTCACCAATAAAAAGTGCAGTCTCGCACCGAAACGCAGCATCCGAGTTGTTCCGCGCACAAAGAAACAGGTAGACACCGTTTCTCTCCGAGTAACACACGATCCCGGCGAACATATCGAATCCTGGCGTTATGAGAGGCGATATTAATGGCACCAAAGTCGTGAAACCCAATATCGAACGGCCACGCTTTTACTCATTTTTCATTCCAGCCTTTGGCTTCCTCCTTTCGACGCGCCAGGTGAAATTCATCAATTCGACGCGATTAATGAGCGGCAAACAAAAAACGAACGCGACTAGGAGGAAGCAAACGGCGAACGACGAAGGAAAGCGAGGCCGGGGGTTCGTAGAAATTCACGCAGCCTTACTTGAGCGGCGCGAAGAACACACCGTCAGACATGGTTCCCAGTAAGAAGGAAGTATAAAGTAGGATTATGATTTTCCTGCCCACGGCGGGATTGAAACGAGCGATAAGAAACCACCGCACACGGCGCGCGGTACACGCTTCTTTTTGCTCGCACTCTACTTTCCTATCCCGTGCATAATCAACGTTTGCTCATAATCAGACGGCGCTATTTTTTTTTTTTTTTTTTCCGTTCGCGATTGACGACGCGCGTTTCGTGCGTTCGACCCGACGCGAAGAAAATACTGACCGCTTTTCTCGCGAATTTTCCGAGTCGACGCAAGTAAGACGTGGAAGATCGCGTTGCGAAATTTAGTAGTATTTTTCGAGAAAGTGTATAATTTTTATAGGATTATCTCGTTAGTATCAAAGCTTGAGTGGTTTTTGTCAATAATAAAAAAAGATGAAAATGGAGCAGCACAATGAACCAAGAGATATTATTACGGAAGCTCGAATTAAAGAGAGCACTTCAACTTTAGGACCCAATAGGATTTTCTACACGAACATAATGTAAAGACAATTATCAAAGAATAACTTACGAAATGGATTCAACACAGAGCTCTCCCATTAATTGATTCAGCAATGAAAAGTGCAGTCTGCGATTTCTTATGCGTACCTCTACGGACTAAGTTTCACGAGGATCTCAGCGATGATCACACGACTGGCGATCGAGTATCGATTAGAAATTCATTTCCAACGCGAGCCAATCGATACGTGGCTCGGAAAAGCGTATAAACCGTATAATTTCGACGGATCGCTCGATAGCTTCGAGGATGAAACAACGCGAAATTCGCCATCGGGGGCGGCAATCGTATTTTGCTCGATCGACCAGATGATTTACGCGGCGGGTTTTCCTTTTTCCTTGGCAGAGATTAGATCGTTATCCCACGAGGTTTCCTCGGTTGAATATAAATCATGGTTCCGGGTATCGCGAAATACCGAAAGCGGACGCCGTGCACGCTTCGGTGCAAAGGTTAAACACACGCGTACAAAAGAAACGTTAAAAGCTTTTATTGCTTCCGCGAAGCAAGTCAAGCATTTCGACTCTCTGTACTCGTTACGCTTCGACATCGTTGGTGTCACAATATTTCGCACGCAGAAGCGCTCTTTCGTTTAAGGAGCGAGAGGAACGAATGTATTTTATGGTTGACTAACGCGAATTCACTCCCGAAGGAAGTTTTCGGGAAAAATGGTAAAGTCTGTTAGCTTTGTGGAAGCTTGCATTTTTTAAACCGTTGCGAAAAGTGATGACTTGAACCCTCCTTAATTTCGAGTGGATAATAATTATTTCTTACGAAATAAATCAGATTCGTCAGGAACGTCAGGTCAGCAGACGTTCGAATTGCGATCCATCTTATACGATGCAACGCTTTGCACTTTGTATCGGAGTTTTCGTTGTCGCCATAATTAATGTCAATGTTTGGTGTGGCATTTTAAATGGTTACTTAATCGTATCGTGTTTCTTCGAAGAAAATTTGACAGCTGCTCGATATCTTAACGTTTTGGAAGGAAAACTTGCACACTTATTGCGAGACATTTCACTCCAGAATGTACGAGAAACAGCTACGTTTTATGATGGACCTTCGAAGAGTGATATCTTCCATATTTTCCGAGGAAATACTCCCAAAAAATTACAGTATTTACTTGAATGTATGTATAAAAAGTTCTCAAAGTTTCATTAAATTATATATATTTCTTTCATGCTCAAAAAATTCATGCAAATCACTAAAAAAAATATACTCCTAAATTTATTTTCCCTCTTAACTGGTGTATATTACCCCTGTATATTTTAATATCATCGAAATCTCTGACGTTGCGACACAAAAACGATCGATCTGACGCAGAAAGATCCGTGTATAATTTATTTTAAATATCGAAAAACGAATCATTCATACTGCGAGAACGTAACGATAACAGGAATTATGCATAGCTTCTCGTCAAATCTATAATAATACTTTGTCTGTAAGAATATTTTGTTGCACTCACTGTACACATGACCGAACAATCCTGTCTCGTTCGCGAAAGAACACACGACCCAGAGACGATCACCCGACTCGAAGACGCTCGGTACAACGTTCTCTGGTTTGCGGAGCCGAGTAGCTAAAATCTGCGAGGAACAAAAGGTGTTGTGCTTTGCCCCCGTAGCTCGCATTAGCCCACTTTCTCCGATAGATTGCGTACGATTGCGTGCGATTGTTCTACTTATCTCTTAGCGCCGAGCAATTGCTACTCGCGGTTTGCACCGCGTTACTTTCGACCACTTCGTTTCGCTGGAACGGCTTTTTCTCCTCCCGCGACGTTTCGAGAACAATGGCTCTCGACCACGCTCAAAAGAAACCTTCGCTTATCGGATATCGAGGATCGACATTTAAGATAAAGGTAATTGGTGTTTCACGGGTAAGATACTGGCGGAGATGGGCGCGATAATCATCTGGAGAAAAATCCCAAACATCGAGCAAAAGGTAATTATTTTAAGAACGAAAGGTAGTTGTCTGCCCAGTAAAAATAAATACCTGATTTGTGGTATTTTATAAAATTCTATTTAAAATTCTGAGCTTGTCTTTTTCTTTTCTGACGAAGATTCTATACTCATAGAATTATTTTCACTTTTTCGCAGACTTATGTTTGACGAATAACAATGTTTTAGATTTAACCTTTCCATTACTTTGTAAAGGTATTACTTATCTATTTGAAATGTCTAGTGTAATGTAGTGTAATGCGTTCCTCTAATTAAACGTATCGATTTTCCATAGATTTTCTACAAATTTCTTGAGCCAGAACTGGTGAAACAGGACCCTACCTATTTTCGCTACGAGCTAAACAAAATTCCATGTGTGTCGTTTCAGCAATCATCGATTCAATTGCATTTCAGATTGAACGAACGAAAGCTCGCTCTGACAATGAGTGACTGGTTCAATCAAACGGACGATTCGAACAAATTACTATACAGTATTTTCATTCGTCATCTTTCATTTAAATGAAATTTTGCCCATCTTTCGACGCTGGGACTCGAACGAAGGAAGATCAAGAAAATTCGACACGGCACGAAGTACGTATGTAAAATAACGCGGAGTGCCTGAAGATGAATCTATCCGCAAATTGGAGCTATTTATATAAAAGAACGACCTGCTTTTGAAATGGACTTCCATTGTGCCTTGAGTAGATAGTTGATTCGCGTTGACCGTAGTTAAGGTTAACATTTAACAATATTTGAAGAGTGTACAGCTCACTTCGATTTCCTCAATTATTGTCTCCTGTTTACATTAATTATATATACATTAACTATACCACCAACATGGATGTATTTTTATGTTAAATATTACCAGAAAATAAGAAACGTGAATATTATAAGTTACAGGACGATAAACAAGCCTTTATTTACGTTGTGCATTTTCGAAAAGTGACTCCTATCTAAAGACTCGATAAACCAATAACGATATAAATATTTTAAATAAACCTACGGCAGATATCTCCTACGTTTCACGCTGATAATAAGCGATCGGTGACGTTAAACCGTGATAAATTCCTATTGATCGGTCAAGATCCGAGTCGTACGTGACATTTTGAACGATCGTAAAAAATCGCGAACTATCATGTTCGCTCTACGGATGACCCAAGAACGAAATATGATAAATTATGTAAAATCAAGGGTTTTAATGGCGCGCTTCATACTCGCGGAATATTTACAGAGAAATGATCGGTTACTGTAGATGTTTACATCCGCATTTCTATGCAAAGTGAAAATTCTGCATGGTTAATTCCAGCGGCATGTCGAGGAGATACTTGCACGTGACCCGAGAAAGAACTAGCCATTCGTCATCTTAAGAACAGATCGTTCTTCGAATCGTTGCAATTGTCGAGATAAGGAGGGGAAAAATTCCCAGGTGAAACGAGAAATCGTAAAACAAATAACGTCGAAGAGAGACTGCGGTGTGACGGAGGTCGACAGTGTACATTAATTTTCGGTGGTACGTTACAAAACGCACGTCATGCGCCATTCGTTTGCGCTTCAATCATACTCAAGACCGTGACCGTGTGCATTTTCTAGCGCAACTAGCCGCGTATGAAAATATCCGACGTTACTTACGTGTTATATTACAAATATAAAGGAAATTGCTGATTATCGATGGATCGCTATTTATTACACGAACGATAATCCATCAAGACCCTTCGACCCGTCAGATCGATAAATGTAACGTGCGCGTAACCTATCCGTGTATCGATTTAAACCGTTTCATCTATTTCATCTATTAAATTTGCGAGAATGCCCAATGACGGGCTGCTTTGTTGTCCGTTCAATCATGGTACGAATATTATGCGAACATAATATCTCAATATTATGTTATAATTACGAATTATAGAACCGACAGAACAATCGAACAAGGAAGAATATGCAGGTATATTCTTGCAGGTAAACTCGCTCGCTTCGCAAAATGTTCCACGATCCTGGATCGGCGAATTGCGCAGAGTGTAAACGGAGCCGATGGAAGCACGAACAAACGAATCGATCCTCGTAAATCGATTCTCCGTTTGGTGCGTTGTGACAATTTTATCGAGGGACACCGATATCTTAATGGATATCGCGAATAATTACGAGATGAAAGTACCGTGAATATCCTCGCGGCTGAACGCGCGACAAGCGCCAATAATATAGAATACGAAAGCTGGAACAGGGGAGGAGAGAGGCGAAAACTTACAGGACTGTTTATGCGCGACGAGCGTGGAAAAATGGAAAATCTACGAGGAAACACGAGCGCGGAACGTAGGAACCGGCGAGCCACGGCGCAGGGAACGTAACACAGTGTTCGGTTTCCAATCTCGTGAATTATCGGGACACGCATCGGAAAGCTTTCGAGAACGACGTTCGATCGCTCCATCTCGCGTTACGCTGCTTTTATAGTAGAAAGTTTCGACACGTACCGATACATCATAGAACAATGCGCTGCGCCGTTCCTCGCTCCGACTTTGCATCGAGTAGTCGCGAGCCCACCGATTTCCTGCCGTTATCGCGATTCCACTTTGCCGTGCGGCTTGCTTCCACCAGACATGGGCAAAATTCGTGACTACGTACAAATTTCGAGTTACGAGCAGAGAATACAGCCGTTGATCGAATCGTTAGAGCACCTGGGAAGATGTGACGAAACGAGGTTTAGATCGACGCTTGGAAGTTGAAAAATCAAACGCAATGCTTTGCACTCCGCAAAATGTGCGGAGTTGTTACAAAATGTGCGAACAGGAATTACATTGCATCAAATAGTCTAACCTTGGAAACGTGTCTTTTTTGGTATTACATAATTAAACGCGAAAGATAATTCCGAAGACACGCGATCGACTATCGAACGTGACAATTCTCAAATTTGATATACACACCTTTTACTTAACATTGGCAACCTTGCTTTTTTTAAAACATTAGAATCATCATTTTATCTCAATGCTTCTAATAATTTGATCAACGACTGGGACCAACTTTGCTGAAGCAAATTAGCTGAAGGCAAATTAGGATCTGAATTGTGGAATAAAATTGTATTTCACGAAAAAATCTTATCGATCGAATAGACATCAGGAAAAAAGCACTGTGTACTAAAGCGCTTTAATCCGTCCTCTGTTATTCTTATAAAATTTCATTCGGACCATATCTGACACAACATTTGTTTCGAACAAATCAAGCGAGACCACTTTCGAAATATAAAGTTTCATTCGCAGGTCATAGGGTCTGCCCTAGAAAAGTTTGCAGAAAAAGATCGATGCACGTTAACCCAGTTAGTTTCTACAAATTCTCGGCTCTCGTTAAACACCCGTGTGATCGCGAGTAATCGTTAAACCGAACCGCGTAAACATCGGACTGTGGCGAATCATAAACGCTACGTAACTGCACGATACATGCAAATGCGTGTTTGAATTCGCGGCCGGAGTTCCGTGTGGAATTCACGAACAACCAAGTGTGTCGTGTAAACGAAGCTTTGTACTATTTGCACCGAGAACTGACGCGATTATGAAGAGCCACTGCAAAGTAGGAAACAAATTGCGTGCACGACACGTTCCTTGATTACACATTTGTTGACGTGTCAAGGATATTTTCTAGCCGTATTGTATAATCGATTGGGGAAACCATTGTGCAATTATGTTGTGGTAAAATGCATCCAAACGTAAATTGGAATCGCTAATGGAGTAACACAAAATCGTCTTGCACGACGAAGAACGACTTTGTCGATCGCATTAGTTGTATAAATGTACGAAGTTTGGATTTAGGGGGAAATACGAAGTACGAATTATGAAATAAAGTAGCGACTTGCAAATAAAAGGGAAAAAAAGATAGAATTAATGTATCGAAATAAAAGTGTACGTCAAGATGAATTATGCTGAAAATTCCGAGAGACGTAGAGGTGCGAATTTAAACAAAAATAGCACCTTATAGGGAATAGCGAAACGAAACTTTTTTATATTTACAGTTTATTCGCGCGACATTTAGTTTCAGAGATAAAAATTGTAAACTTAAAGACCCTCTTTCCCCCCGAAGTTCAATTTTTGCAACGAACTTCTAATATTTCAATTTTCATCAAAAGTCAAACAGTCAAAGGGTTAAATGATTCTCGACACATCTTCCATACACGAAGGACATATTACAATAAGAATTCTTTTCAAGAATTATGAAATAAATATTCTGCATGAATTATGCGAGTTTGTATTCAAGATAGAAAAATCTAGAAGTTTATTGAATTTTGATTTTAATTTGCTCTTGTTGAGGAATAACTTATTATCAAATTTTTGTTCTTTTCATTGTCGACAGTAATCATAATTATAAAAAAAAAAACTAAACGTGCACATATGTGACCAAGGGCGTGAGGAGATTAAAATTGAATGTCAGAGGTATCGTGAATTTTCTGAACGAAATTTTCATAAAAATTCCGATCCCCGCGAGCTCCCTTCCGTTTGCAACGGTTATCAATAACGTTCTGCTCGCAATTTGCTAACGTGAACAGAGCCTTTGTGCAGCCAGTGAAAGCACAGTAGACAAATGGAATTGGAACAAATCGTAGAACAGAACGTTTGAATTTACCTGGCGCGAAACTCGGGCGTTGCATCCGTACGTATCCAACGATAATCTTGTCCCAGTGCTCGATGGCTCTCAAGTAGGCCACGATCACCGTAAAACTTGAATGGTGCTATCGGTCATTGCGATCATTTGCGTCGAGTAAAAGTGATCGATACACCTGACCGATGACGAACTGGGCGCAGACCTCGTTTAATTTACATGACATTTCGCGGTGCTTATGATACGTGACGGTGTATCGGGTGTCGCATTATGCAAAGCGCGCTATTTAGCGTCAACTCCCATCTGGGAGAAACCGGAGATACCGTTCCTCGGATTGCTTGTACAAAGTACGTGGCGATCTTGAAGCATTGTCGAGCGTGCGACAATTCTATCGTTGTAATTGACAGTACAAAAGAAGGAATGGAAGGATTGTCTGAAATGTTGCTTGAATCGTAGTTGGAACACCTACCTCGAACGATGCGTTAATCTTATGAGAGCGAATGTAATCTGGTGGATGATTTATGGTGTATGTTTAACACGAGAAGGGTTGATGCATCCAGAAATAAAATATTGATTTGTGGAGGGGTCCTTTTGGCTATGTATTTTCTCTTATTACAGTTATTTAGCGAAAGAAATTTCGTTCTTTCCTGGCCGGGATCTTAAATTATTCAATTATCAACTGATAAATTCAATTATCAGTTCGTCGTTCCGAGAATTCAAAATTTGTTCTTTTCCCCCAAAAAAACTATCAAGCTAAGAAAAAATGTACAGTTCACCGAAAAGGTCCGATGCAGTTTCGAAACCTCTGTACTTAAACCAACAACGCAGTTCCACCCAGCGAGACGTGTTTACGATCCCGAGTCCGATAGAACCAACGCGTAACAAAATCTACAAACCGGCCGATAAGCCTGACGGTAATTACGCAATTGGCAAAAAGGAGAATGAAATCGTAAAGAGTGCCTTTGCACTGTCCGCAACTGCCAGCCGTCACGATACACGTCGTTGCCCACTTACAAGATTAAACCCGACCGTCCGTAATTTTTCATCGATTCAACCGATAAAACGATACCTTCTAGCCGATACTTAATCAGAGACTTTCGCGGCCGCGTGCACGCGAGCCACGAGAAAGAAAAAAAGAGTCAACGATTGACACAAGCCGGGATACCGGTGATAAAACGACACGCGTCTAAATAGGTCGCGCAAAACTAAAAGCTGCTAACACGTTCCGTATAGGCTGACCATCCATGGGAAAGTTAACGCTAAGAATGATGCTGGGAAAGATTAATGTCCGTGGATATTTCTAAAAAAGACCAAGAGACTTCGGAGATACTTCAATTTGCATCTGATTAGTCACCGTGAGAGGTATGTTTCGCGATAAATCGAGCCGTCAAAGGAACAGAAAGGTGGTAAGCGGATCGTAAGTAGGAAAACGAGGTGAAAATATATAATACGTTTTCTTTGCAAGGCTTCGTTTTGGGGAAAATCGGGTTCGAATAGGCGCGGGGACCATTTCGTCGAATTTTAGGTGTTAGGACGGTGAATATGTCGGAAGAGTAAAGTGTCAGAACACTGAATATGTCAGAAGAGTAAAGTGT
>NW_026534601.1:0-7414 GCF_026225885.1 Hylaeus anthracinus
CAAGTTATCAGAACACTGAATATGTCAGAAGACCAAGTTATCAGAACGCTGAAAAATACAACCTGGTCTCTATTCGCGCCGAGATCGCAACCATACTGCGAGACTAAAAGTTGCCCGACACGGTGCACCGAAACTCGGGAAGGAGCACGGTGATCGCCCATGGGAAAGTTGGGCGATGGATGTTACGGTGTCGCGGGACGAGCGAGCATGTGCTCGTACCGAGGACACGGGACGTTCTTATCCGTGATACGGAGCTAAGTAGTACATAATTCACGGTTGAATCCACTCCGAGATTACGGTTACGTTGAAACCGCTCGCGGATCGCTACTCCGGTAGCTGGCTGGGCAGATATCGACCGACAGTTATTGACTTTCGTGCCGCTCGCGGATTCCGTGTATTTTCAGCGAAAACGAAACGCGCGCACGTGATATCGGGACGACGCCGAGTACACCGACCGTGGAGCAATCCCAGATATGAATGGAGTTATTGCTCGCCTTGGAAATGCCACGCGTACATTTGTTCTGAATGAGATTCAGGTTTCGAGCCGGGTAAAAACGATTCCTAATCGAAAATTTCGCGCTGCGGTTGGCTACCGAGCAATTTTCCACGGTATTCGATGATTGCTTTATGGATAGAGCCGAATACGTGCATTGTTCAGTAAATAGACCGACTGCGTGATCGTATAGTACGTGTTGGTGAAATGGCGACGAGCTCCATTTGTAAGTAATAAATTAAATTAGATGTAAGTTCTGGTGCTATCAGTTTTTCCGTACGTAGACGCGTCAAGGCTATATGAAGCTCAACTTTGTTTTTTTAAATATAACGAGGTACCTTTTTATGCATCAAGTAATACAGCTAAACATTCTTTATGAAAAAGTACTGATCTATGTATGTCGAAAAGCTAATCGTGTAGAAGATATTGCAATTTAAATCATTGTAAAATTCGTGCTTACAATAGCTTACATCGTTCAATGTAACGACTACTTGAAGTAAGCGTCAAGTAACGCAGCTAGACGTTCTTTATAAAAAAAGTACGGATCTGCGTATGTCGAGAAGCTAATCGTTTAGAAGATATTGCAATTTAAATCATTGTAAAATTCGTGCTTACATTGGCTTACATTACGTGTTTACAGGTACGGTTCAATATAACGACCACTTGCATCGCAGCAATTTTAAAATCGACGAAGTAAGGCCTGACCTACGTTCTTTAATGTATCGGCTGACATTTCGCCGCATTCGTCGATAATATGCTGCTTCGTATCACTCGCTGTTAGTTTTGAAACTTTCGCGTAAACTTTATCGTGCAAATAGCCCCGTAAGAAAAACTCGAGCGGCAAAATCAACGCGTTTTAGAAGGAGTATGAAATCGCCGTAGCTGTTGGAGACTATAAGAATGGAGAGTCGTTGATCTTTGACGGTATATTCGCGAGCTAACCTCGACGGGTTCGCAACGTGGGCGTGCAACACATCCACGCACGGCCGAGCTATAATCGTGGCCAAAGCCATTTGAATGGGGAGTCGGGCCGGTTACCTTGGAAGCGTGTTTCAACGTGTTATCAAGAAACTCGCATGTTCCTTGAAACCGAACCAACGCCGTACTTGCAAGCACATTAGCCTCTGGGTAAACAGAATCATGACTGCAATTACGTATCTCGAATCGCGCCGCGATATGATTCGAATGAGACTCGGAACCGCTACTTTACCGATTTGTACACGATTGTTTGGCGCATTTGTTAGCGCGCAGCTCGTACGTATCGGTCGGTTGCGTGTTTGGCAAATTAACCCGTAATCGCCAGTTGTGCGTAAAATTTATGCGTTCGGCGAACAAGTGGTACAAATCCGTTTCATCGATTTCTACGGAATCCGCATAGATTGCGGATCTCTGTGCGAAATAAAATCTTTGTAAACGTACCTATCAAAATTGAACCTAAATAGCAATTCATTTTATTTTGGAAACGTTCTGACATGAACTTTACTTTCGATCTTTTTTTTATATTCTTGCATATTGTGCGCATTTTGTAGGTTCTTGCACATTCAAATTTCGTATAAATCCATAATGATCCGAAGTCTAGTAATATCTAACACAGATATACAGTCGGTATCGTAAATATACGTAACCTCTGTATCGATTGAAAAATATTATTTAAATGAAATGATGGGTTTGATATTCTCAAATATGTAAATGTTTACGAATATGTACGCGAATGAACTTTGCACGTGCACGTACGGAACAGAAACTGATATCACGAAGTGTGTTTACAAGTTGCTGAACATCGTGTTTGTGAACAATTATTAATTAGCCGTCGACCAAGCCGAAGAGTTACAATTAAGAAAGACAGAAATATATCGAGCGTCCGAATATTAATGCGACGCAGGAATATTTATATTTCTGTTAAACGGAACGTACATTCCAACATATCATACAATGAAGAAGAATATATAAACTGAATAATGATCAGGTGTACGTTGTAATAACAAATAAAGTACTACAGTGTCCGAGTGTTGAAATGTTTGGGCGTTTTTTACCTACGTTTCGTAGCACTTCCTCAACCCAGTCGAACCTCTAACCCTTCTCTTTCTACAAAAGCTTGACGAAAGAATGAAATACTTCTACAGAAAAACAAGGAAAAATCTGCGATTGAATTTAATTTGCAAAGGATTGAATCGGCAGTGCAAATCCTATAATTTCTACCTCGGTTCTTCATTTCCGGCAAAGAAGTGCGACAATGGTTGAGGCCCTCTAGACCTCGTTGGCAATTTCGTCAAAACAGGCCGTGACGATTTTGATTAAGTTTCACCCATTTGCGCAATTGCAGTATCCGGTCAGCGGACCGTGACTATGATTTATCCGAGAACTCGTTCGCTTTCTAAGTTTATCGATACGACGACGGTTCTCGCAGCCTGAAACGAGGAGTCGTGACTGGCGAACGATCCTCGGCCCTGAGATCCACAGTAAAATCTCGACGGATTTGAAACGGTAGGCCGATGTAACCGTAGGCGTGGTCCCCCATTGCCTTCGAGGCGTTTCGAATCCGCTGATGGAAGTATCGTTGAAATTGTTTCGAGGAACCGTCGAATGGTGCTCGTGGATTCGGTCAATTCACTCCGTTCCTTCAGCCTGGATTCGACGATTTATCGCGATACATTTCCATCTTTTGCTTGTCACTTCGTGGCTTCTTTGGCATCGATTTCCGAGCTATCGAACGATCGATCGATACTCTCGTAAAGTCAAAATCGAGCAGACTTTAACTGCTCGACGCGTTTCGCGAGTGGCACCGAATAATTCTGAGACGTTGAATCCCTCTGGATCTTCAATTCGAGTTAAAAAATCTTCCAGCGCTTAAAAATTTGTTTTCGGAGTTCTTTTTCGCGGTTTCATTTGGAAAGCTCATCGTTTAGATTAGAGTTACTTTGGCTCATTTTATGTAGACCAGTAAAACTCGTCTCGTCCGTAAATAGCACGCGACCCACAAACGTGACATCTTTTTCGCATCTTCTTTGTATTTCCGTGCAAAACGCCAAACGCCTTCGAAATCGAAGTTTTAGGTGTCTTGTATTAGAGCTTAGGGAAAGCTATTAGAATGTAATATAATACGACGGAAACTCGAGACACTGCGGACAAATTCAGAACGAAACAATCATAGAATTCGAGGAAAAACGATCAGTGTCACGTTTCTTCAATCTAAAAATAATCGAAGCCCAACTAGACGAATTTTAGGGTTTTTATCAGTTCATTTCTTTCTCCCTATCGCCAAGTATCTGGCAAACCAAATGTTCCAAATCTCGTAGTAACAATCGTAAGAGTTACTCAGTCATTTTACAACACAGTTTCTCCTAGCTATAAACTCCAGTGTTTCGCCATAAAGATCCGTTAAATCCCTTACTTAAATTACACGAGTTGAACGTAATTTCAAATTTTTTCTTTACTCGTCTCTCAAACGACCCATCTAATCTGTACAATTTCAGCCTCGTGCGGATTTATCGCGGTGTTCAAACTCCTCTGCAACTAAATTCGCCACGCGGAATTGCCGGTTCCCGTAAAACGCTAATCAGATTAATTCGCTGTACGGCGGGATAACAGTACACAATTCCTTGGGTTCCCGCGCGATTCTCTCGCGCATCTCAATAATATCCACGATCCTATTCGCCGGCGAACGAATTCGTTCTTTTTCGCTCGTTGAAAATGCCACGCGCGTTAAGGAGTCTTTCAAGAATCTGTGGAAAGAAGGTAACAGTCCACGCGAGCGTAGCTGAATCGAAAATATGAAACAAGTAGAAATGGACAAATTGAAAGGTGGACGTTCTGTAGTAACCCTTTGACGAAGTAAGCATTTTTGGGAAATACACACGGTTAAGGGTCTATTTACACGTATCCGTAACGTGTCAGTTCCGTATCCGTTCAGTTCCGTAATGTTCCATCAGTGTCAGTGATTTGAAATATTCTTCTGTTGTTCTTGAATAATCATGTTCACACACGTCCGACACCGCTCCGTGACATTACTGGTTCCGTTGCGGATACGTATCTGACATGTTACGAATATGTGTGAATAGACCTTTATAAGTAATTTCTGCTCCGCAACATAAACAATATTTTATTTCTTATATACAAAGGGTGACTTTATACGAAAAAATAAAGACTGATTTTCAACTTGTCAACTAAAAAAAAAAAACTAAAAAACATTACTTCAATTGCAATAATTGCAAGTCTAAAGGTCGATTCAGACTATACGATACGGACCGGCACCGACTCGATAAAACATTAAAACGCGCGTTTTAATGGAACTAATCACACTTAACAGACACCGACCTGAATAGTTTCATTAGAACGCGTGTTTGAATGTCTTGTCGTGTCGGTGCCGGTACGTGTCGTTGCCGGAACGTGACGGTCCGTGTCGTGTAGTCTGAATGGACCTTAAGTCTTGAATTCATTTCACACTCGCGAGCTTGTCTACGAAAGATAAAATGAGGTGAATTCAAAGTGACGGTCATGAGTGACCACCGTGCGAGTGGAAGTATTAAACAACGTCTGATCGTATCCGCGGTGAGGCTGCAGAAACGCATAAATCCATAAGTCCGATCGTAAAGCGTCAAGAAGCAGCCGTGGCCGTTTATTGTAAAATATAGCAAGAAGACCGACTGGCCTCGTCTCTTTATCTCGCCACGGGGTTCTGTAGCAGTAAATTCCATCTCGCGGAACGATATCGGAGCGGTTGCATCGACCGCGATACGTAGCGATTTATCTATCGCGATTAATAGCAACTTAATTCCGCGAGCGATATCGGGACGCGGTACATATTTTCGCGACTTTAAAAGCCTGCTTCGCGAATATCTAATTGCGCGAGTCGGCGCTGCCCGGCCAGATCGAACTTCTTAATTACCGATTCGGTGCGCAACGAGTGTACGAAAACTTACATCGAGCGCAACGAGACTTCGAGTCGCTCGCTAGACGAACATCGTAAAGTACTGGATATCTATCGTGCGATAAAATTTATGGGAATCTGTGAACGTGTGCAATGGGACCGCCGAGTCTTTTTTACGACGAGCCGTTTCCCTCTGAATTTTTCTCGCGAACGTTCGCTGCTCGAATTTAATACTTCCTGGAGATCATATCGACCGATACTTTACCGTTCTACTTTCGATAACATCGGAAACACAATACGTTCTAATTCCTGGCCACGACGTTCGTTTATGGGCTGTAAAACTGGCCACGTTCTTCTAGGGGCACTATTAACGGCACAGTTTTTGCGCCGCAGCTGAACGGACAGTCACGAAACTCGCGTAGCGGTTCGGTTCCGTATTTGGGAGATTGAAAAAGATGCGCCGTGGATGTCCTTCGTGTCAGCACGGGATTATCAAAAAAACGGGACCCGCTGACGTGACGGATCTCGGCGCAATGCGTTCGACAGACACGTGACGGAGTCGGATTTGAGTCTATTCCGGTGATACGGTGCTCCAAAGTAACAGATGATCACGCGATTGAGCAGTTTCGGAAAATTCAACACTACTCCGTAAAAACTTATAATATATATATATATTTTTATAATTTTTATTATTATTATTTAATATAAAAAGTTGCCCAAAAGTAGCCGGACATCTTGCTTTTTAATAACAAGTGTGATACTTGAAATATATTCCATATTATTTTTGTTTGATTAAAAAATAAGATCCTAAAGTTCTTTAATTATTGAAACCTAGTCCTCTGCCCTCTAAAAAAGATAATTCATGCACTCTTTTGCTCCTAGCTTGCAAAAACGGCGTGGAATCGAGGTACTCTATTTCTTTGGTTGTAATAGTACACTTTTTCGAAAGTAATAACTATATTTATCTTAACGGTTTAACCATCTGCTGGACATCCGCTGGATCTGAATTCGAGAATCTAATTTTTGTTATCATTTTTAAACCAGTTTTGGTAACGAACCAAAACAGAATGATTACAATGTTAAAAATGCTTAAAGACATTTCACCAAAATTAGAACTTAGTAAAACGACTCGAAATTCGTTGAAGGACCCTGGGAAACTCGTTAAAATAATCTAGAATTTTTTTAATAAATACCAATACGAACATCCTCAAACGGATCCGCTATCCAATGATTTTGAAAAACAAAACGAAGATCTACAGTTATGATTCTTTTCACCAACGATATATATCGACGTATAAATTGTACGAATTCATAGTAAGAACGGTCAATGCAAACGATGAAAGTGCATTAAAGTGGCAATAAAACATAAGCCTGAAAAAATATTGCGGAATGTTTACCACGGTAGGTTAAAGAGACAACCTCGAGAGTACCGCGCATAAATCTCTCGGGAATGTAAAAGCATTATCGGCCGTTGCATCGCATGAATTCAGTTGCAATTAAAATTACATAATTTCCTATATTCCCGTCGATTCGCGGGGGGTTAAAATCCGCTGCTGGGTCGCTAGCGTGGCTGGCAATAATTTAAACCAGTGTTTCTCAAACTGTGATTCGTAACTCTTCAAAAATTTTATAGTATTTACATACACCACAAACATTACCTTTTATTTCCTACTAATAATTACGTACCAACATTTTCTCGTAACAATTATAAATCCATAGAATGTGTTTCGTTTCGACTCGATCAAACATTACTGAATGTCAAAATTCTAACGATTATCAAAATAAAAGCGATCGAATTGCCTTTGGTTCCACCTCGAAAGTTCTGAATTATGAACAGAGTCATTTGTACAACGGTCGGTTTGTAAATGAAATTTTGAACTTTTAGTGGAACACTTTATTTTGAATCCTTCGTTGCATTGTGTTGCATACGCTCGATATTCAAGTGTTTCCTAACTGTACAAAATCCTAATCAAATTTCCTCTAGTTCTCAAAATAGTAAATAACGATAAAAAAAAAAAAAGTATTTAGGTGGATTTCTTTATTCGCTTTTTCTA
>NW_026534602.1:0-7416 GCF_026225885.1 Hylaeus anthracinus
CAAGTTATCAGAACACTGAATATGTCAGAAGACCAAGTTATCAGAACGCTGAAAAATACAACCTGGTCTCTATTCGCGCCGAGATCGCAACCATACTGCGAGACTAAAAGTTGCCCGACACGGTGCACCGAAACTCGGGAAGGAGCACGGTGATCGCCCATGGGAAAGTTGGGCGATGGATGTTACGGTGTCGCGGGACGAGCGAGCATGTGCTCGTACCGAGGACACGGGACGTTCTTATCCGTGATACGGAGCTAAGTAGTACATAATTCACGGTTGAATCCACTCCGAGATTACGGTTACGTTGAAACCGCTCGCGGATCGCTACTCCGGTAGCTGGCTGGGCAGATATCGACCGACAGTTATTGACTTTCGTGCCGCTCGCGGATTCCGTGTATTTTCAGCGAAAACGAAACGCGCGCACGTGATATCGGGACGACGCCGAGTACACCGACCGTGGAGCAATCCCAGATATGAATGGAGTTATTGCTCGCCTTGGAAATGCCACGCGTACATTTGTTCTGAATGAGATTCAGGTTTCGAGCCGGGTAAAAACGATTCCTAATCGAAAATTTCGCGCTGCGGTTGGCTACCGAGCAATTTTCCACGGTATTCGATGATTGCTTTATGGATAGAGCCGAATACGTGCATTGTTCAGTAAATAGACCGACTGCGTGATCGTATAGTACGTGTTGGTGAAATGGCGACGAGCTCCATTTGTAAGTAATAAATTAAATTAGATGTAAGTTCTGGTGCTATCAGTTTTTCCGTACGTAGACGCGTCAAGGCTATATGAAGCTCAACTTTGTTTTTTTAAATATAACGAGGTACCTTTTTATGCATCAAGTAATACAGCTAAACATTCTTTATGAAAAAGTACTGATCTATGTATGTCGAAAAGCTAATCGTGTAGAAGATATTGCAATTTAAATCATTGTAAAATTCGTGCTTACAATAGCTTACATCGTTCAATGTAACGACTACTTGAAGTAAGCGTCAAGTAACGCAGCTAGACGTTCTTTATAAAAAAAGTACGGATCTGCGTATGTCGAGAAGCTAATCGTTTAGAAGATATTGCAATTTAAATCATTGTAAAATTCGTGCTTACATTGGCTTACATTACGTGTTTACAGGTACGGTTCAATATAACGACCACTTGCATCGCAGCAATTTTAAAATCGACGAAGTAAGGCCTGACCTACGTTCTTTAATGTATCGGCTGACATTTCGCCGCATTCGTCGATAATATGCTGCTTCGTATCACTCGCTGTTAGTTTTGAAACTTTCGCGTAAACTTTATCGTGCAAATAGCCCCGTAAGAAAAACTCGAGCGGCAAAATCAACGCGTTTTAGAAGGAGTATGAAATCGCCGTAGCTGTTGGAGACTATAAGAATGGAGAGTCGTTGATCTTTGACGGTATATTCGCGAGCTAACCTCGACGGGTTCGCAACGTGGGCGTGCAACACATCCACGCACGGCCGAGCTATAATCGTGGCCAAAGCCATTTGAATGGGGAGTCGGGCCGGTTACCTTGGAAGCGTGTTTCAACGTGTTATCAAGAAACTCGCATGTTCCTTGAAACCGAACCAACGCCGTACTTGCAAGCACATTAGCCTCTGGGTAAACAGAATCATGACTGCAATTACGTATCTCGAATCGCGCCGCGATATGATTCGAATGAGACTCGGAACCGCTACTTTACCGATTTGTACACGATTGTTTGGCGCATTTGTTAGCGCGCAGCTCGTACGTATCGGTCGGTTGCGTGTTTGGCAAATTAACCCGTAATCGCCAGTTGTGCGTAAAATTTATGCGTTCGGCGAACAAGTGGTACAAATCCGTTTCATCGATTTCTACGGAATCCGCATAGATTGCGGATCTCTGTGCGAAATAAAATCTTTGTAAACGTACCTATCAAAATTGAACCTAAATAGCAATTCATTTTATTTTGGAAACGTTCTGACATGAACTTTACTTTCGATCTTTTTTTTATATTCTTGCATATTGTGCGCATTTTGTAGGTTCTTGCACATTCAAATTTCGTATAAATCCATAATGATCCGAAGTCTAGTAATATCTAACACAGATATACAGTCGGTATCGTAAATATACGTAACCTCTGTATCGATTGAAAAATATTATTTAAATGAAATGATGGGTTTGATATTCTCAAATATGTAAATGTTTACGAATATGTACGCGAATGAACTTTGCACGTGCACGTACGGAACAGAAACTGATATCACGAAGTGTGTTTACAAGTTGCTGAACATCGTGTTTGTGAACAATTATTAATTAGCCGTCGACCAAGCCGAAGAGTTACAATTAAGAAAGACAGAAATATATCGAGCGTCCGAATATTAATGCGACGCAGGAATATTTATATTTCTGTTAAACGGAACGTACATTCCAACATATCATACAATGAAGAAGAATATATAAACTGAATAATGATCAGGTGTACGTTGTAATAACAAATAAAGTACTACAGTGTCCGAGTGTTGAAATGTTTGGGCGTTTTTTACCTACGTTTCGTAGCACTTCCTCAACCCAGTCGAACCTCTAACCCTTCTCTTTCTACAAAAGCTTGACGAAAGAATGAAATACTTCTACAGAAAAACAAGGAAAAATCTGCGATTGAATTTAATTTGCAAAGGATTGAATCGGCAGTGCAAATCCTATAATTTCTACCTCGGTTCTTCATTTCCGGCAAAGAAGTGCGACAATGGTTGAGGCCCTCTAGACCTCGTTGGCAATTTCGTCAAAACAGGCCGTGACGATTTTGATTAAGTTTCACCCATTTGCGCAATTGCAGTATCCGGTCAGCGGACCGTGACTATGATTTATCCGAGAACTCGTTCGCTTTCTAAGTTTATCGATACGACGACGGTTCTCGCAGCCTGAAACGAGGAGTCGTGACTGGCGAACGATCCTCGGCCCTGAGATCCACAGTAAAATCTCGACGGATTTGAAACGGTAGGCCGATGTAACCGTAGGCGTGGTCCCCCATTGCCTTCGAGGCGTTTCGAATCCGCTGATGGAAGTATCGTTGAAATTGTTTCGAGGAACCGTCGAATGGTGCTCGTGGATTCGGTCAATTCACTCCGTTCCTTCAGCCTGGATTCGACGATTTATCGCGATACATTTCCATCTTTTGCTTGTCACTTCGTGGCTTCTTTGGCATCGATTTCCGAGCTATCGAACGATCGATCGATACTCTCGTAAAGTCAAAATCGAGCAGACTTTAACTGCTCGACGCGTTTCGCGAGTGGCACCGAATAATTCTGAGACGTTGAATCCCTCTGGATCTTCAATTCGAGTTAAAAAATCTTCCAGCGCTTAAAAATTTGTTTTCGGAGTTCTTTTTCGCGGTTTCATTTGGAAAGCTCATCGTTTAGATTAGAGTTACTTTGGCTCATTTTATGTAGACCAGTAAAACTCGTCTCGTCCGTAAATAGCACGCGACCCACAAACGTGACATCTTTTTCGCATCTTCTTTGTATTTCCGTGCAAAACGCCAAACGCCTTCGAAATCGAAGTTTTAGGTGTCTTGTATTAGAGCTTAGGGAAAGCTATTAGAATGTAATATAATACGACGGAAACTCGAGACACTGCGGACAAATTCAGAACGAAACAATCATAGAATTCGAGGAAAAACGATCAGTGTCACGTTTCTTCAATCTAAAAATAATCGAAGCCCAACTAGACGAATTTTAGGGTTTTTATCAGTTCATTTCTTTCTCCCTATCGCCAAGTATCTGGCAAACCAAATGTTCCAAATCTCGTAGTAACAATCGTAAGAGTTACTCAGTCATTTTACAACACAGTTTCTCCTAGCTATAAACTCCAGTGTTTCGCCATAAAGATCCGTTAAATCCCTTACTTAAATTACACGAGTTGAACGTAATTTCAAATTTTTTCTTTACTCGTCTCTCAAACGACCCATCTAATCTGTACAATTTCAGCCTCGTGCGGATTTATCGCGGTGTTCAAACTCCTCTGCAACTAAATTCGCCACGCGGAATTGCCGGTTCCCGTAAAACGCTAATCAGATTAATTCGCTGTACGGCGGGATAACAGTACACAATTCCTTGGGTTCCCGCGCGATTCTCTCGCGCATCTCAATAATATCCACGATCCTATTCGCCGGCGAACGAATTCGTTCTTTTTCGCTCGTTGAAAATGCCACGCGCGTTAAGGAGTCTTTCAAGAATCTGTGGAAAGAAGGTAACAGTCCACGCGAGCGTAGCTGAATCGAAAATATGAAACAAGTAGAAATGGACAAATTGAAAGGTGGACGTTCTGTAGTAACCCTTTGACGAAGTAAGCATTTTTGGGAAATACACACGGTTAAGGGTCTATTTACACGTATCCGTAACGTGTCAGTTCCGTATCCGTTCAGTTCCGTAATGTTCCATCAGTGTCAGTGATTTGAAATATTCTTCTGTTGTTCTTGAATAATCATGTTCACACACGTCCGACACCGCTCCGTGACATTACTGGTTCCGTTGCGGATACGTATCTGACATGTTACGAATATGTGTGAATAGACCTTTATAAGTAATTTCTGCTCCGCAACATAAACAATATTTTATTTCTTATATACAAAGGGTGACTTTATACGAAAAAATAAAGACTGATTTTCAACTTGTCAACTAAAAAAAAAAAAACTAAAAAACATTACTTCAATTGCAATAATTGCAAGTCTAAAGGTCGATTCAGACTATACGATACGGACCGGCACCGACTCGATAAAACATTAAAACGCGCGTTTTAATGGAACTAATCACACTTAACAGACACCGACCTGAATAGTTTCATTAGAACGCGTGTTTGAATGTCTTGTCGTGTCGGTGCCGGTACGTGTCGTTGCCGGAACGTGACGGTCCGTGTCGTGTAGTCTGAATGGACCTTAAGTCTTGAATTCATTTCACACTCGCGAGCTTGTCTACGAAAGATAAAATGAGGTGAATTCAAAGTGACGGTCATGAGTGACCACCGTGCGAGTGGAAGTATTAAACAACGTCTGATCGTATCCGCGGTGAGGCTGCAGAAACGCATAAATCCATAAGTCCGATCGTAAAGCGTCAAGAAGCAGCCGTGGCCGTTTATTGTAAAATATAGCAAGAAGACCGACTGGCCTCGTCTCTTTATCTCGCCACGGGGTTCTGTAGCAGTAAATTCCATCTCGCGGAACGATATCGGAGCGGTTGCATCGACCGCGATACGTAGCGATTTATCTATCGCGATTAATAGCAACTTAATTCCGCGAGCGATATCGGGACGCGGTACATATTTTCGCGACTTTAAAAGCCTGCTTCGCGAATATCTAATTGCGCGAGTCGGCGCTGCCCGGCCAGATCGAACTTCTTAATTACCGATTCGGTGCGCAACGAGTGTACGAAAACTTACATCGAGCGCAACGAGACTTCGAGTCGCTCGCTAGACGAACATCGTAAAGTACTGGATATCTATCGTGCGATAAAATTTATGGGAATCTGTGAACGTGTGCAATGGGACCGCCGAGTCTTTTTTACGACGAGCCGTTTCCCTCTGAATTTTTCTCGCGAACGTTCGCTGCTCGAATTTAATACTTCCTGGAGATCATATCGACCGATACTTTACCGTTCTACTTTCGATAACATCGGAAACACAATACGTTCTAATTCCTGGCCACGACGTTCGTTTATGGGCTGTAAAACTGGCCACGTTCTTCTAGGGGCACTATTAACGGCACAGTTTTTGCGCCGCAGCTGAACGGACAGTCACGAAACTCGCGTAGCGGTTCGGTTCCGTATTTGGGAGATTGAAAAAGATGCGCCGTGGATGTCCTTCGTGTCAGCACGGGATTATCAAAAAAACGGGACCCGCTGACGTGACGGATCTCGGCGCAATGCGTTCGACAGACACGTGACGGAGTCGGATTTGAGTCTATTCCGGTGATACGGTGCTCCAAAGTAACAGATGATCACGCGATTGAGCAGTTTCGGAAAATTCAACACTACTCCGTAAAAACTTATAATATATATATATATTTTTATAATTTTTATTATTATTATTTAATATAAAAAGTTGCCCAAAAGTAGCCGGACATCTTGCTTTTTAATAACAAGTGTGATACTTGAAATATATTCCATATTATTTTTGTTTGATTAAAAAATAAGATCCTAAAGTTCTTTAATTATTGAAACCTAGTCCTCTGCCCTCTAAAAAAGATAATTCATGCACTCTTTTGCTCCTAGCTTGCAAAAACGGCGTGGAATCGAGGTACTCTATTTCTTTGGTTGTAATAGTACACTTTTTCGAAAGTAATAACTATATTTATCTTAACGGTTTAACCATCTGCTGGACATCCGCTGGATCTGAATTCGAGAATCTAATTTTTGTTATCATTTTTAAACCAGTTTTGGTAACGAACCAAAACAGAATGATTACAATGTTAAAAATGCTTAAAGACATTTCACCAAAATTAGAACTTAGTAAAACGACTCGAAATTCGTTGAAGGACCCTGGGAAACTCGTTAAAATAATCTAGAATTTTTTTAATAAATACCAATACGAACATCCTCAAACGGATCCGCTATCCAATGATTTTGAAAAACAAAACGAAGATCTACAGTTATGATTCTTTTCACCAACGATATATATCGACGTATAAATTGTACGAATTCATAGTAAGAACGGTCAATGCAAACGATGAAAGTGCATTAAAGTGGCAATAAAACATAAGCCTGAAAAAATATTGCGGAATGTTTACCACGGTAGGTTAAAGAGACAACCTCGAGAGTACCGCGCATAAATCTCTCGGGAATGTAAAAGCATTATCGGCCGTTGCATCGCATGAATTCAGTTGCAATTAAAATTACATAATTTCCTATATTCCCGTCGATTCGCGGGGGGTTAAAATCCGCTGCTGGGTCGCTAGCGTGGCTGGCAATAATTTAAACCAGTGTTTCTCAAACTGTGATTCGTAACTCTTCAAAAATTTTATAGTATTTACATACACCACAAACATTACCTTTTATTTCCTACTAATAATTACGTACCAACATTTTCTCGTAACAATTATAAATCCATAGAATGTGTTTCGTTTCGACTCGATCAAACATTACTGAATGTCAAAATTCTAACGATTATCAAAATAAAAGCGATCGAATTGCCTTTGGTTCCACCTCGAAAGTTCTGAATTATGAACAGAGTCATTTGTACAACGGTCGGTTTGTAAATGAAATTTTGAACTTTTAGTGGAACACTTTATTTTGAATCCTTCGTTGCATTGTGTTGCATACGCTCGATATTCAAGTGTTTCCTAACTGTACAAAATCCTAATCAAATTTCCTCTAGTTCTCAAAATAGTAAATAACGATAAAAAAAAAAAAAAGTATTTAGGTGGATTTCTTTATTCGCTTTTTCTA
>NW_026534603.1:0-6906 GCF_026225885.1 Hylaeus anthracinus
AATTGGTATAGTATCTACTAAATGTGGAGCATTTATTTTGTTACTTATCAAAGATAGCTGTGATTGATTTCACGGATTCGTATTAGTATATAAAACCAATTTAAAGAAAGTATTTCGCTTTTTTGTCATATTAAAGTAAAATCTACGTCTAAAAAAATATTGTCTTATTATGTATTAAAATTCAATTAGGTTCTTTAAAGAATTCCACAGAATTGGCTAATTAAAAAAATTACGATAAAGACTGTTTATATTTGTTACATAATCATCAATATCTGTTAACTAATTTCTATGATTTATACGTGATTAAATATATTGCTGGATTGTTTGAATCTGATAGTGTAGAAATATGTATTCGTACTAATTCATTACAAACATCATTAATTCTTTTGACTATACTCAATATGATGGATTGTATCGAATTGTAATTGTAATGCTTTTGCATTACATGTGAATCAGTATTTCATTAGAAAATAGCTTCTGATTGGTATCCTATATTTTTCTACAGACAATCTATCGCTATTCTTGAACACAATCTCAGAACTGCTAATGTGATCTCAATAAACCAATGGTTTCCTATCGTTAACGTTCATGAATTTCTTCCATAGATATGCCAAATTTCGTTGATTAGTTCGACAATTTTGAACGTAGTATTTCTGTTCTTTACGTGTATGTGTCCTAAATGAATTATTTAGATGATACAAGTACTCAGTATTTGCGTAATATATCCATAGAGTATATGTGGAAAAATAATGCATGTAAATGTTAATAAATGTTATACATAATTTACGCAATTGTCAATTTAATTTGTTCCATTAGCAATTAGATTCTTCGTTTCTATTCTATAATAATATAGCCTATATATATGTGCACCTCCTTTCCTGTTCATGGACCAACAAACAATATTCAAACTCGAAATCTGCTATCTATTGTTTTCTTTATAAAAGGAAATTATAAAGCCACTAAAGTGTAAATTTAAATCTAGTAATTTCGCTTGACGAGACTAGAATAAATTACCCTAGTGAAAGTCTAGTACACGACAGGAGCGCCATTGGGAGTCATCGATTTAAATTGTTTAGAACCGACCCTAACCTACAAATATGGAGACACGAACATCAAAAATTTCTACAAAAATTTCTCATCTATGAAACTACTCTGTGGTGGCGTCATTGTAGAATATGAATTTAAAAGAGTGACAGTTGATCACGTCCAATCCTGCCTCGTGAATGAAATTTATTTAGTTTGTATTTTTAAAAGTTTATGTACCTAGTAAATACAAGAATAGTCCAACAATTTCATTCAAAGTTATTCGATTAATCTGTGAGTTTCTTTTAACACGCGTACAAACAAAATACAAAAATGGCCGAATTGTCTATATGGGAACCAACATTGGAAGAAACTATGGTAAAACTTCGAAGTACATTAGGCCTGTTATACCAAATATGGGAAGAGATAGGATTTACAAAAGAAACCCGTTCCATGTATTGTGAACAGGTATTTTGTCACATAAATGACCTCTTACAAGAAATGGTTTCAGAATCACAACTGAAAAAAGAAACAATATTAAGCAATGTTACTCAATTAATGGATCAAATTTCTTCTACAAGTAAGGAATTAGGAAGAGAGGTACAAACGACTGGATATGAAAATTATTCATTGAAAGACCTAGAGCAAGTGCTATCTTCAGATTTACAAAAGTTGCAACATTGTAAAGATCAGCGCATGACACTTTTAAGGGAATTGCGTGAAAAGGAACAATCTCTTTGTCGAGTACTTGGTACTCAACCAATTAATCTAAAGGATAGTTTACCATCTGAAGAGGAACTGGAGAGTTTCAAACTATATCTGGAAAAGCAGGAAGGCGAGAAGAATCGTCTAGAATCAGTTTTTAAGGAAATGCGTAGAACGATCATCAAAATGATGGATGACCTGGGCATTTCTCCATCCACAAATTTTGAACATTTTATATACACAGATAGTGAAAACTTTGTTTGCAATAACATTAATATGACCAAGTTGAGAGAACTTAGAGATGATCTTAAACATCAGGTAGATAAGGCAAAGGTACATGTAGAGGATCTTAAACAAGAGCTACATGAAATATGGAAATACCTTGATGAACCAGAACGTATTTGTCAATCCTTTCTTACTAGTTATGTTGGATACAGTGTTGCAACTAGAAATGCATTACAAGAAGAATTAGCAAGATGTAAAGAAAAAAGAAAGCAAAATATTGCAAAATATGTGTCACAAGTAAGAGATCAATTGGTGAATTTATGGGATTTATGTAAATTCAGCGAAGAGCAAAGAAAACAATTCCAATATTTTCATTGTCAGACATACACAGAAGATTTACTGACATTACACGAGCTTGAAGTAAAAAGAGTACAGGAATTTTATGAGAATTACAAGGCTATATTTGAACTCTTAGAAGAACGTGACAACTTGTGGACAAAAATGAAGGAACTGTTGCAACGTGCAAATGATCCAGATCGTTTCTACAATCGTGGTGGTCAGTTATTAATGGAAGAGAAAGAACGTAAGACAATTCAAAAACAATTACCAAAAATAGAAGAGCAACTGAAGAATTTAATAAAAGAGTATGAAGAAATACATGGGGAAGAATTTACTATAAATGGAGTAACAATAGAGGAATTGTTAAAAGAGTCATATGATCATTTGAATAAAGAAAAAGAAACAATAAAAAAGGCTAGGAAAGAGCCAAAAGACAAATCAGTGAAAAAAATAACTTTAAGTGCTTCTAGGAGACTCACACCCAATTCATCAAAGAAAACACCAGGTATATTAAGTAATCGTCGACATACACCACTGAGTATATCAAAGAGAAAGTTGTTGTTCACTCCATCTCCAAATACATCAGCAAAACGTAGGAATCTCAGCAGTGTTACTGGATCTAAATTGAGGAGGAGTGCAAAAGTTACAAGAAAAATCTTACAGTCTGGAAAAAAAATAATTAAAAATAAGCAAGATGAAGAAAATTCTATGTCGCAAAATTCTGCAGGTACAGATACAACATATAATCAATTCAAAGAACATTTAGAAGATAAAGGAGAATTACGAAGCTCTTTATTACCAGAACAAGTACTAACAAATGCAACTAAATCAAGAATGAAGACACCGGTACGAACTCCGGCTAAACCAATGCGAAAAAATTTACCATCCAAGTTAACACCTACAACTCCCAAAATGATGCAGTCACAATTAGTTAAATCACCTCGCAGTCCTAGGCTTGTACAATCATCAAAACTTGCTCCAGTATCAACACCTTTACCTATCATTTTTTAAAATAGTTCTAACAAAAATCCTTGCAAGTAATTCAAATTTTAATTCATATAACATGATTTCTAAATATTTTAAGTTTAAAACCAATAATTATTTTTTATATATTTTAAAGTTAAGGACTTTAGGGAAATATTACTTAATTAATATAGGTTATGTGTCACGTATGTGTAATAGATACTTACATGTGTATAATTGGCAGGGTAATACTCTTTTATGTTATTTCTTTGAATGTATAATGCTAATTTGTTAATGCGTCTTTCATGTTTTATTATTTAAATGCAATCTTTTGTATATGTGTGTATTCACTACAAATTATAAAACAAATTATTATTGTATACATGAAATAGTGAATTTACAAAGTTGGATTGTAAATAAAATTTCAGTTCTGAATTGTAGTATTAATCAATATGTAATAAATAATAATAGGGCATAATGAAACGTACATATTTTGTGAGAGCACTGTTTCGTTACGCTGCTGAATAACAAGTTACATTTACATAAAAGCGGGAATAATATGCATCGGCAAAAATATTTTTCGATAAAAAATCTATGTAGAATAATTAAGTCCAATAGAATCGACATTAATAGTGTTAATTTTCTTAAAAAGGAAGCTCCGTAAAAGTTTTACAACGAAGTAAATATACACACGAAATATTCGTAACGAGTGTTTACATTTTAACTTTATTAAAGTAACATGTTAATCACATGACCTTTTTATCTTTTCTGCAATACCCACAGAACTTGTTTTTAAACGTTACTGAAAGCACTTTTTCAAGTATTACTTTGTGTTTACATATGTAGTACACGCTTATTACGTACTTTTAGTTAGTTATTGACTTGTCGTACTTTTAAATTGCGAAACAAAGTAATTTAGTTTTACGAGCGCCGGAATTTACAAAAAATAATCAAATAATTTGCGATTTCTCGTAATAGTTAATACTGTACAAGTCGGTATAGTAGGGCGATTAGATACGAAGGAATTTTATTTTTGATAAACATCGGGATATTTCTATTAATATTTCTAATTTTCAACACATAATTACATATTCTGTAATCGTTTGTCACTATATTATATCGTAAGTTAAGCAATCATGCATCGTACATAGTACCTTTTTTCTGTTCTCCCTGAGGCACATGTTCAGGTATGTTTCAGTTATTTACTTCTTTCGTTTACAGACGATGTGAGTTTACGTATTACAATTTTATATAATTGCATTTTTAATGAATAAAGACTGTGTAAACGCGAACCTAGCCGTTCCCAGCAAATATAATGCTAACGTTGATGTTTGGCAGAAACAATATATTTTTAACATATTATAAGGAAGAAAAAGTTGGAAAATTTGTAATAATCCAATATGAATATGAGTAAAACCCCTGTATCTATTCTGCAAGAAATGATGGTGAAAAAACAAACAGTACCAGACTATGAACTTATACATGATGGAGGTGGGACACACATAAATACATTTACCTACAAAGTGACATGCGATGGTCTCAGCGCAAATGGTACTGGTCGTTCTAAGAAGGATGCAAAGCACGAAGCTGCAAATGCAATGTTACAAGCTATCGCAGCACATAGAGGTTATCCGCAGTTGCCAGCATCGCCAGCACAATCACCTCTGAGAACACCGTTACCTCCAACAGTTCCAGAATCTCAAAGATTGCCACCAAATGTTCCTTTTGTTAATGCCATAGGCGCTTTACAAGTAAGATGTATTACTTATGTATTGTTATTATTTTGTGAATTAGAGCAAAAGTAATTAAATACAGATTGTTGTAGGATATATGTCTCGAGAACAACTTAGAAGAACCTGATTACGTACTAATTAGTGATGTTGGACCACCTCATGCAAAAATTTTTACTATGCAATGCTTAGTTGCAACATTTAAAGAAGTCGGTATTGCAAGAACGAAAAAGCAAGCTAAACAGGATGCTGCTAAAAAGATGTTAGATAAAATAACTGATTTAGTAGCTGATCTTAAAGATATAGACTTGTGTTGTTCCAAATCAGATAACGAGCTACCTATGACGAAAAAAAGTAATTTAGGTTTTAAGGTATCAGAATATCATACTAAGTTTAGAAATTCTTTTAGTACCAACGAATGTGAAGACATAATTCAAAAGTTAGAATCCCTTATTCCTCAAGAGTATAATAATAGTAATATTTCTGAGGACTTTGTAGAGGACTTTTTTTCGAAAGTTAAAGAATTTTTGTCGACTTTAGATCTCAATATCTCAGCTATGCATTTAGAATGCGTAAATTCAGAGAGTTACATTGTAGCATTGAGACTTAACACTAGTCCTAAAATTGTACAAATTTCAGTAGAAAAGACAATAGCGGAAGCTAAATTTTATACGATATTAAAATTAATTAATTCCATTGTACTTCTTTTGAAGTAAGGATGATAGGAGTAACTAGAACTTTTTAAAACGAATATTCCCTTAACATGATTTTAAAAAGAGAGTTGCGTGCTTTAAACGGGATTCGTAAACAAATGATTGATTTTGTTATGCAAAATTTGAACGATGTTTATTTTATTTTTCTGTTTAAAGAAAATCCTAGATACAGAGTGTACAAACATTAATCTAAAAATTACAAATTAAGTTTTCTTGTATCAGTTAAGATATACATGATAATAGCTGTTTGTATTATATTAATCTATAACACCTATTATTAAGTATTGGGAAGTTAAGACGTATACTTTCAATTCTCACAAATTTGTTCAATTTGAGTAAGAGAAATGGTTTTACAAGACTCTTGTAATACATATTTTTTATGAATGTATAAAACGTACGTTTTCGTTTATCGTTATGGAATCATGGATATAATATTGAATGCCTGTAAATATCCTTTCTTACTTTTTTTTTAAGTAAGTATTAATTTTAATTTCATATTTAATTTTAAATATAGCTTTTGTAATAAATATTGCCTTCAAATTCTAGGTAAGAAAAGATAAACTATTCTTACAGAGATTAATCTTAATATCAAAGAGTATTTATTTTATTTTGTTTTAATCATGTAGTAAATAAATGGTTACAGTGTCAAGGTTGTAACTGATACATTTATTTTTGTTTGTATGGAAGTTTGAAAAAGAACAAACATATTTTTTCACATTTTTTGTCGATTCTAAAAAATTTAACAAAATATATACATTAATAAAATTATGTTACAGAAAAGTTAACAAAGAATGAAATTATATTGTTCATTTCTTAAAAAGAATAGTTTCTTAATTTTTATGAAATTCGACTCCTGGCATTTTGTTTAAAAAACAAATATTTAGTATCTATCAGTAAATATTTAGTTTTATTTAATCGACGATACGTTAGAATATCACTGAGTTAGCGTTTGAGACACTTCAAACATCCTAGAATTTTTAAGTTCAAATACGTGTTGAACAAGATATAATATTTTTTTACACTGTAGTATCATCACAGAAGTGATTTATTTATAAACAAACTCATTAATAATCTTGTAATTTTCGACTTCATCAATATGTATAGAAAGCTATTCACAAATATAATGATTGCGTTAACTCTATACATTCTTTCTCTTCTTTGTCTTCTTTCTTGCTGAAGCACCCTTAGTAAGAAGCGCTTCGATCTGC
>NW_026534604.1:0-8248 GCF_026225885.1 Hylaeus anthracinus
AATTATATGTAGAGCTTATAAAAATGTAGTCATTTTCTCATTTCATCATTAACATTACAATTTCTTGCAGCAAGAACAAAAATTGCAGGCATATATAATTATTTATAAATTGAACGAATAAGTGTTTATAATTAATAAATTATATGAAATATATACAGTATGTCCCACGAAATCCTGGACAGCCGATTATTTCGTCACCTATTAAAGATACAAAAAAAGTTTCTGATATGAAATTGAATGGCAAGAGGGGACCGATTTATTGGCTGTAACAATTCTTTTTTATAATTACTGTTTATAAAGATATGAAAGTTACGTTTGGTTTTTCAAATAGGATTATATACTTTTTGTGTGATGAATAGATAGTACGTTTCAAGACGAATTCAGGAAGCTTAATGTAAACACCCTTTTACAAATAGTTTTTAAGATATTACGCATAAAAGTTTACTGATTTTCGGTACTAGAAAATCTGCGAGACCAGGAAGCACAGTAGGGAGTCTCGACTCTCGACCGCACTTAAAATGCTACGGGTTAAACTGTACCTCTTGAAACCGATACGAAGAGGCTGCGGTAGGAACTGCAGGCCTAAATTCTACATAATAGTTTTTTTCACAACCGTTACCTTTACGGCATGTAGAAAAATGTCGCCCATGTTTTAGTAATGAAATAAAGCTAACGGATAAAGCTAAAGGATTTTTACGTTACTGTCAAGGTAACAGGCAGTTTACATTACTGTAAACAATAATGATAAAAAAAAAAGTTGTTACAGCCAATAAATCGGTCCCCTCTTGCCATTCAATTTCATATCAGAAACTTTTTTTGTATCTTTAATAGGTTACGAAATAATCGGCTGGCCAGGATTTCGTGGGACATACTGTATATATTCGCTTGTGTTATCCCTTCTCCCTTTATTTTACTCTATTTAATTAAAAAAACAAATAATAATTTAGACTTCTTATGTAGAGTTTACAGAAATATCTATTTTATTTTTATAAATTTAAAAGAGATTCTATGTAATAAATGATTTGTAAAAAGAAGTGAGTTGCGATAAAAAACTTCAAAAAAGTAAAAAAAATTACGCCAAATACATAAAAAAGTGGAGAACTCAAGGACTTATCATTGAAAAATAGAAGACTCCCATAAAAAAACTACAAGAAAGTAGAAAAAGATGTGAAATCGAAATGTGCTGCCAGATTATTTGCCTAGATTTCCGCAGCCTGGAAGTCAAATAGCTTGGCGTGGCCAGGCAAGGTCAAGGTGTCGATGAATAAGAATTATTTTTAACCGACTTCGAAAAGGAGAAGGTTACTCAATTAAACAGCTTTTTTTTTTATTGTCTGTTCACCGATTATGCCGAGATGGCTTGACCAATCGAAATGAATCCTGTTGCATCTTGTAGAGCATGCCCCCCTCCCGGTGGTCCCATTATTACGACTTTTTGCGATTTGTCATATTTTACCCGCTTTTTTTACCAAAAATCCGTGATTTTTAGGTATGCTTGCCGAATACGTCGAGATGGCTTAATAAACCGGAGTTAAACCTCTTGCATCTTGTCGAATATTTTATCCAGTTGGTCACGTAAAAGGAACATTTTGTGATTTGTCATTTTTTACCCGTTTTTTTTTTTACACAGAAAAATTTTGTCTTGTTTCTTACTCCGAGACGGATTCACCAATCAGATTGAAACTTCTTGCATCTGGAAGAACAGTTACCATTTGGACCCATATCAAAACATTTGTCCTTGTCTTATTTTTTACCACTTTATATTACATTTTATCGCAAAAAGCGTACTATTTCACGTATGTTTGGCCTGAAATCGATAAAACCCCTTACATTTTGCTGCCGGAGAGGTTTTCGCAATGATCACAGATGCAAAAATTTATGAATTTCTGTATTGTTTATAACTATTGTTATCGCAAAATTCCTACTATATGATGTAACTCGGTGAGGAAATTACTGAGCGCGTTGGAACTGTCCGCATTTCATAATAGATGAATTCATGATGTTCCCATTTGCAAAAATTTATGGACCCTATCATTGTTTAGAATCAGTGTCGGTGCAAAATTGCTATGCTCTGGTGTAGCTTGACAAGGAATTTACCAAACGCAATCAATCCTTTCACATGTAGTTGTACATGTATTCCTGATAACCCCGTTTGCAATTATACAGGGTGTCCAAAAAAATTTGGATGTCCTTGAATGGGGTGTTTGGGGGTGGAGGGTAGTTTGAAACAATTTTTTCTTAACGAAAATGTTGTTCGAGGCTTCGTTAAAGAGATACTGACAGAAATCCCCGACCATAGGCCCGCAGGCGCTCCTCCGGCATACTCGTACTCTGATTGGTCGGGAGTTTCTGTTTCTGAAATATCTCCTTAACGAAGCCTCGAACAACATTTTCGCTAAGAAAAATGGTTTCAAACCCCCCCCCCCCCCCACCCGCGGAACAACCGTTTTCAAGGACCTCCAACGTTTTTGGGTCATCCTGTATATTGCTCATAACTATTGTCATTGCATGAAACCTATTCGTTACAGATTGCCATTAAAAAGAGTGAAATAAAATAATTTTTTGGAAAAAAATTTAACCGACTTCAAAAAAGGTACAGTGAAAAGTATAAAATAATTTCTAGTTAATTTATATGAATACGCACTAGCTCTAGATATAATTTTCTCATACTTTTAAGCAATTATATTTAGAGCTAGTGCGTATTCATATAAATTAACTAGAAATTATTTCATACTTTTCACTGTACCTTTTTTGAAGTCGGTTAAATTTTTTCCAAAAAATTATTTTATAAAACGCAAGGTAGTGAAAGTGTACTCATATTGTCAGAGTTTTAAACTGACAGATTATCTGATAGCTTGCGAGAGTAAAGGTATTGGCGTCGATGAATGACCTTAGAAATATTTTAAAACCCAATACAATGAAAGTGTACTCATAATATTGTCAGAGTTTTAAATTGACAAATTATCTGAAAGTCTGTGAGAGAAAAAGTATGGGTATTGATGATCTAAGAATGCCTTGCCTGCCCACGTCAAGCTATTTGACTTCCAGGCCGCGGAAATCTAGGCAAATCATCTGGCAGCTCATTTCGATTTCACATCTTTTTCTACTTTCTTGTAGTTTTTTTATGGGGATCTTCTATTTTTCAATGATAATGAACTATTCTTGAAGAGAAGAACGAAGATACGCAGTGTTCTTGTGTTCTTCGCATACCGTAACGTAATATAAAGTTTACAATAGCTGTTCGCTGGAATTTCAAGTACAAAGAGGATAAGTATGTCACACTATATCCACCGGTATTCGAATTATTTTATTCACCCCCTGTTCACGGAGGACTCAATTTACAATTTCGCCGAGGTGTTCCAAGAACGTTTCTCGGGAACATCGTGAGCCTACTTATCGTTGGTAAACATATGTAATACATTATGCGAGGAAGTAACGAAGCGGTCCGCGCGGATAGCTCCGGAATAATGTTTCCATCACGAACGCAACGCGTCTGAACCGAGCTGCCTTGACACCCAACCGGTGGCCAGAACCGCGTCGGTCTCGGAGATCCCATCATGTATAAGGTACACCAGGCATAGCGTGCGGAGTAAATGTTCCAATCGTCGTCGTGCCCTGTCCACAAATTATTCCTCGTGTTCAGCACGATGCGCAGCACGAGCTGGACATACACACACGGCCGCGTTGCATAGGTGCACAAGGCGGCCGAGAGTTCAGCGGCGCCGGTTGCAACGGGTGCAGCGGACTCTTCCACTCATTCCAAGAATCGAGGTATCACGTCTTGGACTCGTAGAGTTCGCGTCTTGTCCCGTATGCCACGATCGACCTAGCCAGACTCGGTCCGAGGGACCGGGGTGCCGTGGATTCAAACGGAAGAACAGGGCGTAAAGAAGAAAAGAATGAAGGATAAAAGAATGGATGAAAGGAGGATGAACCGAAGTGGCGAGAGGTGGACTGGCGGAACGATACGATGGAGAGGAGGAAAGGGATCCCAGGCGCACCACGTGTGTCCAGGTTGCCTCGTTTCGTTTCGCTTCGGAAGAGCAGTCAAGATGCTCTCGTTTGTTCCTCGTTTCGAGTCGTGTCGTCGTTCACGTCGTCAGGAGCTCGTGCAAGCCGGCCACGCTCTGTTATCTCTCATCTACCGTCCACCTGTATTCCCCGTATTGTCAGCACGTGGAATTCCGTAGAAATTAACGATTGATCCCCGCGAGAGTCCCGTCCTTATCTAACTCGTTCGATCATTCTACAGAACGTGGCTGTGCCCTGCGCTGCAGCCTCTCGCGCGCTGCTATTCACGGCTGGCAATCGTAGATATTATACACGTCGGCAAGCCCGAACGTGGCGGTGGAACGGGATTTGAATAATAGGCCAATTGGTAGAGAATTAAAACAGCGTTTTTGTGACAAAAATAGTAACAGCAAACCGACTGTGCAGTTACATAAAAGGGGATGCGTATGTTTCGTTTTCTTGTTATTTACAATTTAATGCTAAAAAAATCGTGATTTTTATCGTTTTTTGCTTATAAATTTTAAACTAATGCAGCAATATCAATGCTCCAATGAGATAAAATGTAGGAGATGAGAATACCTACAGAATGAGACCTCGAACGTCTCGATCGGATCATGAGGAACGGAGAAAAGTCTGGAAAACCGGAAAATTCGGCGTTTTTTCAAAAATTCTCTAAAAAAAAAATGCTTTATTGATTGGCCTATAAGTATATCGTTGCTTGACGTGCTCCGGGGCTGGAAAATGCAACGATGATGCCGTGTCATCGTTTAATCTTGTCGCTTAATACTTTATCTACCGGGCTATTTAGAAACAGTCTTTAATTAAAAAAAGAATTTTCTACAGTAGCATATGTAGAAATAACTGACAATAATTCCTCCGTACTATTACTGGGTACATTGAAAGCGAAGTCTGTTTCCAAGAACTGAACATTGTAAGTAGACAACCATCGACACAGTAAATAAATTCGAATAACCAAATACTGCAATTAAAAAGCCTATAAATAGACTCCCAGTAAATAAAGTGCTAATTGCACTGTGCTTTGAATGCGATTTTGCACGGAGTTTCGGGAGACGTATACACCTAAAAGGGTCGATAACAGGACAACGTTTAGAATTTTTTCTAACTGAATAAATTAATTTTCAAGTTGGGGTATTTGTAGGACCAGTTTCGAACTTAACTTTGTGAAATTAAAGTAAAATAACTGCTTTCTTATTATCAGTTTGGTTATATGGTTAATGTATAAAAGAACTGTTCACGGGCGTTTAGCACTATGTAAAGTAAGTACTTATTCAATTAAAGATATATGTTATTGGAAGGAAATGATGGATCGGTGATACAAATGAATATTTATCATAGATTCCTCTGATTATAATTTTTCACTTTTAATATGTTTAATGCTGAATATAAGAGAGATATAATAATGCAAGAGTATTATACAGAAGAACGCTTAGCTTCCTATGCGAACATAGTTGCACGATATCGATACCGTCGATATGGTCGATATCGCCGCCATTAGCATTGGCGCCAAAATATGGATTGCGTAAGAATGGTTAACTATAAGGTGTTGGCGAAGCATTACTTTAACATATATTAATGAACTTCAGCTATTGGCGCGATCGTACGCATGGAACACATAAGAAACAATAAACAATCGACACCAGCCGATGTCGATATATTTCCTAACACTTATAAACAATGAATTATTTACGGGTATTATATACGGGTATTTCTGTAATAAATACAGTGCAAAATAGAAACTATTTGAAAAATTAATAATTTTATAATCTATATAAATGTATTAAAGTGCAAAATTAGAATCTAACCTTATTTGCAGTTCACTGTGACCATCTAGGGTTAAAATAGCAACTTTCGACCGTACACTCAATTTGAAGCATAATAATTAGTTTAGTATGCTCGTTTATTTTTTAAATATTGACATACAATTTGTACACAATAAAACATACTACTTTATTGTAAATAACTGTTGGTAATGATTAAAAAAAACAAAAACATAATGCACTTTATTTAACAAAAAGCAAAAGATGCTTGATCATAAATGATGTGCCAGGTACTTCAAGTCTCTCCAAATCACAGAAATCAATTGAATCATTGGAAAAAACTTTAAAAAACAACAGTAATGTAATCCTTCGAGACACAATCATTCTTAAATCCAGTCAATGTCTCGTCGTTGCGCAGCAGTCATTATTTCTAAGAGCATGGCTACCAAATATTAAACATTGCTGTTGTTTCTTTAAGTCTTTTCCAGTGATTCAATTGATTTCTGTGATTTGGAGAGACTTGAAGTGCCTGGCCCGATATTTATGATCAAGCATCTTTTGCTTTTTGTTAAATAAAGTGCATTATGTTTTTTTTTTAATCATTACCAACAGTTATTTACAATAAAGTATATTATTTTATTCAAAGTTAAATTCGATATTTTGTTCATTCCTCCTAAAATCAAAATATGACAAAAAATCTGCCTGGCCCGAAACTTTTGATCGTCACTGTATGTGAACACTTCAATGAATAATTAATATACACCGTAAATTATTATTATACAACTTTTGTTGCTAAATTCTATACTGGATGTGTCTTTAACAACATTTAATAATACTAAATGTTTTGAGTGCAATATTCAATTTTATAGTGGAACTATGGGATTGATTAGATAGAAAAGTTCAGAAAGAATGTTTAATATATTAAAAACATTTATGGCGAAATATTACGAAACATAAATGATATAATTGATATTAATAGATTCGCAACTTTTGTTAAATATTTATTTCTATTAAGAGAGTGCCCATATACTTCTGAGCGGAGGTGTACATACACATTCCAGCTGTTTGGAAAATAGCATTAACATTTTCTTAATAGGATACAAACGAATTACCTGTTTATTATAGTTATTCGTAAAATAAAAAATTATAATTAAATATCTTTCTGATGTTCTGTACAATGCCGATGATTGAATTTGTAGCATCTATAAATTTTATAATTTCTGTAGCCGCTAATAGTTTCGTTTTCTGAAAATGGATCTGAAGTAAACAAATTTTAAATACTGCTCTATGGATTAAACGTTCTTCGTATGACCTCCTCTTTGATACCTTTTGCACAATTTACGATTTTCAATACACCGGTAGAGACACCGATAGCCCACACGCAGCTGCTTATAAATTCAAATTGGGCATCGAGGTCCTTCCACTAAGGACGTAATCCTTTATCGAAAGTCGTATCGTCGATACGCTTCGAATCAGCATATTTTATTTTTCTCTTCGTATCTGTGTTTCGTATTACGAGATTTTATCCTCCGCAACAAGAATTTCGTGTCACTCGAATAAGATATATATTCGCAGAGAATTGGAATTACATAAGGTACTTAAAGTTTTCATGCCTGGTTCTTCATTTTTTATACGAATTGAGCGTTTCGGGTGTAAGTCATTTCTGAATAAGATACCTCGACTTATCGCCAGTATTCCAGCTAGAATTAAAATGGCACACTGATATTGATAATACTAATTCGGAGATATCAATGTATCGTTTGATTTTTGAAAAAGCTAGCAGTAATGCTGGCGAAATGTCGATGAATCTTATCTAGAAAATACGGTTCACACTCAGAAGACTCAATTATTGTAGTACCAACCACGGAATTAACCAGTTTCGATGCCAGATTCTCATTGCCTTGCGAATCGCTGCAACATTGTTGCCAAAGGTATCTCGATGTATGAAAATGAAGTGGTATTGGTGAGGGGAACGAGCGAGGGAAGTCGCCCTTCTGTTTAGCATTTCTGATGATATCTGGATGGAGTCCAGAGTGGGCTTAACGGGCTGTCGCTCGATATGGGCGCGGTCGCCTCTTCGGGGTTACGACTTCGTCGTCTTCGATGGTGCAAACCGTGCTCATCCTTCCAACTGCCCACGCACGATAAACAGGTGCTCTTTCGAACGTTACGCTGGTTTAAGAGGTAATCGTGTCTTGATGACTTTCCCACTCTGTTCATTAAGCACGGAATTCTTTTTTGTTTTTTAGGATGAAGGCTAAGTATTTTTAGTGAATTTATTTGAAACAAGCGGTACAAGCCACCCGTCCGAGGAGTCCAGGATGAGCATGCGAATCAGAGAATGAATTAAAGAAGGATATAACCTAACATACAGAGACAGAGACAAAGACAGAGACAGAGACAGACAGAGATAGAGACAGAGACAGAGACAGAGACAGAGACAGAGACAGAGACAGAGA
>NW_026534605.1:0-1484 GCF_026225885.1 Hylaeus anthracinus
TTGTTGGCATTTTTATGGGCCATTGACGTGATATCGGTTAGCCAACGGTTAGGATTGTCGCCCTTTCCTTCAACTGAGCCAACGATCACACCCAATGTAGGCCCCACGTTACTTTCAGTATAACGGGCCAACTGAAAATTTCTTTCCGTAGGGCCAACTCTTGACTAGATACAATAAACCAACAGTAGGCAAACATTTGGCTCTACTACACTTCAAAAAAACAGCTTTCAAAATGTTTTTTGAAGATTATTTCTTTTACATATGAGATTTATACCTTAATTGAATAATAAAATTGAAATAAAAACCAATTTGTATAGTTGAAAAATATTTTATTTGAAATTTTGTAATGTTAGTCTTTTATTCAACTTTTGGATGTGTAACGTTCATTAACAAGCATTATCCGCCGTTGTAAAGCTTTATTAAATTTTGCCATTAATTTATATGGAGGCCACATACGTTCTTTTTTTACAGACGTAAGCCACTCCGATCGTACAACACCAACACTTCCATTGTTACCATCTTGAGTTGCTTCAAATTCAATTACTTTCTACATTATGTAAAAATAAAAGAGAAAAAATCTAGAGACGCGGTAGCGTCTCGGCGCCAAGTACATGAAAAATTATCCGTCACTGCGTATATACTGGCGTTGGAGCTACCACGTATCTCTTACAGGAGAGACGGTCCATTCCAACCTATCCTGAAACTTCTTTCATGAATATCTCAACACGCCTGCTATATTTTCTACATTTAAAGGCATCTTTCTTATGTAAACCAAATATAAGCTTTCGAATAAAACCAAAATCAATAAAATCGGTCCACGTACAACTGAGATATCGTAATATCATGTCATGAATCTGCCAAAAACGGTATTTTTCGTATGATTTTCCCGTCGTCAACCCTTACCCAATAGGAGGTAAACAAAAGCCGAGCGTCGTTCGTCAACTTCGGAATTATTCGGTTCGGCATGGCTTGTCGACCATCGAGCGTCAAGAGTCGAAACAGATGTCATCATTCATAACCTGCCAAGTGTCAATAGTTTTTACACTATTGCATTATTAATTATATTTATATCAGTAAAAAGTTTTCAATTTAGACTTTTTATGTAGGGTTTAATAACAAATTGCAGCCAGTGTTGTAAAGTGTTGATCAATCTTGACTACAAGGCAAGTTGTCGAAATCTGAATTGCGAGATACCTTTATTCATGCAGAAAACTGTTTTTAATATAGATTCATACCACCAAAGTGTTTTGAATTTAGACTTTTTATGCAGAGCTTATAGAAACGAAGGGAACCACAGGCTTGGAGGTTATTCTTTAACAAATTGCAGCAACTGTTGTGAAATGTTTATCTATTTTCATTACAAGGTAAGTGGTCAAAATCTGAATTGTCAGGTACCTTCATTCATACAGAAATGATCCATACCACTAAAATGTTTTTAATTATATGTAGAGCTTATAAAAATGTAGTCATTTTCTCATTTCATC
>NW_026534606.1:0-4106 GCF_026225885.1 Hylaeus anthracinus
AGAGACAGAGACAGAGACAGAGACAGAGACAGAGACAGAGACAGAGATTCGTGTAACACACTTTATTGGATAATCAAAATTGTACTATACAACTATTATTTTGTCTAGTTAATTGTTATAAATTCTACTAGTTAAGAGGGGAGTCTGGTCCAGTTAATGTATTTTTTTAATGCATATAATTTCCAGATATAATTAATTTTTGTTATTGAAATTTTTTTACATATAATGGGACGTTCAAAGAGGAAAATTTGACAGTGTAGATTTAATTTGAATGTTTACATACAGTCAGTGTAAGAAGTATTCATACAGAAACCAATTTAAAATTAATAAGAAAAGAAATACATAAGAGGTTAACATTCAAAATATAAAATTTTAATTTACGCAAATTCTACTCTAGAAATATGTAGGAATATTGGTTAATTATTTCTTCCCCTAAAATTTACTAATAAAATAAATATATGAAGTTTTATTTTTATATGCTTATGAACATCGACTCTTAATGAATTATTATTATACCATAACGGCCGTAATGTATCGTTCATTTTCATGTGTTTTGCCGCTATTTTTGCAATTAAAATTTTTGTTTGCAAATTGAGGTTCGTATTTTACGTACTTACTAAAGAAAAAAATTTTCTGATTTTACCTATCAGATGTTTTCTCAAGGCTTCACGTATCCCACCGTTTTGACCGAATCCTTTCCTTGCGACTACTATATCTATATATGTATATATTCAAATTAAATCTACACTGTAAAATTTTCTTCTTTGAACGTCCCTTTATATGTAAAAAAGTTTCAATAACAAAAATTAATTATATCTGGAAATTATATGCATTAGAAAAATACATTAGCTGGACCAAACTCCCGCCTTAAGTTAGTAGAAAGTGGTGGAGCAGTGGCGTAGTGGTTTATTGGTGGATAAAGGGGCGATATTTAAGAATGAAAGGGAAATCTGGTGAAATCCGCAGAAATGGATCGCATTGCGCTCGCTGCCACCTGCGCAAATATTTTTATGCTGCGACGTGGGTGGACGAAGATAAAAACGCGCTTCTCTTTGTTACGGAGTAAAACGTAGGCGTTCGTATAGAACGCGCCAGGTTCGCTATATCCCCCACCGTCTCGTGATATGGTGGCCAAATAACATGAGCATGTAACGCTGCATTATAATATACTACGTGCATATAATTGCTTTCAACGATCCAGCGGATTTCAAGTTAGTGTTATCCAACCGACCTTCGAAACAAGAATTAACCATAGTGTATTACTGATGGAGAGTTTCAGGATGAATTAATTCTTATTATATAACTATATTTATTAAAGTTAATAAAGAAAAATAATACATATGAGATCGTCGAACATAAAACTTATCTGAGATCTACCAACCTACTAAAACAAAAGAAAACTAAAACTAACTCTCGTGGGTGATCAGTACTACCAACAATTACTCAAGACATGCTTTACGATTCGATGGAAACTTATGGGTATATTTGTGTATAAAACTATTATCGGTTAACGTTGCGTGTAATTTAACAAGAAGAGAATGAAATACTATAACTTCTAAAGTAGAGACATCATATACATTAACATGATTCAATATCGTCGTCCCCACTAAATACTATTCCAAATCTACTCAGACAATATGTATTTCCACAGAGAGAGTACATACATTATTAATGATCAATATTGTCACCCACCTCCCAACAAAAAAATACCCCAAACCTACTCAGACAGTATTTTCGTCGAGATAGTATATACATTAACTGTATGCTATAATTCCCCCCTTCCCCCATCCTGCCACAACAAATGCATCAAACCCTCTCAGACAGTATTTCCGTATAGATAGTGAATATATTAACTGTATACAATAATGCCCCTCCACCCCAAAACAAATACATCAAATCCTCTCAGACAGTATTTCCACGTAGATAGTATACATATATACATTAACAGCATTCAATATTTCCGCTACCACCAAAAAGTAACTTAAGTCAGAATTAAAAATTTTTATTTTGCTCCACCTTCTAAAAGGTTGCATTGTATTTAATATGCTGCATTTAATAATTTAACCAAGTTTGTCAAGAGCTGGTGAGTAATAATGCAGTTTAAATAGAAATTATTTCATATTTTTCACTGTATTTTGTCATTCTTTTAAGTAGTTATATTTAAAGCTGGTGAGTATTCATATAAATTAACTAGAAATTATTTCATTCTTTTTAATACAGTTTTAATGTTTTCGAAGACGGTTATATTTTTTTTCCACAAATTGTTTCATTTCACACCTTTTAGTGGCAATATATAACCAATAGCTTTCACGCAATAATAATAATTATGAACGATAAGTATATTGTTGCAAATGGGATCATTAGGAATACATGTGCAACTAAGTGTGAAAGGATTCCTCGCGATCGGTAAATTCCTTGCCAAATTACATCAAAAGTATTAATTTTGTAATAATAATAGTTATAAAGATTTAATAGAAAGTCCGTTTTTTGCAAATTCGGACATCATGAATCATCTGTCACTAAATGCGGAAGGCTCCATCTCGATCGATTAAATTCTTGCTGAGTTACATCAAAAAATATTAATTTTACAATAACAATAATTATAAACAATAAAAAAGTAGATAAATTTTTGCAAATGAGATCATTTCGAAAATCTGCCCGACAGCAAAATGTAACGGTTACCATTGATTTCATCGATTTCATACTCTTTTTGCGATAAAAGTGATATACAGTGGTAAAAAATAAAACAAGGTCAAATATTTTTTTGATGGGACCAAGTGGCAGTGATGTTCTGCCAGATGCAAGATGTTTCATCACGATTGATCAAGCCATCTCGATGTAAGCGGCGAAGAAACATAAAAAGAAAAGAAAAAAAAATATATATATATATATATACATGTCGAATTGAGTAGCCTTCTCCTTTTTGAAGTCGGTTAAAAAGAATCGACATTTTGATTTCGTCAAACTAGGTAGTGTTAGAATGACTTCTTAACACTACTCCACACTCAAGGTTGTAATTCTACCAGTTCTAAAGATTTCTTTCTCAAATTTTAACACAACATTCTTAAAATGTGTATTTCTTGAGAAATAAAATTAAAGCCGATATTATTCTAAATATTACACTGTTGTGCATCCTTAATTGCTATATAATCACTAAGATCTAGACACTTATCAGAAGTATAATGTTCGAAGTAACCAGCCTCCTCTTTGTTACTCAAATTTTCCAAATTTGTTTTTTTGAATAAAGATCCATTGAATCAGTGGACCGTTTATTTTGAAAGTGGTATAATTCCATTTTCTCTTGTTTCGAGAAAATTAAAGGTTACATATTTGTTAATTAAAAAATTTAGGCAAATTATATGAAATCTGGTAATATTTCCACTGTTTCATCAATATATAATTTGGTTATATAAATTTATCTCTCATCCTCTTGACTTGTGTGCTACTAATTCATATTAAGCTGACGTGATATCGTAATGTACAAATTACCCATCTTATCAAGTAAAATTATTTTTATTTTAGGCGAAAAATTTGTATAAAAATAACAGAGGAAACCTTCGAAAAAATGTAGTCTCGTAGTTCAAGTACATATTCAATCTTCACACTGAATTGTTGTATTGCTCATTACACAATATTATAAAATTTACATGAAGCCTTTAGTAAAGCATTATATTATAAATGCATGAAGTAGCAACTTGTTTTAATTAATTAGGTGATCTGGAAAGTAATGTCGTTTTTGCAATGTTAAATACTTGTTTATTACTCATCAGCTTATCAATTGTTATCAATCTAGCATTGAAAATTTTGCACACCTGATGGCAAAAGGCTGCTAATAACGAGGGCGATTACATAATTGCTTAAAAATAGAAATTTATTAAAAATTTGTTTGAATTTAATGTAAAAGAAACGATATTACTTTCCAGTCTACCTAATACTTAATATTAAATTATTGTATTTAATAATTTTGGTCCCGAACTAGGAAAGGTTTCCCATGCCTTCATGAATCCGAGTACACAATTTTGACTTTGCTGAAGAACGATGACACCCTAATAGCAATTATTGTTGGCATTTTTATGGGCCATTGACGTGATATCGGTTAGCCAACG
>NW_026534607.1:0-1164 GCF_026225885.1 Hylaeus anthracinus
ATGTTCAAACTTGTGCGCAAGCTCCTATAGGTAGTCTACTTTTGCTTTTTTGTGTCATAATTAATAATATTCAGCAGCGTATGTTTCAGCAGCGTATGTTTCAGCAGCGTTAGTTCAGACAACGCGGCAGCACTGTCGCGCCACCATATTGCTTTTTTTGATCGCGAAATACTGCTGAATATTATTAATTATGACACAAAAAAGCAAAAGTAGACTACCTATAGGAGCTTGCGCACAAGTTTGAACATTTATCCAGCGGAAACGACTATCGAGAGGTTTCAAATTTGCATTGTCGAGACAAAAATAGGACAATACGCAAGCTCTTGTAGTTCTGTGTACGTATACAGTGATGTGGAGCTGTGTGAGTGCGTACGAGCGCATACAAGGCACGGGAGTCCACTCCCTTAAACCGAAGAATATTTACGCAGCTGTTAGAATTTTATTTTCAGAATTGAAATCGAGTATAATAACGTATATAGTGGTTATGAAACATTTGCTGTGGATATGGTAAGCACATACGAAGGTCGCAAAAATATGTGTAGAGATAGTAAATCATTGTCATAGTATCAGGCATTTCTCACTAATTATGTGTCATATACGACGACGTGTATTATGAGTTCACCGTATAGTTTCTTTGTGACCTTCGTATGTGCTTACCATATCCACAGCAAATGTTTCATAACCACTATATACGTTATTATACTCGATTTCAATTCTGAAAATAAAATTCTAACAGCTGCGTAAATATTCTTCGGTTTAAGGGAGTGGACTCCCGTGCCTTGTATGCGCTCGTACGCACTCACACAGCTCCACATCACTGTATACGTACACAGAACTACAAGAGCTTGCGTATTGTCCTATTTTTGTCTCGACAATGCAAATTTGAAACCTCTCGATAGTCGTTTCCGCTGGATAAATGTTCAAACTTGTGCGCAAGCTCCTATAGGTAGTCTACTTTTGCTTTTTTGTGTCATAATTAATAATATTCAGCAGCGTATGTTTCAGCAGCGTATGTTTCAGCAGCGTTAGTTCAGACAACGCGGCAGCACTGTCGCGCCACCATATTGCTTTTTTTGATCGCGAAATACTGCTGAATATTATTAATTATGACACAAAAAAGCAAAAGTAGACTACCTATAGGAGCTTGCGCACAAGTTTGAACAT
>NW_026534608.1:0-6638 GCF_026225885.1 Hylaeus anthracinus
GTAACGAGCCACTCGCCAATTACCAATTATTTTTGTAATTTATAAAGAGCCCCTGCACATAATTACAAAAAGAACAGACGTAAACTCGCCGCATTAGAGTCTCTAAAGCGCCTCCTGAGAAAGCCTCTACGTTTACGAAATAATGGTCCGTCGAAAGCCCGTGTTTCTCGTGCGATCAAATTAATTCGATCACGCCTGTAAGAGCACGTTATCGATCGTTCTGAAAAGCCAGACGCCGTTGCCACCTTCGCGTTCAATTATTGTCCCGTCGCGACTGGACAAGACAGGGGGTGGAAACGCGTCGCCGCTGTGACCGGAAAACCGAAATAAAGCATGCATCACTCTTTCGCATACCATTAGCTAATCCCTATTTATAAGACATTATGTTCGCCCAAGTACACGCGCGTACTTGTCTAGGTTGGAACGGCGGACCGAGGAAAAAGAGAGAACAACGACCAGAGGGTGAGAGACTCGTTCACATGTGTGCAACACGCGTAAAACACACGTCGATGGGTTTTAACGGGCACGCATGAACGGAGAGTAACGCGACTAAAAATACCCGAAACGGTTGAGATAAGTTCCGAACCCCAAAACCCGATGTCTGGTGGGCGGTTTATTAATGGAGTCGGATTACTAGAAATCGAAATTATCGTGGGCGTTCGCCGGGTGCACGCAGCCCAGCGCGAGGATTCTAGGCGAAGATTCATGAATGATCCCGGCCCGAGAATGTTTTAGACTTCGTCTAAATCTGTGGTGGAAGAGGTACAGCACTCGCGAAGGTGGACAGATTTTTGTTCCAAGTATACGCGGAGAATAGGAGCTCTGTATGACGATTCATTCACGATTTGGTCGAATAAGGTTTCATTCATTCAACGAGAAACGTTATTTTATCGAACGAATAGCGCATGAAGATATTTTACTTTTTTATTTCCATTATATAATTTTCACATTTTGTTATGTTTAATTGCATGTCTCGTGCAGCACAGCTTTGAAGCGAATAGTATTGCAAGTAACCATCAATTTGGTCGAATAAGGTTTCATTCATTCAACGAGAAACGTTATTTTATCGAACGAGTAGCGCATGAAGATATTTTACGTTTTTATTTCCATTATATAATTTTCCCATTTTGTTACGTTTAATTGCATGTCTCGTGCAGCACAGCATCGAAGCGAATAGTATTGCAAGTAACCATCAATCCCTGTATCTAATATAATTCCCAGGGATTGAAAACGGCAGTTTCATCGCGAAATTTCGCGCTGTTAAAACGAATGATGAGTGATACAACTGCTGTTCAACTTCCGTGATACTCTTACATACTTTCGCGACGGCGTCATCGCCGCGATTCGAACAATGTTAATCACCGACTTTACTCGCACGATTTCCATTTCATTTATCATTCATTCGGTCTAGTTACGTCGTAGAATATTTTCAAAAGTTGTACGAAACTTGCAGGCTCACGGTACTCATTAAACAGAGTAAAAAGTCATTAGACGATTCCAGGATTAGATTGCAAAACAGCAATTTGCTGAACCGATCCATCCTGTGATGACTGAAGTCGTTAAAAATAAAATAAATTTGCGGACCAACCCTTTCACAGAAAACAGTGATGCTCCACTTCAAAAACGTCCCATCCATACCTATTTATTATTCCTTATACAAAGTATTATCTGAGTTCAGACGAAATTATTCGATCGTTATCTTTCCATTCACAATCTTATTTTTTATTAACCAAATCTGGAAGCTAAGAGTATATAAGAATTCCCACGGGTGGAAGGGTAGATAATTACTCCTCAATTTTATCGAAATAAATCAACAACAAAAATAGCAAGGAACTCACTCACGCTATGCAAGAAAACAGCAATAAAAGTAAACAGAAATTAGCAGCCGCGAATGTATCCGAGGCACGCGGCTAATATCGTTTGAATCCATGCCGCTAAGCCGCAGGAAAGATCGATAGAGTCGTAGGACTCATTAGTAAGCGTATTCATACGATTAATAGAATTAAATTTACCGTGCAACATGCGATGGGATTCCAGATATAGTAAGGTATGTCGTCTTGGGGCTGCTGGCAGGAATATATAATTTAAATAGCTCGGGGAATATCTAGACTTGAAGTGCAACTGTGTGACACCTTGTCAATAAACGAGATATCGGGCATCACTCTTCGTTTCCCAAGAGTCGTTAAAGCTAAATGAGACGGCATGAATTTGTAATTAATGCGCGTGGAAATAGGACGACCAATGCGAACTTTAATGAAACAAAGGAATTCGTGTTGCACTTTCTCGATAAAAAAAAAGCTATAATTGTTAACGTACGTTTGAAGTCTGTTGTTAGAAACATTCGTGTCGCAACTAATTAATAAACGAATAAATTATATATACTTTAAAATTAGTGTTAGTAAAATATCAAATATATATATTAACCCTCTATAGATTTATATTAATCTTATCACTAGACCGCGGATATTTATCCGTTTATAGGAAATTTGAATGTGCAAGAAACTAAAAGATGCAGGCAATACGCAAGATTATAAAAAAGATTGAAAGTAAAGTTCATGTTATAATATTTGCAGAATAAAAGAAATTCCTATTTAGGTTCAATTTTTGTAGCCACGTTCCCGAAGATTTTATTTTGCATAAAGATCCGCAGTCTACTTATCGCAAATGGAAATTGAAAATAAAGAAACGAATTAAGAATGAAACCAAAAATCTTGTACCGTGCATTAGTAAAAGAATTCGATGTAACTCACGTTACTTTGCATTCTTCCTATTAAACAGATTGCTTTAAAATAACCTTTTAACGAACACAAATTATTAATCGATTTGTGACTGGATTCGCTTCCATGTTTGGACACAAATATTCCAAAAATGAACGAACGTTCATCGTTCCATGAATTTATGTAAATTAATGAATTTTCAACACCTCTATATTTACTTTGCCTGTTACCTCATACATATTCATTTCCTTCGTCGATGACCGAAAGTCATCCACAACTAGTCTTTCGTTTCACCTGTGCGTGTGTGGTACACGTAAATGTTTCTTAACATTCTCGGGAGTTGCAAAACGTATTTTCATTGGAATCGAATATTATTTTCTAGGTAAACAAGAATAGAAACCCGTTAACAACGTTTTTAAAATTCCCCAAACGACATTCCGTAATTTGTCCTATATTTTTTTTCAATAACTAGTATACCAAAGTTTTGAAGCAGCTTTCAAAAGCACTCCAAGCTTCCCCTATAGCTTCACGTACCGTTCCCGCGAATAAAAGGACGCTCGTAAATCTCCCGGAGTCCTCCTCCAACAGATTGGCCCTGTTAAGATTCCAGGACAACAGCTGGATAAAACGTTAATGGTCCCACTGGTCCCATCTCCCTTTACAGTTTGGAAGAATCTCCTTAGAAATGATAATAAATACGCTCGATCGCGAAACAGGCTCCAGGATTTGCTTCGAGGCTCGTCGAGGTCTCCATCGTGAAATTTCGTACGTGTAGTAAGTTGATGCAACTTTATAGTTGAAATTTTCCTACTGGTAAACGACGATTGATGGATAAAACGCTAATGGTCCCACTGGTCCCATCTTTTACAGTTTGGAAGAATCTCCTTAGAAATGATAATAAATACGCTCGATCGCGAAACAGGCTCCAGGATTTGCTTCGAGGCTCGTCGAGGTCTCCATCGTGAAATTTCGTACGTGCAATAAGTTGATGCAACTTTATAGTTGAAATTTTCCCGATAATAAACAACGATTGGTGGATACGATTGTACGCGGAGACTTTAGCGGCGCAGCTGTTCAAATTTCGAGCTCGCAAGTGCAAGAGCGAGCGATGGATCGGCCGGTAAATAAAAAGAAAGGATAGAAAGGTCCACCTCTCCTTCTAGATCTCGGATCGAGGCGAGGAATTACGAGGCACGGACCCACGGCTCGGCCTAAATACGAATTGGGAGCGCCGAAGTCGTGTCTCGGGCTGCGCTGGCGGTTCTGCTCGGAATAAACGCGTGATCATCGACATCCGTCAACGTGGCCCCTCGGAAACAACCATGTATCACGAGGAACGCGTAACTCGCCCGTGAATTACCAGTCATCGATTATCAGGGACTCGTAACCCTTTTACTCGAGAACTCTCTCTTTCCATTCGAAAATTGGGTCACGTGTGAACATTTTTATCGGAGATACCAGTGGCCTTCCTCAAATTTTACGTGTGCTTTAATTGACTACTTGGGAAGCTTCTGGAATTTTTGTAATTGAGAAATTCGTATACAGGTGCTGTATTTTTTTTTTTTTTTTTTTTTTTTTTTTTTTTTTTTTTATGTTTACTCCAAGAGTCGAGATGTGGATAATTAGGAAAATTGAGAAGATGATCTGATTCACCAAAGAAGGGTGCACGTTTCATTGGATAACCAAAAATAAAAGGAAAATTCTTATTATTATTTCGATGCTGCTTATGAATTTAACGTCTACAGAAATCGTTGTAATTATTTTTCACCAATTTTCATGCATTTTCACATGTTGGTATTCTTTTAAAAATGCCCGACTTCCTAGAGTTACAAGTTAAAGCACACTTCAGTATTATTCAACGTAATAAGAAGAATTTTCCTTTAATTTTTGTTTAATGTTCACTCCAAGAGTTGAGAGGTGGATAATTATGAAAAATGAGAAAGGTGCATTTTTCATTGGATAACCAAAAATAAAAGAAAAGGAAAATTCTTATTATTATGTTGAATAATATTGAAGTGTGATTTAACTGGTAACTCTAGGAAGTCAGAAATTGTTAAAAGAATAGCAACACGTGAAAATGCATGAAAATTGGAGAAAAATAATTACAACGATTTCTGTAGACGTTAAATTCACGAACAGCATCGAATGATGATTATTTTTGAACCCACATCCACCTTCTTCGCCCCCAAACCTATTTTACTTCATTCAGCAATATACCACGCACCCTTTAAATACTGAATTCTAAATTCTATGATAATCCGTGCCTGTATTTATTTACGAAAATATATTTACCAGAAATTACGCGTCGTTGCACAACAAAGCGGAAATTTCACAAGCATTATCGGATTATTTCGGACGAGAAGTCAAGGCTAATAACGGATTCCCTCGGTTATCTAGTTTCGAAACGAGTAATTCGCTTGGACGCTTTTTTCCACGGATAGATTCTTTCGGTAGGTCGCGATCAATGTCTTTGAAGTCGTAATCGCGGATTAATCATTCGCTAATTTTGTCGCTGAACCTCAACATACTTAGGAACGCGTTTAACGAGCGCCGTGATAAGATTCTTATGTAAATATAAAGTTACAAGAAGGGCGTTATCGCGAGCTAGTCACGAGCTGGAAAAAACGCGGCGATGCTTCTCTTCGAACGCATGCACGGAAACCAGCGTTCGATGACGATTTCGTTACGCAACCAAGCATATGTATCTAATTTTAGGAACGACAACATCGAAGCAGTTTCAGCAGATAAAAAAAAAAAAAAAAAAAAACAGAAAACACGTTATTTCGTCTGAAGTACGAAATGGAGAACTGTATTTCTGAATATTCTCAATTGAATATTCTCAGTTGCTCGCGTATCTCGTGTAGCACAGGTTTGAAGTGAAAAAGAATTGCAACTGGGTCTGAAACTTATCTATACATGCAGGATAATCAGATCGCAGACTGCATAGAATATATCACTAATTCCTGCTCATTTCGTTTTACAATGTGAAAAATATAGATCTAATTATCGTAGCAACATTCAGACAATTCTAATAAATAAAACGACAAAAGAAAAACATTTTGTTTGGAGCACGAAGATTTCAGAATTTACATCGCTGACCGTAACGCGAGTTTATATTTAGAATTTATTGGATACTTCCCGCGGATAAACGCTAATTTCATTTTTATTTGCAACAGTGGGACACCGTGGGAGAAATGTAAGCACCTACCGGAAAAATATCCTAAGCGTTTTGCAATTTATGCTACGCACATAAGTCGTAATAAGCTTACTGTACGGGACTTTCTCTTCGCCGGAGTTTTCCGCAAGAAATCCATTAGATGATCAGTTTCTGGTATTGACAAGAAACGATTACATGTGCAAACAACTGTAAACGAACGACGGAGTTTCTTTAGGTTTCTTTATGGTTACATATCCACTCGGCTATTTTTCATTCGAGAGCCCATTTTTTTTTTTTTTTTTTTTTTTTTTGTTACAACATTATTCATTCTTAGACCGTGGTATGTAGGCATTTCTGATATAAGCTAGTATAGTAAATGCGTGCTAAACATAACCAAGAGATATGTGCACTCATGGAAAACGATGTGGCAATATCATCATATTTATTGTAGAATATATTCATCATACATTATATATACTTTCTGTAAGTTTCCATGTTGCAGTATGTCGTAAATACATAAAATCGTGCATTCATTGGAATGTACAAGAAATATACATAATGTATGTCAAATGTATATTACAATTAATACGATAATATTGTTGTATCGTTTTGCATAAATGCACACATCTTTTGGTCGTATTCGCCATAAATTTGCCACGTTCGTTTATGTAACTGTATAAAATCCACAGTGAATTGATTACACGGTTAGAAATTAGCAAAAAAATTCTAATAAATAGGTTCTCAAACCTTTTGTGTCTCAGATA
>NW_026534609.1:0-1055 GCF_026225885.1 Hylaeus anthracinus
AATTCTACATCAAATCTACACCAACTTTACATCAATTCTACACCAATTCTACACCGCTTCTACACCAATTCTACATCAAATCTACACCAATTCTACAACAATTCTACACTAATTCTACAACAATACTAGACTAATTCTACTACACCAATTCTACATTAATTCTACATCAAATCTGTACCAATTCTACACCAATTCTACATCAAATCTACACCAATTTTACACCAATTCTACAACAATTCTACAACAATTCTACACCAATTCTGCATCAAATCTACATTTTTCTACAACAATTCTACACCACTTCTACACCAATTCTACATCAAATCTACACCAATTCTACAACAATTCTACCCCAATTCTACTACACGAACTCTATACTAATTGTACAAATATTCTACACTAACTCTACACCAATTCTACACCAATTCTACAACAATTCTACCCCAATTCTACTACACGAACTCTACATTAATTCTACAACAATTCTACACAAACTCTACTACACCAATTCTGAATCAAATCTACAACAATTCTACACCAATTCTATGCTAACTCTACAACAATTCTACAACATTTCTACCCCAATTCTACATCAAATCTACAACAATTCTACACCAATTCTATGCCAATTCTACAACAATTCTACAACATTTCTACCCTAATTCTACATCAAATCTACAACAATTTGGCACCAATTCTACAACAATTATACAACAATTCTACACCAATTCTACCACATTTCTACCCCAATTCTACATCAAATCTACACCAATTTTACACCAATTCTACAAAAATTCTACAACAATTCTACAACCATTCTACACCACTTCTACACCAATTCTACATCAAATCTACACCAATTTTACACTAATGCTACAACAATTCTACCCCAAATCTACTACACGAACTCTACACTAATTCTACAACAATTCTACACTAACTCTACACCAATCGTACACCAATTCTACAACAATTCTACAACATTTCTACCCCAATTCTACCACATTTCTACCCCAATTCTACATCAAATCTACAACAATTCTACACTAATTCTA
>NW_026534610.1:0-6638 GCF_026225885.1 Hylaeus anthracinus
GTAACGAGCCACTCGCCAATTACCAATTATTTTTGTAATTTATAAAGAGCCCCTGCACATAATTACAAAAAGAACAGACGTAAACTCGCCGCATTAGAGTCTCTAAAGCGCCTCCTGAGAAAGCCTCTACGTTTACGAAATAATGGTCCGTCGAAAGCCCGTGTTTCTCGTGCGATCAAATTAATTCGATCACGCCTGTAAGAGCACGTTATCGATCGTTCTGAAAAGCCAGACGCCGTTGCCACCTTCGCGTTCAATTATTGTCCCGTCGCGACTGGACAAGACAGGGGGTGGAAACGCGTCGCCGCTGTGACCGGAAAACCGAAATAAAGCATGCATCACTCTTTCGCATACCATTAGCTAATCCCTATTTATAAGACATTATGTTCGCCCAAGTACACGCGCGTACTTGTCTAGGTTGGAACGGCGGACCGAGGAAAAAGAGAGAACAACGACCAGAGGGTGAGAGACTCGTTCACATGTGTGCAACACGCGTAAAACACACGTCGATGGGTTTTAACGGGCACGCATGAACGGAGAGTAACGCGACTAAAAATACCCGAAACGGTTGAGATAAGTTCCGAACCCCAAAACCCGATGTCTGGTGGGCGGTTTATTAATGGAGTCGGATTACTAGAAATCGAAATTATCGTGGGCGTTCGCCGGGTGCACGCAGCCCAGCGCGAGGATTCTAGGCGAAGATTCATGAATGATCCCGGCCCGAGAATGTTTTAGACTTCGTCTAAATCTGTGGTGGAAGAGGTACAGCACTCGCGAAGGTGGACAGATTTTTGTTCCAAGTATACGCGGAGAATAGGAGCTCTGTATGACGATTCATTCACGATTTGGTCGAATAAGGTTTCATTCATTCAACGAGAAACGTTATTTTATCGAACGAATAGCGCATGAAGATATTTTACTTTTTTATTTCCATTATATAATTTTCACATTTTGTTATGTTTAATTGCATGTCTCGTGCAGCACAGCTTTGAAGCGAATAGTATTGCAAGTAACCATCAATTTGGTCGAATAAGGTTTCATTCATTCAACGAGAAACGTTATTTTATCGAACGAGTAGCGCATGAAGATATTTTACGTTTTTATTTCCATTATATAATTTTCCCATTTTGTTACGTTTAATTGCATGTCTCGTGCAGCACAGCATCGAAGCGAATAGTATTGCAAGTAACCATCAATCCCTGTATCTAATATAATTCCCAGGGATTGAAAACGGCAGTTTCATCGCGAAATTTCGCGCTGTTAAAACGAATGATGAGTGATACAACTGCTGTTCAACTTCCGTGATACTCTTACATACTTTCGCGACGGCGTCATCGCCGCGATTCGAACAATGTTAATCACCGACTTTACTCGCACGATTTCCATTTCATTTATCATTCATTCGGTCTAGTTACGTCGTAGAATATTTTCAAAAGTTGTACGAAACTTGCAGGCTCACGGTACTCATTAAACAGAGTAAAAAGTCATTAGACGATTCCAGGATTAGATTGCAAAACAGCAATTTGCTGAACCGATCCATCCTGTGATGACTGAAGTCGTTAAAAATAAAATAAATTTGCGGACCAACCCTTTCACAGAAAACAGTGATGCTCCACTTCAAAAACGTCCCATCCATACCTATTTATTATTCCTTATACAAAGTATTATCTGAGTTCAGACGAAATTATTCGATCGTTATCTTTCCATTCACAATCTTATTTTTTATTAACCAAATCTGGAAGCTAAGAGTATATAAGAATTCCCACGGGTGGAAGGGTAGATAATTACTCCTCAATTTTATCGAAATAAATCAACAACAAAAATAGCAAGGAACTCACTCACGCTATGCAAGAAAACAGCAATAAAAGTAAACAGAAATTAGCAGCCGCGAATGTATCCGAGGCACGCGGCTAATATCGTTTGAATCCATGCCGCTAAGCCGCAGGAAAGATCGATAGAGTCGTAGGACTCATTAGTAAGCGTATTCATACGATTAATAGAATTAAATTTACCGTGCAACATGCGATGGGATTCCAGATATAGTAAGGTATGTCGTCTTGGGGCTGCTGGCAGGAATATATAATTTAAATAGCTCGGGGAATATCTAGACTTGAAGTGCAACTGTGTGACACCTTGTCAATAAACGAGATATCGGGCATCACTCTTCGTTTCCCAAGAGTCGTTAAAGCTAAATGAGACGGCATGAATTTGTAATTAATGCGCGTGGAAATAGGACGACCAATGCGAACTTTAATGAAACAAAGGAATTCGTGTTGCACTTTCTCGATAAAAAAAAAGCTATAATTGTTAACGTACGTTTGAAGTCTGTTGTTAGAAACATTCGTGTCGCAACTAATTAATAAACGAATAAATTATATATACTTTAAAATTAGTGTTAGTAAAATATCAAATATATATATTAACCCTCTATAGATTTATATTAATCTTATCACTAGACCGCGGATATTTATCCGTTTATAGGAAATTTGAATGTGCAAGAAACTAAAAGATGCAGGCAATACGCAAGATTATAAAAAAGATTGAAAGTAAAGTTCATGTTATAATATTTGCAGAATAAAAGAAATTCCTATTTAGGTTCAATTTTTGTAGCCACGTTCCCGAAGATTTTATTTTGCATAAAGATCCGCAGTCTACTTATCGCAAATGGAAATTGAAAATAAAGAAACGAATTAAGAATGAAACCAAAAATCTTGTACCGTGCATTAGTAAAAGAATTCGATGTAACTCACGTTACTTTGCATTCTTCCTATTAAACAGATTGCTTTAAAATAACCTTTTAACGAACACAAATTATTAATCGATTTGTGACTGGATTCGCTTCCATGTTTGGACACAAATATTCCAAAAATGAACGAACGTTCATCGTTCCATGAATTTATGTAAATTAATGAATTTTCAACACCTCTATATTTACTTTGCCTGTTACCTCATACATATTCATTTCCTTCGTCGATGACCGAAAGTCATCCACAACTAGTCTTTCGTTTCACCTGTGCGTGTGTGGTACACGTAAATGTTTCTTAACATTCTCGGGAGTTGCAAAACGTATTTTCATTGGAATCGAATATTATTTTCTAGGTAAACAAGAATAGAAACCCGTTAACAACGTTTTTAAAATTCCCCAAACGACATTCCGTAATTTGTCCTATATTTTTTTTCAATAACTAGTATACCAAAGTTTTGAAGCAGCTTTCAAAAGCACTCCAAGCTTCCCCTATAGCTTCACGTACCGTTCCCGCGAATAAAAGGACGCTCGTAAATCTCCCGGAGTCCTCCTCCAACAGATTGGCCCTGTTAAGATTCCAGGACAACAGCTGGATAAAACGTTAATGGTCCCACTGGTCCCATCTCCCTTTACAGTTTGGAAGAATCTCCTTAGAAATGATAATAAATACGCTCGATCGCGAAACAGGCTCCAGGATTTGCTTCGAGGCTCGTCGAGGTCTCCATCGTGAAATTTCGTACGTGTAGTAAGTTGATGCAACTTTATAGTTGAAATTTTCCTACTGGTAAACGACGATTGATGGATAAAACGCTAATGGTCCCACTGGTCCCATCTTTTACAGTTTGGAAGAATCTCCTTAGAAATGATAATAAATACGCTCGATCGCGAAACAGGCTCCAGGATTTGCTTCGAGGCTCGTCGAGGTCTCCATCGTGAAATTTCGTACGTGCAATAAGTTGATGCAACTTTATAGTTGAAATTTTCCCGATAATAAACAACGATTGGTGGATACGATTGTACGCGGAGACTTTAGCGGCGCAGCTGTTCAAATTTCGAGCTCGCAAGTGCAAGAGCGAGCGATGGATCGGCCGGTAAATAAAAAGAAAGGATAGAAAGGTCCACCTCTCCTTCTAGATCTCGGATCGAGGCGAGGAATTACGAGGCACGGACCCACGGCTCGGCCTAAATACGAATTGGGAGCGCCGAAGTCGTGTCTCGGGCTGCGCTGGCGGTTCTGCTCGGAATAAACGCGTGATCATCGACATCCGTCAACGTGGCCCCTCGGAAACAACCATGTATCACGAGGAACGCGTAACTCGCCCGTGAATTACCAGTCATCGATTATCAGGGACTCGTAACCCTTTTACTCGAGAACTCTCTCTTTCCATTCGAAAATTGGGTCACGTGTGAACATTTTTATCGGAGATACCAGTGGCCTTCCTCAAATTTTACGTGTGCTTTAATTGACTACTTGGGAAGCTTCTGGAATTTTTGTAATTGAGAAATTCGTATACAGGTGCTGTATTTTTTTTTTTTTTTTTTTTTTTTTTTTTTTTTTTTTTATGTTTACTCCAAGAGTCGAGATGTGGATAATTAGGAAAATTGAGAAGATGATCTGATTCACCAAAGAAGGGTGCACGTTTCATTGGATAACCAAAAATAAAAGGAAAATTCTTATTATTATTTCGATGCTGCTTATGAATTTAACGTCTACAGAAATCGTTGTAATTATTTTTCACCAATTTTCATGCATTTTCACATGTTGGTATTCTTTTAAAAATGCCCGACTTCCTAGAGTTACAAGTTAAAGCACACTTCAGTATTATTCAACGTAATAAGAAGAATTTTCCTTTAATTTTTGTTTAATGTTCACTCCAAGAGTTGAGAGGTGGATAATTATGAAAAATGAGAAAGGTGCATTTTTCATTGGATAACCAAAAATAAAAGAAAAGGAAAATTCTTATTATTATGTTGAATAATATTGAAGTGTGATTTAACTGGTAACTCTAGGAAGTCAGAAATTGTTAAAAGAATAGCAACACGTGAAAATGCATGAAAATTGGAGAAAAATAATTACAACGATTTCTGTAGACGTTAAATTCACGAACAGCATCGAATGATGATTATTTTTGAACCCACATCCACCTTCTTCGCCCCCAAACCTATTTTACTTCATTCAGCAATATACCACGCACCCTTTAAATACTGAATTCTAAATTCTATGATAATCCGTGCCTGTATTTATTTACGAAAATATATTTACCAGAAATTACGCGTCGTTGCACAACAAAGCGGAAATTTCACAAGCATTATCGGATTATTTCGGACGAGAAGTCAAGGCTAATAACGGATTCCCTCGGTTATCTAGTTTCGAAACGAGTAATTCGCTTGGACGCTTTTTTCCACGGATAGATTCTTTCGGTAGGTCGCGATCAATGTCTTTGAAGTCGTAATCGCGGATTAATCATTCGCTAATTTTGTCGCTGAACCTCAACATACTTAGGAACGCGTTTAACGAGCGCCGTGATAAGATTCTTATGTAAATATAAAGTTACAAGAAGGGCGTTATCGCGAGCTAGTCACGAGCTGGAAAAAACGCGGCGATGCTTCTCTTCGAACGCATGCACGGAAACCAGCGTTCGATGACGATTTCGTTACGCAACCAAGCATATGTATCTAATTTTAGGAACGACAACATCGAAGCAGTTTCAGCAGATAAAAAAAAAAAAAAAAAAAAACAGAAAACACGTTATTTCGTCTGAAGTACGAAATGGAGAACTGTATTTCTGAATATTCTCAATTGAATATTCTCAGTTGCTCGCGTATCTCGTGTAGCACAGGTTTGAAGTGAAAAAGAATTGCAACTGGGTCTGAAACTTATCTATACATGCAGGATAATCAGATCGCAGACTGCATAGAATATATCACTAATTCCTGCTCATTTCGTTTTACAATGTGAAAAATATAGATCTAATTATCGTAGCAACATTCAGACAATTCTAATAAATAAAACGACAAAAGAAAAACATTTTGTTTGGAGCACGAAGATTTCAGAATTTACATCGCTGACCGTAACGCGAGTTTATATTTAGAATTTATTGGATACTTCCCGCGGATAAACGCTAATTTCATTTTTATTTGCAACAGTGGGACACCGTGGGAGAAATGTAAGCACCTACCGGAAAAATATCCTAAGCGTTTTGCAATTTATGCTACGCACATAAGTCGTAATAAGCTTACTGTACGGGACTTTCTCTTCGCCGGAGTTTTCCGCAAGAAATCCATTAGATGATCAGTTTCTGGTATTGACAAGAAACGATTACATGTGCAAACAACTGTAAACGAACGACGGAGTTTCTTTAGGTTTCTTTATGGTTACATATCCACTCGGCTATTTTTCATTCGAGAGCCCATTTTTTTTTTTTTTTTTTTTTTTTTGTTACAACATTATTCATTCTTAGACCGTGGTATGTAGGCATTTCTGATATAAGCTAGTATAGTAAATGCGTGCTAAACATAACCAAGAGATATGTGCACTCATGGAAAACGATGTGGCAATATCATCATATTTATTGTAGAATATATTCATCATACATTATATATACTTTCTGTAAGTTTCCATGTTGCAGTATGTCGTAAATACATAAAATCGTGCATTCATTGGAATGTACAAGAAATATACATAATGTATGTCAAATGTATATTACAATTAATACGATAATATTGTTGTATCGTTTTGCATAAATGCACACATCTTTTGGTCGTATTCGCCATAAATTTGCCACGTTCGTTTATGTAACTGTATAAAATCCACAGTGAATTGATTACACGGTTAGAAATTAGCAAAAAAAATTCTAATAAATAGGTTCTCAAACCTTTTGTGTCTCAGATA
>NW_026534611.1:0-4828 GCF_026225885.1 Hylaeus anthracinus
GGAGTATCTTGATTTAAATCGTCATTAAATACACATTAGAACCACGAGTCGCCATTTCTTTCCATCGGTACTTGTGTGGATACTGTATTTTAACAATAGTCATTTTTATACTTCTTCAAAGTAGAAAACATTTATCAAGGTAAAATTAAAGGTACAAACCCGAGGGCTGTAGAAACAAATCTGATACAATCTAACAAGCACTATAAGCCTATAACATTGAAATAACCCTACTCGATTACTACTTTACTTAGAAACACCTAAAGAGCTCCTCCAAGACTCCCCATCTAAAGAATACAGAAGAACTAAATAATAGGATGTCCGAAAAGTTTCTTTCGTTTTATTAATAATTAATACATACACGGTATTTTATGTTTCATGTTACATTACAAAATTGTGTACAATTCATTTCGTTCCATTACTGTTACAGCATCAACGTCTAAGAGATTAGATTGTCTATTTACATAAACACTGGCACAGAAAATACTTGAATGCAACTCACGAAAGAAACTTTCGGGACAACCTAATAGACGCCGATTGAAAACGATGTTCCCTCGAGAACTTACGAATCCTCCCCAAGAAATTACACGAATCAGAACATCGTTTCAGGTATCCGAAATTACTGTACTCTTGTCTCGGATGCTCGGAGGCGAGTACTCGCCACCTCTCACCCGTTTCCCTCTTTTCCCAAAATTCCCGGAGCATCTCCAGCGCGACGGCATTCCCCGATGGGGAACAACTGGACTCGTGTCGTTAAACTCCGAAGTATCTGTCGCATTCAGAGAGACCGTGAATCACGGTCGACCTGGCCGACAGTCGACGAAGACCATCGCGGGAGTCGGCGTCGATCCGCTTACCCGTTTCTCGTAATTAGAATGAGAACACGACATTTGAATTCTGGACGAGGAAGAAAGGGGACGGAAATAGAGAAGGAAGAGAGACGGATCATTAGTAGTCCGACGACTTCACCGGTGACTGGCATTCCGTTCCCTCGCGGTGAAAATCGTGCTGGAACGGAACAACGATGCGCCTTATGCTCCCTTTTTCCCCTCCCTCGATGCTTTTGATTCTGTCTCCCCGGGGAACTCGTACGTGTGTTGCATCGAGAAGAGCCATGGCAACTATCGCCATACGCGTATGCATATCCGTACGGTTCTTATCGACGTTATTTGGTTCAAATTTATGTACGATGATAAGGAAATAATCCGATGATTTAATGTCTGATAGTTGTATTTATTACGGTGGCTTAGTTTTGATTATTTCATTTAGGAACGACTATTAGACTGTAGATCGTTATGCATTTCTAGGAAAGTGCACGCAGCGTGCGAGAATGTACGAAAATATTGAAAGTAAAGCTCGTGTTATAATATTTCCAGTCTACTTATGATAGTTATTTTTTTTTAATAATGAACCATTTTTGCGAAACATGAATTAAATGTATGATGTAGGCCAGTGGTCCATGAAGGCTTATGCTTGATGCAGTGAAATATAATGGGAACAGTCTTTGAATAATTTAACCCTTTGTGCTCCAAAAATATTGTTCAGCATAAACTTCACCGTACAAGAGTCAATAAATATCCTCAATTTAAATTGTATTCATCTATTGGAATAATTAAGTTTACGTTGTCATACACAAACTTGACCAGTGGCGTTTAAATTTTATTTTCTATTTTATCCAGTTATTTTTTGGTATAAAATTATAGCTCTTATTACCAAACAAAAGTTGTGGTTTAATGCAAAACAACCTGATCTTCCTCGTGACGTAGTTATTAACGACGATAATTCACCGTGTTAATCGCCTAAAAGCAATATGAAAAGTCTCCTATCCTTTATAAACACCATTAACCCTTTGCAGTCGAGAGGTTACTCTCAATTAGGTTTCACGGAGCAAATCTACAATATCCAAAGTTTTTAGATTCAATTTCTTCGCAGCTCGACGTATCGATAAAATAATTGTCGGTGAGGTAAAAGTGACCTTCTTCTAAAATCTCGATAGCTTAGAACTCATAGCAATAGAATGTTGACAAACATCTCTAGTTGCTGGTAGATACCAAAAAGAAAAGGCCTCGAGTGCAAAGGGTTAAATCCTGGATCTTCGATTCATACTTGAAACTTTCTTCCAGGGTTAATTCCAGTTGAACAGCGCATCGACGCGACAAAATAGAAACGCGAGAAAATAATGATACCGTCGCGTCGGGCTCGTAATTATAATAAAAGCGACGAGGGATCCTTGCACTCGTCCACAATGTCGAACGGTTAACCCATTCTTGTCGAACGGGGCCGCGTACGGGAACGGAAGATAGATCATTCTGAGTTATTGGATGGAGGTCCGCGACGAGCGAGGCCTTTGTGCCGCGAAAAGAATGTATTTGTCAACGTCCGTTTTGTATACGATCTGTTCGCGTCCTCCGATGTGAATAGATTAGAAGATTCAATGGAGCGCATTGTGCAGGAAAGTGGAAAGCTCGTGAGCTGCTCGCCCTGTCCAAGTGTAATGACTTTCGGCACGCGTGTCGAGAACGTTGCGCAATCGAGTTCTTGATCCCGATAATTATCAACCCGTAAAGTGTTCCGTAACAAAACCGATAACCGTGGATCGTCGGTATCGATTTACGAAGTTTCCGTAATTAGCGCATAATTAGAGAGAGAAATACGTTTCTAACGAGAGGGTATATTACGTTTTAAAGCTTCGCGAGGAATAGCCTTCGTCGCCTATCGACAACTATTGCGTAGCGAAACCTTGTATTATTTACGAACAATTTCGATAAAATTCCGTGATATTGGGAAAAAGTATTGGTGTCGATAATATGCGCTTGGCACTCTGTGTACAAATATGTAGAGTTTACGATTGCACTCTCTGTGGACGCAATATTGCACTTGATAATTGCTTAAAAATGAAAATATTGAATTATTTCTGTCTTTTCTTAAAAATATACTCTATTGCGGGAAAAAGGAATGTAACCGCATTTTGCGAGTTCCAAGAATAATATTATCAGAAGAATCGTATTCCCGCATTAATTGAAAGAGCCTTCACCCTTCGAGCCCTACAGCAATACGAGCCTGTTTTTGTACATCTACCAGTTTCATTGAAAATTCTAATTCCCAACAAGCATAATTTAACGAAAATAAATAAATACAAGCGGCCATCGAGCCTTATCCCTAAAACATGATGGCGTTTTGCGTGTTGGATCGACGCCGAAGATAAACGTAACCGATTTAACCTTTGTTTCGCCTTGAACGCTTGTATGCGATTCCGTACGATCAATTGGAGAGTCTCGATCGTCGCATGCCTGCACAGTTTAGGGCCTCGACTAACTTTAATCTGCTACTTTCGCGCAATTAAACAGGAATGCGTCTTCAAAACGAGATATAAAGGAAGGATCTGCAAGAGGGAATTTTCCCACCATTCCCAGACACGAAAAATAATATACATAACCCATAACTTTTGTTTGTAGAAATGTATTTATCAACAGAATTTAACAATTTCAGTGTTGCAAATATTCTACTTCTTTCACTTAATAAATGCTCTTCTTTTTAGATTCATCTAATCATTCTCATCTAATTTCGTTTCATGTCTATCCCATGTATCATAGAGATCTATGGTAAATATACGTTGCATAATAAGTGAAATTATGTTTCCTTGTAGCTTAAGCGAATATTACGTGCAAGAAATAATGTGTTGAAAGTGTCGTTCTTCGAGCTTATGAAAGTCCATAAATCAAACATTTAATTTATCTTCCTTCTTACGTACCTATGGACCGTTTACGTTTATGAAGAATTCTGATAAATAACTAACCGAGCTACATATTAATGATAACTATCCCCCACAATATAAATCAAGCACAGACATTTTTTGTTTGTACGGAAACACCTCGCAAAAAGTGCGCGAACCAGTGACGTAAACCCTCCGAAGCAACAACCAGCGCAACAGGTTCGAAGGAGCGAGGCACCGAGTGCGCCAAATGATCGATTATCGTATCACTGGCCTATCTGGATGGCAAAAGTTTCGCCTTTACCGAATAACGGTATCGAACTAACTCGCTGTCTATATAGAAGTCGGACTAGACGCGTGGGTCGAAAGCTCGTTAACAGACCAGACCTCCACGGAATCCCAACGCGACAGAGTCGAGACGCGTTTCGTGCTACAAATCATCCTTTTTGTTCGACTCAAAGCGACGGAGACTCCGGGTGACTCATTACGCTAGGTACACGATCACGGGCGGCGACGTAAATCAACACGGAAAAATATTTCGACAACTTTCGCTCGACCGATCCAATAATCCTACTTGCGCAAAACCAGTTCGGATTGTTCCGATCTCCAATGTGCGTGTTCGTGCCCTTCCAACAGCATTAGGATCGAGCGATTATCGCCAGGAAAAAAAAGACATTCAATTACTGAGTTGATCTGAAAATGTAACTATGTAAATTAAAGTTTGAGCAGAATAGGAGCTTTTTTCGTGAGAAAAAATTTTATTATTGAAATATAGGGAATATGTATTTTGGTGGCTTATTTTCCTAGGTTGAGATTAGAGGGTTAATTATGGTGTGAATTTAGTCCAAGGGCTTCTGTCTAGACGTGGGAAAGAAGAATGTAAGAGAGAGGGGGGTGAAGGGATGATTTTTCACGCAGGGAAGACGAAGATTGCGGGAAAAATATATTCGTGTCATTACTTTTGTGAATTGTAACGAGCTACTCGTCCATTATCCGTTACTTTTATCATTTATAAAGGGCCATTCACCCATTGCAAATTATTTTTGTAATTTGTATTGGAGCATTTGCCCATTCCCAATTACTTTTATAAGTTGTATCGTAGCATTTACCCATTACCCA
>NW_026534612.1:0-1065 GCF_026225885.1 Hylaeus anthracinus
TTATAGGGTCCTGTGACCCGACCATGTGACCTCGGATACGTGTTTGGGCGGTTCGGTTCGATACAGCGACTCCAGAATTCGCTCGCGCACCTTCAAGTACTCGCGAAGCTGTTCCGACACCGGTTTACCGTCGCCCATGCGACGACTGAACAGCACACCGGCATCTTTGGTGTTTAATCGTTGCGCGTGGTGGCGGTTGTTTCGACGTCCAACCAGCAATTCGTTCAAGTAGCGCAGAAATATCGTCTCTCGACGTAGGTATTCGTGGAGCAAAAATTGTCGGTAGTCGTTGGCGTCTCGCTCGGCACGCGATCGACTCGACGTAGACGACGCGTTGTTGGCTATCGCGTTCAGTCGGTAGCGATTCAGCTGTTCGATCCATCGGTCTCTCGTGGCTCGTTCTCGTCGATCCGCCTGATACAGTTCCTGCAACAGTTTTCGACGCGACAAATCACCCTCGCTTCTCACTCGATCCTGCAACCAACGCTGCTCGATCGCCAACGCTTGCGTTCGCTCGGACAAAATCGTCAAACGTACACCAAGCCGTTCGATACGTTGACGTTCTTCGCGTTCTTCTTTCGCGACAGCTTGAGCTTGTTCGGTTACCAGAGCCGCGAAAGCAGCCAACACTTTGGATGTTTGGGCGACGATCAGTAAATCCGTGGCAGAGTAGTCGATCGTTTGCAACGGTGCAAACAGAGCGTCCAAAGCGTTCATTTCGTCGACATCATATCCGCTTGCCTGCGGTTCCGTATGTGCTTGCTGCTGCAGCTTGCTCAAACGTTCCCCGTACGCTGCCCAAAGCCACCTTTGCGGCTCGTCCAGTCGCGAAAGAGCATCGTACACGCTTCGCGTGCCTTGCGCGAAACTCTCCAACCAGCCTCTATTTCGAAGGTACAACGCGAACGTAACGGTTTGTTGACGCGACGACAACGACGACGACGACGACGACGATGACGACGACGGCGGAGATATTATCGTGTCGCCACGTGCCACGGCGCTCGTTAACACGGTACTCGATCGTATCATGCGCCCGAGCAAAGGGTCACCGTTTAGCAGTTCAAT
>NW_026534613.1:0-9240 GCF_026225885.1 Hylaeus anthracinus
GCATGTTTCAAATAAAACGTTCTCAAGTTATCATATAAGACAAAAAACGTTTTTGAAGATTTACTGTATGTTGGCCATTTTTAAATAAATCTCAACAACAAAATTTATATATCAAGTTCAATGTCTATTCTGTTAAATTAAATATTGAAAAAATCTTCAATTTTGTTGGCTATTAAAAATATGTAGCTTTTTCGTGTACAATTGAAAATGCTTAAAGTTACCAAACTTCTGTTAACTTTCCCTAACTACGATTGCTGGGACGTTCTATACGTCGCAACGACAAATACCAAGTTTACCGAACTCCGGACTAAACAGTGGTCGCAAAGCAAACAACGAGTTCCTTGCTTCATCGAATCCACGAGACGTATGCGTTCCCGCGGGCCGTGTAATAAACAAAGCAGGTTAAATCGTCAGTCGGAGCCGATAAAACACCGCGAGAGCCGGGAAACGAGATCGGCTTCTAATCTCTGGCCCAGCGGGAGCGAGTTACTGATAATTGCAGCAGGGAACTCGCGAAACGGACGATAAATCACGGTCGCTGTAAAATATAGGAAACGATCACTGGTATCGAAGGCCTGTAGCCGGCGGCGATAAGGCGAGCAACAAATCAGCCGGGATACACCTGCCGATCGAGCGGATCGCGCGCAAACTCTGGCCTAGCCTATCCTGGAAAGGTAGAATCTTTAAAAAAGCGATTCTTCGTGGCTGAATTCGCGTGTTCGATTCGTTTATCTGCGTGAACACGTGAGTCGATGAAGGGCACGGTAGCGTCTCCATTATTCTAACCCCTGCTCAGTCTGTTATTTTAGCTAACTTTCTTAACCCTTTATGGAGGGATCGGTTTCATACGTCACATAATTTTCAGGCTAGCAAGAAATAACATTAACCCTTCGCGGTTGTAGTAAATTTAAACATGAGTGTCGTAGTAATCGGAATTAATTTGCAAAGAACGAGCTGTGATACATAATATGCAAGATTGTGAAGGATAAACAAGATGTATTAATTCTTTTGTGAACTTTAAATATATATTTATACAATAATGTATTTTAATGTTATAATTTCTAAATAAAAATTATATTTTATAATTCTCTTTCGTTATCTTTAGGTAACTTTCTTTTTGCCATTTTGGGGTTATTATTTTTAGTATGTTAAGGATGCATGGGAAGTACAATTACAGATAAATGTATATGAAATTTTAATTAATCGAATGTCTTTGTAATTGCGACATTTAAATGAACAAATTTATAGTTATAAGCTTGTTTCCCATGTCAAGTTTCTAATTCAACGCGAATTTTAAGATTGAAAATCTTTTTATTTTCGAAAAGCCGAAATTCATGTCACGTTATATGGTGAAAAATGCTGCGAGGCGATGAAATGGGTGGATAGTAACAGAATAAATATGTCCCGTTACACAGCTTGTCGTGAGATATTTTTTTATATTTTAATATCTTGTGATTGGAACAATTAAAATTTAATCCGAAATAGTTAAACGTTTATGATACATACAGTATCATTCAGTGATCAATTAAATATTAATAACAATTACGGTTAGGAATAAATATTCATTCGAGATATTAATCGTGAGAATTTTGTCAATATTTTAATATCTTCTGATTGCACAAACTAAATATTAATTTCTGACAATAGTTGAATTAATTATTAATAATACTTATTATTTAAACAATGATGAGAAATATGATTATGCTGTGGTATTAATGTTTCGTAAATTCTTTTGTGGATGGATCCAACGAGCCTTCGAATTGACATGTCACGACATGTTCCGCGGTTGTTGTTCGCCCTTCCCCTTCTCTACTTCGAGAGGCACAAACAATCTACGACGCACGACCGCGCCCAAGCAGGTATGCGAGGGGCGAGAGCTCATTCGTCGTTGATCCTTCGTTCGATATGGATCTCGCGATCGCGCGTCCGCGTCTCGCGTCCCTCCTATTTGTAGTTTCCTTAAGTATCTTAATTTGGTTTGGTTAGTTTTAAGGTTGTGTGTACGAGTGTCTCTTCTGCCAAATAATTATTAATCAACTTGTTTTGTTTGTTCGTAAGTCCATATTGGGCTCGTAACATCGTGCACCACTTCGGTCACTATTGCTTCATGTGATAAGTGTAGTGATCAACCATGCGACTGGCCGAGATCGGTTGTCGTCCTCTAGTGGGTCTGATTTGAGAGAGGCGTCAATCGACGCCTCCGAGGAATCTTCTACTCTCTGTACGCGTCAGGCGAAGTCCAGGCTCCCGGCGCAGTGCAGTTCAAAAGAACCGTAAGACGGTGCATGTCGTGTCCTGGACTTCTGACGTTGTGCAGAGAGTAGAAATCCGTTTCAGACTCTACAACAGTCAGACATGGCTGGTGTCGCCAGGGCAGGGCAACCCGACGCGGTGCTACCAACGTCGTACACTGTAAATTCGGATCTGGGCCCTCGGGCAGCAGGTATGCAGGGAGTAAAGTACTGGCGGAGACGTTGATCGTCTTTCTCTCGAATCAGACCCACCAGAGGAAATGGGACTAACTCTGTAAGTCCGGTTTCATGGTCGCGTCGTGTCGCGATTTCCATTTAGCTTCCATTTAGTTCAAATAATTCTTTGGCAGAGTCAGACTTGGACTTTGGAAATCAAAGGGACTTTGTTTTTTTTTTATTTCCACAGTTTTTAGTATTAAGTCGTATTTAGTATTAAGCATGTCAACCCTATGTAGAGTATGCATCTACGTATGTATACTTTATGTAGAGGGAGATCGAAGGTGATGGCAGGAATCGAGGCGCGAGTAGAATTAAGTGACACAGGTTTAATTGAATATAATATAATTGTAAAGAAACATAGATGAATTCAGAGCGTGGTTCTCTCTGCTATAATAAGCGTACATAATTAAATTGTAGAGGGAGCCAGCGACATGGCGACCACCGCTATACATGCATCGCACGGCTGTAACAGAAGGAACTTTGATTCCTTCTATCTTCGGGTCTCCAGTCGCAGCAACCACGTGGTGAGACCTGGTAATCGGTATTATTCGTGACGAACAATCCTTCGTTGCGAATAATACCGAGAACTAATGGCTACGAACTTGTAATAAGATCTTTAGATATAAAATGTGCAAAGTGTAAAGTGGAAAGTGGAAAAGTGGAAAAATGCAAAAGTGTAAAGTGTAATTTTTAAAGTGTACAGTGTAAAGTGTAAAATAAGATTAGATTTAGATTAGCAGGAATATAATTAGTTGTTAGAAAAATTTATTTTTATAAATTATGTATTAACATTCATATGTTTTTATTGCAAAATGTTAGTCAATTTTCACAACAATTTCTATATTTAAACTACAGATCAAACTACGAAATACGTATTTTCTGAAATGTTCTTTTCTTGCATTACATAAAATTATCCTATTTGTAATGTACTTGCATTCTGTGCGAAATGGAATCATTAAACCTAAGGAATCATTATAATCTAAGAACTGCAAAAATTGTATATCGTTTCTAATAATCAAAGATGTGCATTATAAGTGTTGATATTCAATTCTTTAGTAATATACTCCGAGATATGCATGTTTCGACATTTTTTCAGATCAAGATCGAGATCGTAGAAATCACGTCTCGTCTTTCTAACACAATCTAACATCTCCTTTACACTTGCTGACATTTCCTGACAGCTCCTAATACACACTAACAACTCCTAACACCTTCAAACACTCTCTATCGTCTCAAAACACCCCCTAACACCTCCCAACAACTCCTAAGGGCTCCAGACAGTTCCCTTTACTTCTCTTCAATTTCTATAATGTTTCCTATTAATTTCCCTCCTTTCCCTGACACATCTCTTCGCTGTTGATGAGATCCGGATATAATAGGTAAGTTTCGAGTCAGAATAAAAATTATGATACCTTCTCAATCAACACGTTCTGCTAATACAAGAGGTAAGTATCGATGTTCAATTAAAAGTCATGCCAAATTTTTATTCTGGTATCAGGCGAATATGATATGCGAAGAGGTGGCACGAGGAATACCAGGTACGTATCGAAATTCTGAGGAAATTTTATTATTTGGTATCAGGAACACATGATGTGCGAAGAGGTGGCACGTTTGCACCTACGATCAGGCAACCGGTCCGACATATCTGTCAATATAGGTTGCCTAATTCAAGGGACTAATTTTTGCTAAATTTCGAAATTCATTATTAATTCGCTGCATATTTCTTGGCCAATAGAATATTCAAATATTCTATCATTTTAACCTCATTAAAGACAACTTGTTTTATATAATGACAAAATTATAACTGATAATGTCCTGTGACAATTATCAATATTTTGATAAGGTCATTGTATTATTTTAACAGAAATTTAATTACAATTATTCCATTACATTATGGAGAAATTTAATTATGATTATTCACGATTGCGGTGGTTGCGTAATTATCAAAATTTGATTAATGTCGATTGACAATTTAATCAATAGTCATAACGTACATTTGTAATCTACAATCACGAATCAGTAATTTGGAACCATTCAGAGCTAATCACGTCTGAGCACTCATTAATCATTAATGATAGCTGATTAATCAATCATCAATAGCTTATTGTCAATCATGATTATTTATTATTCATAGTTATTATTATCAATGCTTATTTATTCATCACTGATCATGGTAGCTGCATAATCGGTAATCATAATCGGGGTTACATTTTCCCTTTACATTAGTCCCAACAACTTTGCAATAACAAATATCATTGAAAAACTTAAAAACTATCATACTATTTGAAGTATATTGTGTACTAAATATAATTTAGCCTGAAATTTAATTTACGTAATCTTTTATATTCGATGATTGACAAATTCAATCAGTTAATAATCTAAATATGTATGCGTACATAAAAGTCTGATATTATATACATATTTCTCATTGCAATAATATTAGTATGTCTTATTAAATGTTCAAACATAATCACGTTCAATTGCAAATGCAATTGATCTCTCTAAAAAAATAAATAATCTGACTGTGAGATAATTATTATCGATATAAGGAGTTAAAATATCAAGATCTCGTATCATAAAATAATGCGAAAAATTCACTTCACTTCCAAATAAATAATAAATTTGCGAAACGTTGAAAATAAAACAATATACTGTCACGCAGACATCGATCAGGTGATTTTTGCATGGCAGCTTTCACGAAAAATTCGTCTCGTTAGGAGTGACAATTTCGTAGGCCGCGCACGTCGATTTAATCACGTATTTTACAGAAATCCAACTCGATAGAAATAATGCAATCAGCTGGGGCTACAATTAAAACTTTCGCGACATCATCAATTCAACAATTTTAGAATACCGCCGGTTCTAAAATATACCGCTGCTGTTTTCTATTCGGATACTGGGAACGCTCGCCGATAAATGAAATTTATTTCTATCCTGTACGACCAGTACAATACATTGTGGATTCTTGTGTACTCGGTAATTCTTTCTGCTTTTAATGAAATCGTTCGATAAATTCGCAATTGCGCTCGTTGCTGTCGATGTAACTGCGTCAGTCGATACCGTAACGGAGAATCTGTTTCGAGGGTAGGATAGTTAAGAGCAGTAAAAAATGTAGGTATAAAATGAAATTTATGAACGAAGCAATGATCATTGAATTATAAACAGTTAATCAACAGATTCAACGAAGGAAGTTTATTCGTGTGAAATCAAATGATTATACAGTTCAATATATATGACGGACAGTTCATTAACGACGTTTCCCTTTGCGCGTCAAGTCATCTTCAAAGTTTATAAAATTATATTAAATGTTTATCAAAAATAAATTAATTGCGTTAACTAAATATTAAGTATTATTGCTAGTAATAGATAAGTAACTGGAACCTTTTTTGTAATATATAATGATTTTAACTAAAAAAAAAATATAATAGTTATGAGAACATCGATGACCGAAAGAAAAGTACTTAAAAAAATTACAACGATAATTGGATAGTAATGACTAATACTAATGATATGCAAGTATGAATTGGAATTAATAATGGATAAACTAATGAAAAATATATCAAAATTAAAAATAATGTATAGCTGCGGAAATTTAGTATAAAATCTGATTACATACCGAATGGTTCGTTTGGATTTTATGATTTTGCCTCAATTTCCAATGCAACCGTATTGCAATTTTGACCAAAAATTAAACTGCCTTACCTGAAACAGAATAAACAATATCTAATGTGAAACACACAAACTTATATTCTTAAAGAAAATTCAGTTAAAAGTATTTGACTTATATTCCACATAAATGAAGGTGTTTCGTCATTAATTTTAACAAAATACAATAGTATTGAATATCATTTAAGTCATTTTACTGCATAATACATTAAATGGATATACACAAAAATTATTTGAAATTGTAAATATTAGTGTAGTGAAATTGGATACATACATAAAGGCCATTTTAGTCCAAATCAATTACTTCTGTAGTTTGTTGTTAAGAAGATTCATATCAACTCAAATATGTTCTAGCTCATATAAACTTAGATAGAGCTTAACTCATGATTATTTCACTTACTTAATAATTTAAAAACACGTGCTAAAAATTGCAGTTTAAACTAAAACTGCCTTCACAAATTGAACTTATTGAAACTATTAAACTATTGCCAATTTTGAAACTATTAAAAATATAGAATTTTTCATTTTTTTCTGAAGTAAAGGAGGATGAATCTCTTTCAATAAATGATAAGCCTCTTCCTCTATTTTAATTTTACATAGACAAAATATCATTCCCTGGTAAAATCAATAACTTTTACTGTTGGATGTCAGAAATTTTCAAGATAATGAAGTATGTTGTAGTGCATACGAAATTAAGATGCGTTTTAAGTAATTATTTCTTTAGTTTCGTAATTATTTACAAAGTACAAGCTCGCAAAAATTGCAATATTTATCACTTTTAAGAAATATGACATAATACTTGAATTTTTAACTCCAAAACTAATAAAGATACGTCCTTTTCCTCTCTTTTTTTTTAAATTCTAATCGCAAAGATGGATTTCTCTGAATAAATGAAGCTCGCAAGGATCGTAATATTTATTACTTTTAAGAAATATGACATCATACTTGAATTTCTAACTCCAAAACTAATAAAGATACGTCCTTTTCCTCTCCTTTTTTTTATTCTAATCGCAAAGACGGATTTCTCTGAATAAATGATGGATCTTTGACACGAGGCACATAACTGACCGATTCGGAAGAAACATATTTAACTTTAAAGTTAAACCTTGTTAAACCTCAAAACCTTGACGTGCACCAAACATTAAAAATTCGGTATCGAGGACTTTGGAAAGACGACCACTAATGAAGACCATCTTCCATATCTTGTCTCGGGAACATGAAAGTGCAAACTGCTAAATAACATCGCAGTGGCTTCGCATGACTTTGATAAGAGGCCAAGGTTTCTGATGTGCATGCTTCAGGTCGTAGTCCCAATTCGCAATCACGAATCGCCTATTAACGGGCTGACACTCGCAGAAGAGACGTGTCACCGCAGATGGATTCCTTGTCTCCCGCTATTATCATTATACACGCGCAATTTACCACGGAGGTTCACTTCCTACTGTGTTCCCAGCGTCCCCTCGTAACATTTCCAAGGTGTGTTCACGAGTTCACAGCTCGTTAACTCGGCCTGTTGTGGAAATTCTGCATGAACCGGTAACTCGACAATGTCCTTCGGGCAACTTCGAGCTACCTCTAATCTTCAACCACTGCTGGATCGATCTTTGCGAACTTAGCCAATGGTCAGCAGCAGAATTCGCAATTTTTTCCTTCGCGAAAGATAAAAGACAACTAACTGTTCACAGAGGTTTTGATTTGAAGATATCGCTTGATCCCGATTCCACTTTTATGGAATAGATCTGCTGATTCTATTTCTTTTTTCACGGACGGGGATAAAAATACAGTGACTTTGGTGGTGTCGGGACAACATACTACTGCTCGAAATTAGATATCTCCGGGATGATAGGTTTAAACAAAATAATTTCGACATTCACGGAAGAATGCATTGACATTAAAACAGCTACATAAACAATCAATAATTACTCCAATGAACGCATATTTATTTACTTCGATTGTATAACCCTTTACACTCAGATGTCTCTACTGAGGGCACATTGTAAGTTCAGGCAACCTAATAATTACACAGGACAAACTTATGGGAGTGTAAAATTAGTAAAAGTGTATGATTCCTTGAAGATTTCTATTCAAATATTACGCAAAATCAAATAAAAATATGGTACATGTATTAAGATATACACTATAAATATGAGAAACTTGTATTACATGCAAAAAGAATACGTGACTAGCCCACACCTTAAAAAAGTCATAAAGACCATTTGTATAAGAAAGTAAGATGTGGGAACATTTTTTGTATGACACGATGCAATGTGGGAAGATAAACAAGGAAGCCTAAGATTACAACTTCAAAGATGAAATATCAGTGCATATCTATTTTTACTGAAAAACCATGTATATCCATTTTTACTGGAAAACCTCATTCATTTGACATAGATGCAGTTTGTCATACCTCTCAAATAGGAAATATTACAAGATATAAATAAAAATTGTTTTTTAATGGAGACATACTTTTAACAAAATTTTCCCAAACGAAAGAAACAAACTTCCTTAAAGGGATGAAACAAAGCTGAAAGTAAAGAAAGCGTCCAAAGTACAAAGTACGAGAGAACTTTCACGTTTCTAAAGCAACCAAGACTTTAAACGTAATTTGGTGCCGTCGTAGATTCCAACGGAATATCAACAATTGCCACAGTAGAAACACTCGACGTAAACTTTGTTTAGGAATTCTTAACAAATCTGAACTTGAATCAAATTTAATCACCGTAAATTTGAAATACAAAATTTGAAAAGGTACACACAGTTGTTACAATCAAAATCAAGAATTTTTTTACAAAAGTTAAATACTAATTTAAATATTTAATCCATAAAATATCGTAATTTTTCTGTACATGTGTTAAACTTAGTATAGATATAAATTTGTTTGTTAAGACAAAGGATTTCTCGAAATTTTAATTCTTACTAAAATGGTAATTTTTACTGAAAACCTTCATTCCTTTACTTTCAAAATTATCGTTTTTACTTAAGAAAATAATAAGTTTTCATAAAAAATATTTCTTTGTCCATTTAGCAGATGTTTACTTCCTCTGATAGAATAATTGCTGGCATGTTTCAAATAAAACGTTCTCAAGTTATCATATAAGACAAA
>NW_026534614.1:0-7450 GCF_026225885.1 Hylaeus anthracinus
AAAATTTGATCCGTCTCGACGTCGGTGCAGGTCCCGTTGGTTTTTTTTGTGAACGCGACACCATCCACGGAAACGAATCCTAAACGATCGAGGTTTCTCGATTCGATGGAACCGGGTCCAGCAGACGTTATCACGTTGTCGCTGAACCGGTACGCTCCGGTGTCGGTGAAATCCCTTGGCTTTCAAACCCCTCTCCGTAGCTCTTCCCCCCCCTGAGGCGCCATGAGCTTTTTACGAATTTCGTCACGCGCCACGAAGGGACAGGGTAGCATTTGTATTCGTTGTGTAAGGTCCGGTCGTGCCCTAACCTCGTTCCTTAAACTGTATAATTTGTTCGACGTATCTCGAGACCTTGACGTACGACGGCGCGAACGTTATCGGCGCGACGATAAACGCTGGGATGACGAAAATATTTAAACAAGGTCGCCTCTACGCGTGCCAACGGGGATAGCTATTATGGGAAATACGTATAAATTTATGAATGGTTCCATTAGGTCGATGGTTGTTGAATTGTAATTCGAATTCGGAACCAAAAGAAGCCTATCAAAGTATCTATAAGTCTCAGCCTTACTCATCGACGAACGAAGAACACGGAAATAAAAGGATCCTTGAGTCGACTAATCAAAAATGTTAATTCGTTCTCACGAGCGAGAATAAATTTTCAATCAATTTTAATTTCAATACGCGTTCTCATTTCAACGGATTAGTAAAAAATGAATAAACAGAAGGATAGCTTGAATGCTCTATTGAAGCACAAATGTAATTTAAATCGAATTAATTCATTCCGCGCATAAATATACATATATCGATTAAAAAAAAAAAAAAAAGGTTGGACAATGCGTTGACGAAATCAAATTTAATTCCGCTCGTGGAACGTTTTCTGTTGTATAAGGGATGAATGCGAGAGGCAAGTTCGAGAGGAACTTTTACGATAGGGCGAGATTTCAGCTATAAAATAAATAAATAAGACATGTACCACGGGGACGAAACGTGACGGAATTCGTCGAGTATTTGGCGCGAACCAGTCGCGCCGAGAAAGTCGGTTTGTTCCATAAAGGTATTGAGCTTGAGCTTGTTTCATTTAAATGCGTAATTGTTACATGAGTTATTGTACTGAATTCATGCATCACAATGCAATTAATTCCATTTTTCTTAACATTGCTTTGCCTTACATAAATCCTTAATTTTGGGCTTCTTGGTGCATTACATTCACATTAGTCTCGTCTTTGGTACAGGACTATTGGAGCTCCCTTCTAGCTAGGGTACCTCGGGGTCGCTAAACCCGTACTGTAGCTGCATATTCGCATGCTACAGCCCCTGAGGCACGTAGAGATATCGTTGATAGAGCAAGGCAGACATGGCTTGTATCAGGTTGTCCAAAAAGTTCGTGCCAATTTTTAAGAAAACTTCAAAGGTACATTTGAATTATAATATACATTTATTTATATGTATATTTATTGAATTACATGGGTACCATTTTGTTCCACGACCTTTCCACCTTTTAAGGGATGTACATATATATGTTATTTGATTTCAGCCATTTCGACATATTTAGACCTGCACCACCTATCAAAAATCGGCATGGACTTTCCGGACAACCCAATAAGTGTCTTACTGTTAGAAAGAGAACAAAATTCATGGTACCCTATCTATCTTTATGCTTTCATTAATGCGAGCGTAAAGTGTTGGGTTGTCCGGAAAATCCACGTCGATTTTTGGTAGATGGTACAGGTCTGAATATATCGGATTGGTTGAAAACAAATAACATATATGCATCCCTTGAAAGGTGGAAATTCCGCGGAACAAAATTCTACCTATGTAATTCAACAAATATACAGTCAGTCCCATAAATATTCGTACCCTCTGTGCTTATCGAAGGAACTTGTCTGAATCAAACGATAGGTTTGATATTTCCAAATAAATTTTTCATGATATATACACAAGTGTAAAGTGTATTCACGTACATATTTAAAATGAAACGATCGAAGTACGAAAAGAGTACGACTGTTTATGAGACTAACTCTGTACATTTAAATTCAATCGTGCCTTTGAATTTTTTTTAAAAATTGCCACGAACTTTCTGGACAGCCTAATACTCGTCATTAGCATAAAAGTGATAGGAAAATGCACTGCTAGAGTGTGTGGTACCACGGTTCTCGTTCCTTTTTCTTATCCGGTTCCCCTAACTCCGTGTACAATATCTCTATGGTTTATTCGCGCGATTCGGGGCGACGGAGCCAGACGATAAGTGTATTCGACGCGGCCTCTGGAGAACCAAAGCCAAACCGCGAGAAGTTCGGGGCAGACGCGAGGGCGCCAATAGGTCAAGGCTACATTATGCTTCGACGAGTGTATATCTCCGCTATCCGTGTCCCGGCGAATTTCGCGACTCTTGGAGATTCGACGAATCTGAACGGCGCCAGGTGAAAACCGAACGGACGAAATTTGATTCGAACGCGGTATCGGGTTTAATGCTCGCGACCAGAGATTCCAAACAGAGAGAGGTGACATTTTTATATCAGCATTTACGGATGAAAATAGTAGTCTCGTTGGAATTACAGATTAAATTTTAGTTTGGTTTCTTTCTCCCGTGAATTAGATGAGTATGTGTAAGTCACAAGTATTCGAGCATATTTTATAAGAGCCTCTCCTTTGGGGCTGTATTACATAGTCTGATTATTTGTTCATTACTAAATACACCCATCTGAAATTTCATGAATACCAATATCGAAGTTTCAAATTTTATCAAGTCCTTCGTAAGGGAGTGTCTGGTCTATTGTCCCCTGTTTTAGTTCCGTCACTATCAAATGCTCGATTGAACAATTTTTATTTTTTCATTACGAATCACAATATCGAAGTTCCAAATTTTATCAGGTCCTTCATAAGGGAGTGTCTGATCCCTTGTTCCCTTTTTTAGTTGCGTCACTATCAAATGCTCGATTGAACAATATTTTATTTGTTCATTACTAAATACACCCATTTGAAATTTTATGAATATCAATATCGAAGTTCCAAATTTTATCAAGTCCTTCGTAAGGGAGTGTCTGATCTCTTGTTCCCTTTTTTAGTTGCGTCACTATCAAATGCTCGATTGAACAATATTTTATAGCCATATTGTGGCTATATTTTCTTCCTATTCGTTCGCTATTAAATATCCCCATCCTCTGATCCAAATTCTACTTTCTGTTTAATGAGCAAAACAGCTAATCAGTCATCTTTCACTCGTTATTCGACATTTTCATCCAGATAATAGTTTTGCCCTCTATGTGGAACTGCGTCGCGGGTACAGACGCCGAGCGTCGCGACGACGCAACAATTGGCGATTATTCCTCGCGATAAGTAGCCACAGCGCGTTCGCGCTTTTTATGGAACCTAATCGTCGACGGCAATTATTTCTTTTTCTCACATGTTCGTTGCATAATCCACCGACGGTGTAACAGACACGACCGTTGGCTAACATAGTTCCCGAACGTGTTAGGCCCAGTGGTGTAACTCGCGCTGAATATTCAAAAATATTATAATACATTGGAGCACTTGATGATGAATAAAATGACGTGTATGAAGGCTTTTAAAAAGAAGGAAATATAGCAATGACAAGCTCGTGTTCTCTCTATCGTATAAATTAGACAAAAAAACTCATGTAACTAACTAATTAGACGTCTTGTTAAGATGATGTAGTGTGCTGCATTCAATGTAACGAATCATAAGTTGATCATTAGAACACGACGGTTTTTTAATTACCCTCTTCGTATAGATTCGAGGCCTTTAAAGTGAAGGGAGAGGCAGGACAAATGACCCTTGAGGGGGAAGGGGGGGAACAGAGATTGATTGGGTTGCTACTAACTACTGAAGTCTTCAAAATTTCTGCTCCCAAAGAACCATCGCCTGTGTATCACACACATATGAAAATAAATTGCCAATAAGTCATACAAACTACCATCACTTCCAAATAATCATCTATGAATCAAATTGATCGGCACCATGGGAATAAAAAAGAGGAAAAATCTGTGCCGAGCGCATTATATTTTCAAGTTATGTTAAAATCTAGAAATTTACCAAATAATGCATTAAATCGGTCTGTCTCTCGTGAGATTCGTGGGTTTGAATACTTCTTGAGGCAGTAATTTGACGAGAGATCACGGTCAGGACATAATTATTCACGAGGTAATAAATTACCGGTTGACCAATAACAAAAAAAAAATATACATATATATATATCTATATATAAAGAAGAAATAGCGAAACGATCGCGGAATGGAGTGGCACGGAAGAAACGTAAACGAAAGCCACATGGCACGGGGAACGTGTTTTGGCGCGGATAACGTCAGAACGAGACGGTAAACGATTTCAACGCGGTCGTAGTGAAGCCGATAACCGGGAAAAACGAGAGAAGAGAAGCCCAAAGGCGGCCACGTGTCACAGATAAATTGTGCTCCGCCGATAAATCGACCTTATCAATAAGATCGGGGCCTCCCCCTCCGCTCCCTCTTCCGTTAGCCTCTCTCTCTCTCTCTCTCTCTCTCTCTCTCTCTCTCTCTCTCTCTCTCTCTCTCTCTCTTTCTCTCTCTTTCACTCTGGCGCGCTTGTCCTCGTCGGATTCCTCCAGTTCGCCGCTGGATGGTCCCGTTGAAGTTATTCATGTATTCCATAAGTTCGGAATACATGAATAGCCTACAAGATGCAGGTATCCAGTGAATCGTCTTCGATAAAGCCGTATTCTTTGACGCCGCAATTTAGGACCGTTTAAGATCCTCCCATGGATGAAATGGGACCGACTTGCTCGACACGAGGGAACTTCGTAACCGTGGACTAATTTCCTGACCCGGATCGCGCTCGTCGGGGCATCGTTCCCTAACTTTTCCCGTCGAGGAACTGGGAAGCTTATTCTTTTTGGGGCGCGACAGATCTTTAAAGACGGTAAGTTGGAGTATTTGGAGTAGCGTACGTTTCGATATTTTCTTTTGGGGATGGTTTGGGGACGGAGGTCGGAGGCATCACTGACCCCTCTTGTGTCGAGGGTTTCCGATTCTTATGAGAGTATTGGATTTTTAAAAGCAAACGAAGTGGCTAGTTGGTGGGTTGGAGTCTTTGGAGTAGTGGACGTTTCGATATTTTCTTTTGGGGAGTCCAGGGTGATGCATCGACCTCTTTTGTATTAAATTTTTTAAATTGTACGAAGTGGGCAGTTGATAAGGGCGTAATAGTTGTTATTATTCAGTGTATATATATATGAGACTCAAAATGACCAGCCTGGTAGCTTAAATATGAACGTTATCCAACAGTTCCTACAGTAAAATTAGAAGAGAAAACTACATTCCTTCCTAAAGTACCTCATTAAAGGTCTGAGAAAAAGAAAATCCCGCGATTCATCTGCGTTAACTTCGTTAACCTTTGCAGCTCCTGTTTGCTCCTGAATCTCCGAAATATTGCTATAATGTGTCCCTTTCATTTCGAAGATTCAGGCCGCTGTAACTGCCGTACTAAACGGGCTACCAAAACAGGAGCTGCAAAGGTCCTTCGAAATGTTAATTACGCGCTCTCTACACGCTGTATTGACGCAGAGGGAGATTATTTTGAGTAAATAAACGTGTGTGTAAAAACTTTACTTGTACTTTTTTTCTTTTAATAGCAAAAGTTCGGTTTCTTTTTAGACAGACCGTGTATATTGAAAAAAAAAAAGAAACATAATGCTTTCACCAAACAGTTGACAACCGCCACCAAACAAATGAATCTAACCTATCGAAGCTGTCGATAACGAAGTTAAGTATGGCTCCGGAAATAGACAGAGTCACTCCAACCACGAGGTACCCCCCTCGAAGCATTCTTCTCGGTTTCGAATGATACACAGCCTGAGTTTCGCGACAGTTCGAAAGGTCGCGCGTCGTTAGCCGCCGTTCGCAATAATCCGGTTCAATTTGCTCGTCGGTGTTCGCCAAGAAACACATTACGTTGCCCGTGGGTATCGCCGCATTAAGATCCTCGCAATCACGGCAATTATTCTTCGGCGGAGTACGATTTTAATTATCCTCGGCCCACGGAGCACCGACGTATGTATTTATACTGTGCATTACTGCTCCCTCGAACGTGATCGTATCTCGCGATCGTTACGTCAACTTAACGCACGTTCTCGATCTAGAATTCCTCCAACCCTCCCCACCGCCGACCGTCCCCACACTATTCGCGATAATCTACAAACTAATCGATAAGATGGGGTTAACATTTTTGTGCTAATTAATTTAAGGCGAGGTTCTCTTCCACGGAGATCGATAGAATTTTTTTACTCGTTTGTATGGCGTAGTGAATTGTTCAAAGGAGCGAGTAAACGCTCGAGAAATTTTAGTACCGGTTAATAAATTATACTTGTATATTTCTACTGGGATGTCTAGTTCAGGGACACTCAGCTTTCGTCATGGTATGCTAAAATTATGCTCACTATAATGTTTGTAAAAAACAATGTGGTACAGATTAGTAAATGTGATCGTGAGGTCCGAAAGGGTTAAACGCGTGAAATCGATGTTGTAATGGAGAGTTATCTACATTTTACGGTACCAAAAATTTCCTTACGGTTACCACACTTTGGAAAACACCGGTGTAACCGATCGACGGTGTCGGAGCGCGACAACAGCAACGGCGTCGCTTTTTCGAACGTGGTCGCTGCTGTATATAAACCCGATTCGGACAGATTGTTTCGCATCGCGGATCACTGGGGGAAAAAGGGAAACAACAACTAGACGGGTCGCGTAGAATTTTCAGATTTTACCTCCTCGATTCTGAATTTTTTCCTGTGGACAAAAAAGAAGTACCATTCGCATGACCGGAGTTTCTCGACAAACCGACACATTCGGATCGTGTACTGCGATTCATTGTAAAGAACAAACGTGATTTTTTTAAAAAGAGTCTTATCATGTTACCTCACTTCATTGATTAATTCAAAGATAAAGTACGAACATCTATGTTCACCTTATTTCATTTTCATCGTATTTTCATCATTTACTTTCCCTTTATTTTCGATATTTTCCTATATATCTGCGATAAACGCCCGAACCGTCCACACCACCATTTGTTTCGATAACGTCGTGTAATCGAATATTTCTTAATTTTCATTTCCACTGAAAATCGATTTTAGAGTCGATTTCCTCCCAGGAACCGAGCATCACTTGGCGCGAACGCCACGTCGTTCTTCTCTACTTCTGTCCTGACTGTTCTCCGTTTCCATCCTGAACTTCTCTGCTTCGCGTTACCTTTCCCGCCCCCCGACCTTCTTACCTTCTCCACCGTTCCCGTCCCCCCTGACCGACAATTTTACTCGTCCTTCTTTTTCGTTTCTTTCCGCGCTGCCTCCATTTTTTTTTTCCTCTCTCCTTCGTCTTCGCGCGCTGGTCTCTCTCCGTTCTTCTCGACGCCGCTCGTCTCTCTCTCTCCCTCTATCCTCCATCCCTCCCCTCCTCTC
>NW_026534615.1:0-7447 GCF_026225885.1 Hylaeus anthracinus
AAAATTTGATCCGTCTCGACGTCGGTGCAGGTCCCGTTGGTTTTTTTGTGAACGCGACACCATCCACGGAAACGAATCCTAAACGATCGAGGTTTCTCGATTCGATGGAACCGGGTCCAGCAGACGTTATCACGTTGTCGCTGAACCGGTACGCTCCGGTGTCGGTGAAATCCCTTGGCTTTCAAACCCCTCTCCGTAGCTCTTCCCCCCCTGAGGCGCCATGAGCTTTTTACGAATTTCGTCACGCGCCACGAAGGGACAGGGTAGCATTTGTATTCGTTGTGTAAGGTCCGGTCGTGCCCTAACCTCGTTCCTTAAACTGTATAATTTGTTCGACGTATCTCGAGACCTTGACGTACGACGGCGCGAACGTTATCGGCGCGACGATAAACGCTGGGATGACGAAAATATTTAAACAAGGTCGCCTCTACGCGTGCCAACGGGGATAGCTATTATGGGAAATACGTATAAATTTATGAATGGTTCCATTAGGTCGATGGTTGTTGAATTGTAATTCGAATTCGGAACCAAAAGAAGCCTATCAAAGTATCTATAAGTCTCAGCCTTACTCATCGACGAACGAAGAACACGGAAATAAAAGGATCCTTGAGTCGACTAATCAAAAATGTTAATTCGTTCTCACGAGCGAGAATAAATTTTCAATCAATTTTAATTTCAATACGCGTTCTCATTTCAACGGATTAGTAAAAAATGAATAAACAGAAGGATAGCTTGAATGCTCTATTGAAGCACAAATGTAATTTAAATCGAATTAATTCATTCCGCGCATAAATATACATATATCGATTAAAAAAAAAAAAAAAAGGTTGGACAATGCGTTGACGAAATCAAATTTAATTCCGCTCGTGGAACGTTTTCTGTTGTATAAGGGATGAATGCGAGAGGCAAGTTCGAGAGGAACTTTTACGATAGGGCGAGATTTCAGCTATAAAATAAATAAATAAGACATGTACCACGGGGACGAAACGTGACGGAATTCGTCGAGTATTTGGCGCGAACCAGTCGCGCCGAGAAAGTCGGTTTGTTCCATAAAGGTATTGAGCTTGAGCTTGTTTCATTTAAATGCGTAATTGTTACATGAGTTATTGTACTGAATTCATGCATCACAATGCAATTAATTCCATTTTTCTTAACATTGCTTTGCCTTACATAAATCCTTAATTTTGGGCTTCTTGGTGCATTACATTCACATTAGTCTCGTCTTTGGTACAGGACTATTGGAGCTCCCTTCTAGCTAGGGTACCTCGGGGTCGCTAAACCCGTACTGTAGCTGCATATTCGCATGCTACAGCCCCTGAGGCACGTAGAGATATCGTTGATAGAGCAAGGCAGACATGGCTTGTATCAGGTTGTCCAAAAAGTTCGTGCCAATTTTTAAGAAAACTTCAAAGGTACATTTGAATTATAATATACATTTATTTATATGTATATTTATTGAATTACATGGGTACCATTTTGTTCCACGACCTTTCCACCTTTTAAGGGATGTACATATATATGTTATTTGATTTCAGCCATTTCGACATATTTAGACCTGCACCACCTATCAAAAATCGGCATGGACTTTCCGGACAACCCAATAAGTGTCTTACTGTTAGAAAGAGAACAAAATTCATGGTACCCTATCTATCTTTATGCTTTCATTAATGCGAGCGTAAAGTGTTGGGTTGTCCGGAAAATCCACGTCGATTTTTGGTAGATGGTACAGGTCTGAATATATCGGATTGGTTGAAAACAAATAACATATATGCATCCCTTGAAAGGTGGAAATTCCGCGGAACAAAATTCTACCTATGTAATTCAACAAATATACAGTCAGTCCCATAAATATTCGTACCCTCTGTGCTTATCGAAGGAACTTGTCTGAATCAAACGATAGGTTTGATATTTCCAAATAAATTTTTCATGATATATACACAAGTGTAAAGTGTATTCACGTACATATTTAAAATGAAACGATCGAAGTACGAAAAGAGTACGACTGTTTATGAGACTAACTCTGTACATTTAAATTCAATCGTGCCTTTGAATTTTTTTTAAAAATTGCCACGAACTTTCTGGACAGCCTAATACTCGTCATTAGCATAAAAGTGATAGGAAAATGCACTGCTAGAGTGTGTGGTACCACGGTTCTCGTTCCTTTTTCTTATCCGGTTCCCCTAACTCCGTGTACAATATCTCTATGGTTTATTCGCGCGATTCGGGGCGACGGAGCCAGACGATAAGTGTATTCGACGCGGCCTCTGGAGAACCAAAGCCAAACCGCGAGAAGTTCGGGGCAGACGCGAGGGCGCCAATAGGTCAAGGCTACATTATGCTTCGACGAGTGTATATCTCCGCTATCCGTGTCCCGGCGAATTTCGCGACTCTTGGAGATTCGACGAATCTGAACGGCGCCAGGTGAAAACCGAACGGACGAAATTTGATTCGAACGCGGTATCGGGTTTAATGCTCGCGACCAGAGATTCCAAACAGAGAGAGGTGACATTTTTATATCAGCATTTACGGATGAAAATAGTAGTCTCGTTGGAATTACAGATTAAATTTTAGTTTGGTTTCTTTCTCCCGTGAATTAGATGAGTATGTGTAAGTCACAAGTATTCGAGCATATTTTATAAGAGCCTCTCCTTTGGGGCTGTATTACATAGTCTGATTATTTGTTCATTACTAAATACACCCATCTGAAATTTCATGAATACCAATATCGAAGTTTCAAATTTTATCAAGTCCTTCGTAAGGGAGTGTCTGGTCTATTGTCCCCTGTTTTAGTTCCGTCACTATCAAATGCTCGATTGAACAATTTTTATTTTTTCATTACGAATCACAATATCGAAGTTCCAAATTTTATCAGGTCCTTCATAAGGGAGTGTCTGATCCCTTGTTCCCTTTTTTAGTTGCGTCACTATCAAATGCTCGATTGAACAATATTTTATTTGTTCATTACTAAATACACCCATTTGAAATTTTATGAATATCAATATCGAAGTTCCAAATTTTATCAAGTCCTTCGTAAGGGAGTGTCTGATCTCTTGTTCCCTTTTTTAGTTGCGTCACTATCAAATGCTCGATTGAACAATATTTTATAGCCATATTGTGGCTATATTTTCTTCCTATTCGTTCGCTATTAAATATCCCCATCCTCTGATCCAAATTCTACTTTCTGTTTAATGAGCAAAACAGCTAATCAGTCATCTTTCACTCGTTATTCGACATTTTCATCCAGATAATAGTTTTGCCCTCTATGTGGAACTGCGTCGCGGGTACAGACGCCGAGCGTCGCGACGACGCAACAATTGGCGATTATTCCTCGCGATAAGTAGCCACAGCGCGTTCGCGCTTTTTATGGAACCTAATCGTCGACGGCAATTATTTCTTTTTCTCACATGTTCGTTGCATAATCCACCGACGGTGTAACAGACACGACCGTTGGCTAACATAGTTCCCGAACGTGTTAGGCCCAGTGGTGTAACTCGCGCTGAATATTCAAAAATATTATAATACATTGGAGCACTTGATGATGAATAAAATGACGTGTATGAAGGCTTTTAAAAAGAAGGAAATATAGCAATGACAAGCTCGTGTTCTCTCTATCGTATAAATTAGACAAAAAAACTCATGTAACTAACTAATTAGACGTCTTGTTAAGATGATGTAGTGTGCTGCATTCAATGTAACGAATCATAAGTTGATCATTAGAACACGACGGTTTTTTAATTACCCTCTTCGTATAGATTCGAGGCCTTTAAAGTGAAGGGAGAGGCAGGACAAATGACCCTTGAGGGGGAAGGGGGGGAACAGAGATTGATTGGGTTGCTACTAACTACTGAAGTCTTCAAAATTTCTGCTCCCAAAGAACCATCGCCTGTGTATCACACACATATGAAAATAAATTGCCAATAAGTCATACAAACTACCATCACTTCCAAATAATCATCTATGAATCAAATTGATCGGCACCATGGGAATAAAAAAGAGGAAAAATCTGTGCCGAGCGCATTATATTTTCAAGTTATGTTAAAATCTAGAAATTTACCAAATAATGCATTAAATCGGTCTGTCTCTCGTGAGATTCGTGGGTTTGAATACTTCTTGAGGCAGTAATTTGACGAGAGATCACGGTCAGGACATAATTATTCACGAGGTAATAAATTACCGGTTGACCAATAACAAAAAAAAAATATACATATATATATATCTATATATAAAGAAGAAATAGCGAAACGATCGCGGAATGGAGTGGCACGGAAGAAACGTAAACGAAAGCCACATGGCACGGGGAACGTGTTTTGGCGCGGATAACGTCAGAACGAGACGGTAAACGATTTCAACGCGGTCGTAGTGAAGCCGATAACCGGGAAAAACGAGAGAAGAGAAGCCCAAAGGCGGCCACGTGTCACAGATAAATTGTGCTCCGCCGATAAATCGACCTTATCAATAAGATCGGGGCCTCCCCCTCCGCTCCCTCTTCCGTTAGCCTCTCTCTCTCTCTCTCTCTCTCTCTCTCTCTCTCTCTCTCTCTCTCTCTCTCTCTCTCTTTCTCTCTCTTTCACTCTGGCGCGCTTGTCCTCGTCGGATTCCTCCAGTTCGCCGCTGGATGGTCCCGTTGAAGTTATTCATGTATTCCATAAGTTCGGAATACATGAATAGCCTACAAGATGCAGGTATCCAGTGAATCGTCTTCGATAAAGCCGTATTCTTTGACGCCGCAATTTAGGACCGTTTAAGATCCTCCCATGGATGAAATGGGACCGACTTGCTCGACACGAGGGAACTTCGTAACCGTGGACTAATTTCCTGACCCGGATCGCGCTCGTCGGGGCATCGTTCCCTAACTTTTCCCGTCGAGGAACTGGGAAGCTTATTCTTTTTGGGGCGCGACAGATCTTTAAAGACGGTAAGTTGGAGTATTTGGAGTAGCGTACGTTTCGATATTTTCTTTTGGGGATGGTTTGGGGACGGAGGTCGGAGGCATCACTGACCCCTCTTGTGTCGAGGGTTTCCGATTCTTATGAGAGTATTGGATTTTTAAAAGCAAACGAAGTGGCTAGTTGGTGGGTTGGAGTCTTTGGAGTAGTGGACGTTTCGATATTTTCTTTTGGGGAGTCCAGGGTGATGCATCGACCTCTTTTGTATTAAATTTTTTAAATTGTACGAAGTGGGCAGTTGATAAGGGCGTAATAGTTGTTATTATTCAGTGTATATATATATGAGACTCAAAATGACCAGCCTGGTAGCTTAAATATGAACGTTATCCAACAGTTCCTACAGTAAAATTAGAAGAGAAAACTACATTCCTTCCTAAAGTACCTCATTAAAGGTCTGAGAAAAAGAAAATCCCGCGATTCATCTGCGTTAACTTCGTTAACCTTTGCAGCTCCTGTTTGCTCCTGAATCTCCGAAATATTGCTATAATGTGTCCCTTTCATTTCGAAGATTCAGGCCGCTGTAACTGCCGTACTAAACGGGCTACCAAAACAGGAGCTGCAAAGGTCCTTCGAAATGTTAATTACGCGCTCTCTACACGCTGTATTGACGCAGAGGGAGATTATTTTGAGTAAATAAACGTGTGTGTAAAAACTTTACTTGTACTTTTTTTCTTTTAATAGCAAAAGTTCGGTTTCTTTTTAGACAGACCGTGTATATTGAAAAAAAAAAAGAAACATAATGCTTTCACCAAACAGTTGACAACCGCCACCAAACAAATGAATCTAACCTATCGAAGCTGTCGATAACGAAGTTAAGTATGGCTCCGGAAATAGACAGAGTCACTCCAACCACGAGGTACCCCCCTCGAAGCATTCTTCTCGGTTTCGAATGATACACAGCCTGAGTTTCGCGACAGTTCGAAAGGTCGCGCGTCGTTAGCCGCCGTTCGCAATAATCCGGTTCAATTTGCTCGTCGGTGTTCGCCAAGAAACACATTACGTTGCCCGTGGGTATCGCCGCATTAAGATCCTCGCAATCACGGCAATTATTCTTCGGCGGAGTACGATTTTAATTATCCTCGGCCCACGGAGCACCGACGTATGTATTTATACTGTGCATTACTGCTCCCTCGAACGTGATCGTATCTCGCGATCGTTACGTCAACTTAACGCACGTTCTCGATCTAGAATTCCTCCAACCCTCCCCACCGCCGACCGTCCCCACACTATTCGCGATAATCTACAAACTAATCGATAAGATGGGGTTAACATTTTTGTGCTAATTAATTTAAGGCGAGGTTCTCTTCCACGGAGATCGATAGAATTTTTTTACTCGTTTGTATGGCGTAGTGAATTGTTCAAAGGAGCGAGTAAACGCTCGAGAAATTTTAGTACCGGTTAATAAATTATACTTGTATATTTCTACTGGGATGTCTAGTTCAGGGACACTCAGCTTTCGTCATGGTATGCTAAAATTATGCTCACTATAATGTTTGTAAAAAACAATGTGGTACAGATTAGTAAATGTGATCGTGAGGTCCGAAAGGGTTAAACGCGTGAAATCGATGTTGTAATGGAGAGTTATCTACATTTTACGGTACCAAAAATTTCCTTACGGTTACCACACTTTGGAAAACACCGGTGTAACCGATCGACGGTGTCGGAGCGCGACAACAGCAACGGCGTCGCTTTTTCGAACGTGGTCGCTGCTGTATATAAACCCGATTCGGACAGATTGTTTCGCATCGCGGATCACTGGGGGAAAAAGGGAAACAACAACTAGACGGGTCGCGTAGAATTTTCAGATTTTACCTCCTCGATTCTGAATTTTTTCCTGTGGACAAAAAAGAAGTACCATTCGCATGACCGGAGTTTCTCGACAAACCGACACATTCGGATCGTGTACTGCGATTCATTGTAAAGAACAAACGTGATTTTTTTAAAAAGAGTCTTATCATGTTACCTCACTTCATTGATTAATTCAAAGATAAAGTACGAACATCTATGTTCACCTTATTTCATTTTCATCGTATTTTCATCATTTACTTTCCCTTTATTTTCGATATTTTCCTATATATCTGCGATAAACGCCCGAACCGTCCACACCACCATTTGTTTCGATAACGTCGTGTAATCGAATATTTCTTAATTTTCATTTCCACTGAAAATCGATTTTAGAGTCGATTTCCTCCCAGGAACCGAGCATCACTTGGCGCGAACGCCACGTCGTTCTTCTCTACTTCTGTCCTGACTGTTCTCCGTTTCCATCCTGAACTTCTCTGCTTCGCGTTACCTTTCCCGCCCCCCGACCTTCTTACCTTCTCCACCGTTCCCGTCCCCCCTGACCGACAATTTTACTCGTCCTTCTTTTTCGTTTCTTTCCGCGCTGCCTCCATTTTTTTTTCCTCTCTCCTTCGTCTTCGCGCGCTGGTCTCTCTCCGTTCTTCTCGACGCCGCTCGTCTCTCTCTCTCCCTCTATCCTCCATCCCTCCCCTCCTCTC
>NW_026534616.1:0-1583 GCF_026225885.1 Hylaeus anthracinus
GGTCGCGATACGGTTTCGGCCGTTGAACAAGCGCGAGCAAAGCGAAGATAACTACGGTGTCGACGAGGAGATGCGGTTGCAATATTACGGCGAGACCACGTTCGCGTTCAACGGCAAGGCTTACACGTTCGACCGAGTGTTTCGCGAACACGTGGATCAACGCACCATGTACGAGACGAGTATCCGTCCGTTGGTCCAGCGATTCGTGGAGAACGCTCACGACGCGACCATTATTACGTACGGCCAAACGTCGAGCGGTAAGACTTGGACGATCGACGGCGATCTTTACGAGTCGGCCGCATCGTCGTCCGCCGAAAACGCAGGACTTTTGCCTCGAGCGATTCAACAGATATTCAAAGAACGAGAAGCGGTCGTCGATGCGATCGAGTTTAGCTTTTATGAGATTTACTGCGAAAGAATTATAGATTTGTTGTGGACCGATCGGACAAGCGAACCACCAGAGATTCGTCTGTTCGACGATCGAAACAACGACAAGGTTTTCATGAAAAATCTCTGTTGGTTGCGGGTGGACGATGCCTCTTCGTTGTTCGAGCTGTTGAGACAAGCAAGAGATCGTCGTCATTACGCCAGCACCGAGATGAACGCCAATAGTTCTCGATCGCACACGGTGTTTGACTTGCGAGTGCACTGCGGTCGCAATAACTACAAAAACTTTCGCGTGGTCGATTTGGCCGGCAGCGAGCGTTCATCGCGAACCAAAGCCAGTGGCGTGGTGTTCGAGGAGGGCAAAAAGATTAATCAATCGTTGATGGACCTGCGTTCAGTTATCTCACAAATGTCACGCAACAAACCTGCGGCGAGAATCGCTCATCGTGCCTCGAAATTGACGCGTATTCTGTACGGTTCGTTTCGCGGCAAATCAAGGGTCCTGGTGTTGGTGTGTTGTAGTCCGGCGATGGACTCGCGCCACGAGACCACTGGCTCGCTACAGTTTGCATGTCACGTGAAACGAATCGCTTTGAGGTTGGACGATCTGGAGTCTGCCAAGACGACGGCCAAGCGCTCGGAACAACAATTCTCTGCTACCTACTACGAGGAACGCATCAATCGCATGGTGGCCGAGGCCAGAGAACGAGAGGAAAAGATCAACGAGTACGAACAACAAGCGTTCTCGTTGCGCACCATTATCGATAATTTGTCCAAACGTTCGGTTCCGATGGGCCGAGAGATCGGCACAAACACTACCATTGCCATGGAACAGCAATCGTCGACCCAAGTGTTGGCCTGCGACGAAGACGGTAGCAGCGAGCGATTGTTGATCCTGCTGGAACAAGAACGTGAGAAAAATCGAACCTATCGGCGGACCATCGAACAGCAACACCAACAATTAATAGCCAAGATTCACGACAACGACTCGTTGGACGAGGAGTTGCGCGTGCTCAGACTTTTGAAAGGCATGCTGTTGGATAGATTGTAAATTTAACGCAAAAAAAAAGGAAAGGAAGGGAGGTGTATCGCCGCTCGCGTTGGCGGCGGCGGCGGCGGCGGGAAGAGCGGTATTGGATTTTGATGGAAACGGTTACAGGCACAGAGCGAGATCGAGTTATCACTGATTGAAAAAA
>NW_026534617.1:0-4428 GCF_026225885.1 Hylaeus anthracinus
AGAAACGTAGGAAGGTGGATGTGAAAGACGGGTTGGAGGGTCGAGGGTGAGGTAATGGAGAAGGTGGAGGTGGCAGTGGAGGAGGAGGAGGCGTTGGAGGTGGAGGAGGAGGATAGAACACAAACGGCCGCACGAAGAGAGCTCGTCGAACGGGCTGCTCTCCTCTCCTCCGCCTCTCCTCCGTCGGCCCTCGCAGACTATGGTTTCGTAACACGCGTCTTTCCCGCTCCCCGTGCCCACCCGCCTTCTCCTCCGTCTCTCTCTCTCGTGCAACGAGTCCTACGGCACAGACCGATACGAGTCTCTTCAAAACCCGTGGACCGCGGCGAAATTCTTATCTGGATGAAAATTTCGAATCCGTGCGTGGCAGATAAAGAGTCGAACGGTCTCCGAAACGCGATTACACGGCTACACTGGAAACCGTTCGACCTCTCTTTCGAACATTTCCTCCCAGTTTTCGGTACCACCGCAGAAGACAAGTGAGGAACTTGGGTTACACGCTGCTTGTATCCTTGGAAGTAATTTCCTTGATCTCTACGTTTACAATTTCTTTAAATTGCCTTTAAATTTCCACAAAACGAGTGTTCGCATCGCGTTATCGATGGCCACACTTTTATATTAGGTTGTCCCAAAAGTTTCTTCCGTGAGTTGCATTCAATGATTTTCTGTGGCAGTGTTCATATAAATAGACAATCTAATTTCTTAGACATCGGTGCTGTAACAGTAATGAAAAGAAATGAATCGTACACAATTCAGTAATGTAACATAAAACATAAAATATCGTGTATGTATTACTTATTAATAAAACGAAAGAAAGTTTCGGGACAACCTAATATTTTCATGCGTGAAGCGACCAAAGGAATCGATTTGTGCTAAAGAATTGCACGGTTTCGTTGAAAAATTCGCGCGCGATGGACGACGGAAACGCTTCCGGTTGCGGGAGCGAAACTCGCCGCTGCTAGTTTGAGGCGACCATATCGAGGCGCGCGACGAAACGGCCACCGCCTTTTTCCGGGCGTTTTTGGTGACTCACGGTAACGCACGTCTTCCGCGCTCCTCTCGAAACGCGCGAGTGACGTAAGAGAACTCGCCGCCATGCCACGCAGAAGGCATTCGCGAAAGGATCATGCCCCGAATCCACTTTCCACTAGGAATTGCCTAATTCCCGTCCTGATTATCAAAAGATCCACGTTTTGCCCACCGAAAAGCGCCATGGGAATCCTAAAAAGCAGCTTTCGGATAAGATGGAACCGAAATTGTTTCTTTGGGCCCTGGCCTTGACGGTTGTTTGCGTTGGTACTAGCGACATTTACGAGCGCAAGAGGTGCATAGGCTTGCATGGATTCTACAATGCTACATTTTCGAACATACAATGATGAAATCTACCAGAATGCGAAGTTTCAACTAAATCGGTGACTCAAAGGCCAGTGGCTCTCCTTGTTAACGGAGTACCCGATAGCTGTGCCCAATATGGGGAGCCATGGATCGTGTTAACCATTGTGAATGCGTTAACTAGTCGATGGTTCTTCGAGAATACGAAGAATATCCTTATATAACAAGTAACTCTTAGGAATATAAATATCTGGCAAAGCTAAAAAGTCTCAAATCTCAGTAATGCTTACACGTATCTCCACTTTCGATTAAAAATTTCTACAGATTGACGTGAGCTTTCCTCTTTGATATTCCCATGAAATTCAGCGTCGAAGCCTCGCTCTCTTTAAAGGGTTAACTCAAATATCCACCTCTAAAGTATTCTGGTGACTCCGAAAACCTTCCCTTCCAACCGATATGGACTGCATAATTCAGGTTACATACTCCAAATTTCACTAGTTTCAATATTTAATATCTAGCAGTAATAATTGAACACGTCTACGTGAACGTAATGGCGAGTAAACTTAAAAATAAAAAAATGGTGTATTTAAGAGGTCAGAATTCTCTAGCAACAAGGTTTCTTTATCGAGAATGGCCTCGAAGGTTATCGTAAACACCGAAATAACGCGTGTTGGAAACCTGGCCGGGAACGCAGAGCAACCTATCGGACACGCGACGCCAAGGAGCACCTAGACGCCGTCCATACGGACCTCTAGGGAGCTCCGCGATTATTCCGGGCGCAAACTTATTTTTATCAGGCTGTACCGGCCTGTTCTCGCCGAGGAGCCCCGGCGTTGCCGGATTAGAAGTTTTTCCGCTCGGTTCGCGCGAAACTGGCCGCTTTCGGCCGCCAGCCGGAAGAAAATAATTCTTTCTCGTCTCGTTAAAAAAAGATGCGCGACGTCGCGAGTCGCGAGGCGCCTCTTTTCACCTCCGAGCGAGGTGCGTCGAGCGTTCCCGTGAAAATTACTCGCGAGATGGACCGAAGACGGGGAAAATGCTTATTTAAATAAAAATTTCATACGAGGAATAAAAGGTGAACACCTGTTTATCTGCTTTTCGTTGAGAAAAAAAAAATGAGAATCTTCATTGTGGGAGGAAATATTTCGCACAAGTAAACGTTTAATTCTCCCTCTGGAATGGAATTAAATTATCACTCTTTTATCGCGTTTTTTCAGATAATTTAGGTCATGCTTCGTATTTTATACTTCTTGCTGTTTAAGTTTTTTATACGGGAATGTGTCTCATCGCGGACGAAATACATAATCGAATTTTGTATGTTTTATTACTTCTTAACGGGGGGAGGGAGTAAAAGATTTCAGATGCTTCAAACTTTTAAGCGCTCCAGTTTTCAACTTCCTTTTTATGTGCTTGCTACAGACGACAGGAAACTTTTTAATGGGCGAAATGCGTATCTGAGGAGGACCAGAAACAATGGTCGAAACGTTATACTTCAATCCTTATAATTCAAGAATTCTTTTAATTAATTCGACGATTTTATTGCAAGGGCACGATGTGGCAATTCAATTGACAAAAATTGATGTATCCTAACAAAACTTTTTACTAAAGATACCTCATGTCCGACACCTTTTAAGAGACGTATTATTTGTATTCAACCATTCTGATATAACCAGACAGAAAATCGACACGAACTTTCCTGAGAACCCAATGCAAGTGCACCACTGCGACGCATTCTGATAATTTTTACTTGCAACCTCAAGCCAACTTCTTGGGTGCGTCACTGCCGCATTCAGATAAGCTCCCAACGCTTCCATTTTATAAATCAGCTGCAATTTTTATCTAACAAATAATCGAAACAAATTTGTTCATTTCTTACTCCAATTTCAGTCGAAAATTCTGTTCGTTTCCCGGTGAAAAATCGCGAAAAATTGAGAATTACTCGGGACGATGCTTTCCCGATATTTCGGTTCGCCGCCAGGTCGTCGAGGCGCGTCGAAAAACGGCGTCGCGTGCCTCGTCTCGAGGCGTAACGCGAGAAAATCGCGCGTAATCTGGCAACCTTGTTGGCGAGCGCGTTTCGTGCGGTTCTCGCGAGACCGTGGCGCGATCCAGCGTCGGGAAATTAGCGTGGCCGAGGTCGAATCGACGGAAAGCAATTTTCTCGACGGGAAACACGATATCGACCAATCAGGGCGTTGGGTCCGCCGCTGCTTCGTGTTCGAATTCGTCGAGCTCTGCTCGCCGAGTCGTGGAAAAGAGAACGCGACGGTCCTTGAGCGCAGAGATGGGCAAGATCGTGTTCGAATAATGGACGAGTAAAAACAGCATGTGTGCTCTCAGTGTTTGTTCGATATGACCAAATAGTATACAGTTTCCTTATCGATAATGTACTGCAACGGTCTTTTCAAGGCCCTTTCGAACAGAGCTAAATTGGAGCTGTGTGTCTTTCGGAAGAAAAATATTTTTCTTCGTGCCTGGTCCCTGGGATGCGGAGGACTAACTAAAAGAATCAGGCCAATGTTTCCTGTGAAGTCAAACTTCTGCCTCAAACCTTCTTCTCTATCTTTAAAAATAACCCAGTTATCCACGTGATCTGTCTTGAGTGCTCCACTTCTGAGTCTTTTGAAGACTTCATTTTATATAACGTTACACTGAAGTAATTTATTCTCATTTCATTCCAAATTTAGACAACTCGCAGGACGGAGTCAAGGAGAAACACAAATATTTTAGACTATATTAGAAAAATGTGATGCAATCCACATGTAACGATTAAAATAATTATCCCCAAAGAGTTAGACATTTCTTTTAAACGTGGATAATAATAATTCGCCCCCGAAAAGGATGAAATTTCTTTCAAACGTTAAAGAGATTAAGAACCACTGGGTTTGAGCGATCGAAGCAAGAATCGACGAAGAGAATCCGCGCGGTTTCCGTGGCCGCTCGGTTCAGCCAAAGCTTCCGTTACATAATCCCATTAACGCGTCTTCGACGCGCGGGCTCGAGAGATCGGATGACTATCGACACTCGCGTCCGATCTTGCCGCGGGGACCGTGGAATATTCGACAGGATTTTCGATGCGTCGACGGTTAACGCCCA
>NW_026534618.1:0-4428 GCF_026225885.1 Hylaeus anthracinus
AGAAACGTAGGAAGGTGGATGTGAAAGACGGGTTGGAGGGTCGAGGGTGAGGTAATGGAGAAGGTGGAGGTGGCAGTGGAGGAGGAGGAGGCGTTGGAGGTGGAGGAGGAGGATAGAACACAAACGGCCGCACGAAGAGAGCTCGTCGAACGGGCTGCTCTCCTCTCCTCCGCCTCTCCTCCGTCGGCCCTCGCAGACTATGGTTTCGTAACACGCGTCTTTCCCGCTCCCCGTGCCCACCCGCCTTCTCCTCCGTCTCTCTCTCTCGTGCAACGAGTCCTACGGCACAGACCGATACGAGTCTCTTCAAAACCCGTGGACCGCGGCGAAATTCTTATCTGGATGAAAATTTCGAATCCGTGCGTGGCAGATAAAGAGTCGAACGGTCTCCGAAACGCGATTACACGGCTACACTGGAAACCGTTCGACCTCTCTTTCGAACATTTCCTCCCAGTTTTCGGTACCACCGCAGAAGACAAGTGAGGAACTTGGGTTACACGCTGCTTGTATCCTTGGAAGTAATTTCCTTGATCTCTACGTTTACAATTTCTTTAAATTGCCTTTAAATTTCCACAAAACGAGTGTTCGCATCGCGTTATCGATGGCCACACTTTTATATTAGGTTGTCCCAAAAGTTTCTTCCGTGAGTTGCATTCAATGATTTTCTGTGGCAGTGTTCATATAAATAGACAATCTAATTTCTTAGACATCGGTGCTGTAACAGTAATGAAAAGAAATGAATCGTACACAATTCAGTAATGTAACATAAAACATAAAATATCGTGTATGTATTACTTATTAATAAAACGAAAGAAAGTTTCGGGACAACCTAATATTTTCATGCGTGAAGCGACCAAAGGAATCGATTTGTGCTAAAGAATTGCACGGTTTCGTTGAAAAATTCGCGCGCGATGGACGACGGAAACGCTTCCGGTTGCGGGAGCGAAACTCGCCGCTGCTAGTTTGAGGCGACCATATCGAGGCGCGCGACGAAACGGCCACCGCCTTTTTCCGGGCGTTTTTGGTGACTCACGGTAACGCACGTCTTCCGCGCTCCTCTCGAAACGCGCGAGTGACGTAAGAGAACTCGCCGCCATGCCACGCAGAAGGCATTCGCGAAAGGATCATGCCCCGAATCCACTTTCCACTAGGAATTGCCTAATTCCCGTCCTGATTATCAAAAGATCCACGTTTTGCCCACCGAAAAGCGCCATGGGAATCCTAAAAAGCAGCTTTCGGATAAGATGGAACCGAAATTGTTTCTTTGGGCCCTGGCCTTGACGGTTGTTTGCGTTGGTACTAGCGACATTTACGAGCGCAAGAGGTGCATAGGCTTGCATGGATTCTACAATGCTACATTTTCGAACATACAATGATGAAATCTACCAGAATGCGAAGTTTCAACTAAATCGGTGACTCAAAGGCCAGTGGCTCTCCTTGTTAACGGAGTACCCGATAGCTGTGCCCAATATGGGGAGCCATGGATCGTGTTAACCATTGTGAATGCGTTAACTAGTCGATGGTTCTTCGAGAATACGAAGAATATCCTTATATAACAAGTAACTCTTAGGAATATAAATATCTGGCAAAGCTAAAAAGTCTCAAATCTCAGTAATGCTTACACGTATCTCCACTTTCGATTAAAAATTTCTACAGATTGACGTGAGCTTTCCTCTTTGATATTCCCATGAAATTCAGCGTCGAAGCCTCGCTCTCTTTAAAGGGTTAACTCAAATATCCACCTCTAAAGTATTCTGGTGACTCCGAAAACCTTCCCTTCCAACCGATATGGACTGCATAATTCAGGTTACATACTCCAAATTTCACTAGTTTCAATATTTAATATCTAGCAGTAATAATTGAACACGTCTACGTGAACGTAATGGCGAGTAAACTTAAAAATAAAAAAATGGTGTATTTAAGAGGTCAGAATTCTCTAGCAACAAGGTTTCTTTATCGAGAATGGCCTCGAAGGTTATCGTAAACACCGAAATAACGCGTGTTGGAAACCTGGCCGGGAACGCAGAGCAACCTATCGGACACGCGACGCCAAGGAGCACCTAGACGCCGTCCATACGGACCTCTAGGGAGCTCCGCGATTATTCCGGGCGCAAACTTATTTTTATCAGGCTGTACCGGCCTGTTCTCGCCGAGGAGCCCCGGCGTTGCCGGATTAGAAGTTTTTCCGCTCGGTTCGCGCGAAACTGGCCGCTTTCGGCCGCCAGCCGGAAGAAAATAATTCTTTCTCGTCTCGTTAAAAAAAGATGCGCGACGTCGCGAGTCGCGAGGCGCCTCTTTTCACCTCCGAGCGAGGTGCGTCGAGCGTTCCCGTGAAAATTACTCGCGAGATGGACCGAAGACGGGGAAAATGCTTATTTAAATAAAAATTTCATACGAGGAATAAAAGGTGAACACCTGTTTATCTGCTTTTCGTTGAGAAAAAAAAAATGAGAATCTTCATTGTGGGAGGAAATATTTCGCACAAGTAAACGTTTAATTCTCCCTCTGGAATGGAATTAAATTATCACTCTTTTATCGCGTTTTTTCAGATAATTTAGGTCATGCTTCGTATTTTATACTTCTTGCTGTTTAAGTTTTTTATACGGGAATGTGTCTCATCGCGGACGAAATACATAATCGAATTTTGTATGTTTTATTACTTCTTAACGGGGGGAGGGAGTAAAAGATTTCAGATGCTTCAAACTTTTAAGCGCTCCAGTTTTCAACTTCCTTTTTATGTGCTTGCTACAGACGACAGGAAACTTTTTAATGGGCGAAATGCGTATCTGAGGAGGACCAGAAACAATGGTCGAAACGTTATACTTCAATCCTTATAATTCAAGAATTCTTTTAATTAATTCGACGATTTTATTGCAAGGGCACGATGTGGCAATTCAATTGACAAAAATTGATGTATCCTAACAAAACTTTTTACTAAAGATACCTCATGTCCGACACCTTTTAAGAGACGTATTATTTGTATTCAACCATTCTGATATAACCAGACAGAAAATCGACACGAACTTTCCTGAGAACCCAATGCAAGTGCACCACTGCGACGCATTCTGATAATTTTTACTTGCAACCTCAAGCCAACTTCTTGGGTGCGTCACTGCCGCATTCAGATAAGCTCCCAACGCTTCCATTTTATAAATCAGCTGCAATTTTTATCTAACAAATAATCGAAACAAATTTGTTCATTTCTTACTCCAATTTCAGTCGAAAATTCTGTTCGTTTCCCGGTGAAAAATCGCGAAAAATTGAGAATTACTCGGGACGATGCTTTCCCGATATTTCGGTTCGCCGCCAGGTCGTCGAGGCGCGTCGAAAAACGGCGTCGCGTGCCTCGTCTCGAGGCGTAACGCGAGAAAATCGCGCGTAATCTGGCAACCTTGTTGGCGAGCGCGTTTCGTGCGGTTCTCGCGAGACCGTGGCGCGATCCAGCGTCGGGAAATTAGCGTGGCCGAGGTCGAATCGACGGAAAGCAATTTTCTCGACGGGAAACACGATATCGACCAATCAGGGCGTTGGGTCCGCCGCTGCTTCGTGTTCGAATTCGTCGAGCTCTGCTCGCCGAGTCGTGGAAAAGAGAACGCGACGGTCCTTGAGCGCAGAGATGGGCAAGATCGTGTTCGAATAATGGACGAGTAAAAACAGCATGTGTGCTCTCAGTGTTTGTTCGATATGACCAAATAGTATACAGTTTCCTTATCGATAATGTACTGCAACGGTCTTTTCAAGGCCCTTTCGAACAGAGCTAAATTGGAGCTGTGTGTCTTTCGGAAGAAAAATATTTTTCTTCGTGCCTGGTCCCTGGGATGCGGAGGACTAACTAAAAGAATCAGGCCAATGTTTCCTGTGAAGTCAAACTTCTGCCTCAAACCTTCTTCTCTATCTTTAAAAATAACCCAGTTATCCACGTGATCTGTCTTGAGTGCTCCACTTCTGAGTCTTTTGAAGACTTCATTTTATATAACGTTACACTGAAGTAATTTATTCTCATTTCATTCCAAATTTAGACAACTCGCAGGACGGAGTCAAGGAGAAACACAAATATTTTAGACTATATTAGAAAAATGTGATGCAATCCACATGTAACGATTAAAATAATTATCCCCAAAGAGTTAGACATTTCTTTTAAACGTGGATAATAATAATTCGCCCCCGAAAAGGATGAAATTTCTTTCAAACGTTAAAGAGATTAAGAACCACTGGGTTTGAGCGATCGAAGCAAGAATCGACGAAGAGAATCCGCGCGGTTTCCGTGGCCGCTCGGTTCAGCCAAAGCTTCCGTTACATAATCCCATTAACGCGTCTTCGACGCGCGGGCTCGAGAGATCGGATGACTATCGACACTCGCGTCCGATCTTGCCGCGGGGAACGTGGAATATTCGACAGGATTTTCGATGCGTCGACGGTTAACGCCCA
>NW_026534619.1:0-1375 GCF_026225885.1 Hylaeus anthracinus
GTTGATCCTTTTGTGGCTTCTCGGTTTTGGTTACGTTGGACGTGGGTTTGGCGCTCGTAGTTGCCGGTTTTGTCGTACGCGTGTTGTCCTTGTCGACATTTGTTTGTGTAGTTCTAGTCGATACAACTGGTGGTTGTTTGCCAGTCGACGTTCTGCTAGTAGTCGACGCGACAGCACTGGTAGTAGTAGTAGTAGTAGTAGTCGGAGATAAAGTCCTAGTAATCGGAGGAGTCGAGTGTAAAGGTGTGCTAGTAGTCGAACTCGTTGCGATCGCGATCTCCGGCGGCGACGTTTCGCCAAATTCGTGACGATTTATCCCAGACGACGTTTCGCGCATCAACCGTTGCCATTCGTGACTAAATTCTTCGGTCAATTCTTGCAACGTAAACAAATTCTTTCGTTTCCAGCCAAAGCGTAACGCGTACACGTCCAGCGTGCTCAACGACAAGTTATGAAACAGAGGTTCGCTGGTTGGTATTCGAGAGAGTGGAAGGGTTACCGGATACATGCACGAGTATTGCTCCTGCGAGTGGCCCAACCCAAGCGAATGTAACGTCTCGTGCAACAGTAGCATCACGAACGAGTAGCTGCATCGTTTCGGTGGTGTGGTCAATCGAAGAACGCCTCTGTATTTTTCAAACACGGCGATAAATTTATCGTCCAACAGTTTGCGGTTAGAGTCGACCACACGAGCCAGATCGTGAAACGAGTAGGATGGTAGGTTCGCGTCAATCCAAACGTGCACAGAAGTTGCTTGTCCAAGCACGGAGCTGTTGCTTTTTCTTTGTTCGAACGTGATTGTCCGATGAGTGGTATCGCTAACGCGTTGACTGACAATTCGTGGAAATTCGCGTGTATGACCTAGCGGTCTTTTGAAAACCGGAGCCGTTTGCGTGTCGACGTTGAGCCAGGACAATAGGTAGTTTAGCACGAATCGAATCAATTCGTCGAAAAGCTCGCACGGGATGTTGTGATAATGGCGCGAGTCGATGCAATTACTATACCAACGCAGTACGGTCTGGTTCGGGACTCGACCGTGCACACGAACAACGTCGAACGTGAGGTTTTTCTGTAAATATCGATCCTCGAATTGCTTTGCATTGGAGGTCAAGGTTTCGTACACGTTAACGGCTCGTTCGGCTCGGCTCAAAAACCATTTAGTTTCTGTGATTTCTCTGCGGGATCGTTCGATGTTGTTGTCTGTCGTCGGGTCACAGTGTCTACGAAGCGCTACGCATATGGTGCTGAGCGCGAGCAAAATTAGACTCGTTTGCTGCATTGTTGAGGAAAACCTGCGTCTTATATGCATCGTAAAGTTTTTTAAAGAGGATCTGACATACACGTTTTTCGCCGAGCCAGCGGTTTTTGTCCGGAT
>NW_026534620.1:0-33998 GCF_026225885.1 Hylaeus anthracinus
ATTCGCGCACGTACACACATATACATATATATATATATATATATATAGTTACGTTCACAAGAGAACATACCTGCCACTCTTCGCTTCTCTCATTTCCACAAAACAAAAAACAGTAATTTCTCGTCATAATTGATTTCATCGCGACTCTCGTACGCATCATCATTTTAACGAAAAGAAAGACGTGTCAGAAAGAGCTTAAGCAAAATTGTCCTTTCTAAAACAGAAGGGTTGGCGACCCCGGTCTAAGACGACTCGTGAATTTGCTTTTTTCTCGCAGAAGCTAGAGGGTACTGTTTTTTTACGAGACAGAACAGAATATATATAGAATATAAAAAACAGTACCCTCTAGCTTTTGCGAGAAAAAAGCAAATTCACGAGTCGTCTTAGACCGCGGTCGCCAACCCTTCTGTTTTAGAAAGGACAATTTTGCTTAAGCTCTTTCTGACACGTCTTTCTTTTCGTTAAAATGGTGATGCGTTCGAGAGTCGCGATGAAATCAATTATGACGAGAAATTACTGTTTTTTGTTTTGTGGAAATGAGAGAAGCGAAGAATGGCAGGTATATTCTCTTGTGAACGTAACTACCCCTATTTGGTAGTGTTTCAGTCGTCATAAATTCAATATAGTCGTAACGATACACCAGGAATTTATTCGCAAGAAATTATGATTACCTGTCACGTTCCACTTTCACTATTTCGGAAAACAGAAAAATAAATTCTTACCGTAATTGATTTCATTACGACCGGCACAAAGGTGGAACTTCATCGAGTACTTCTTTCATACCTGGTGCAATCGGCGACCCCCTTTCAAACGATTCGAAATGCTGTCCGTACGTTTATAGAGCCGAACATGCGTAAAACGGCTCGGGTCTGAGCCGATAGTCGACATCGTGATGTATCGATAAAATCTGAAAGACGACACGCGGAGTAGGTGAGAACCTGCGAAAGTACGAACGATTGCCTTCCTATTCGTACATCGATGAGCTCATCGACTTGGAGCTCGTTGCTCCGACAAGTTTCGAAATTTTCGATTGGCAGGAATGATGAAACGATTGTATTGTCGATACCGTGTCGAGCGTCGAAGTTAGCATTCGTCGTATCCGAATTTTAGCACGATCAGAATTTTCGCGGCGTGATACTTGACACGGTCAAACCGCTGCGGCATGGAAATCGTGATCTCTCTTGAATTTTTGCTCTAAATCGTGTTTTTAATGTGAATGTTGCAGCGAATTTTGCGTCGAAGACTCCTTCTGCCCTTGGCCTGTGATTTCCGCGAGACCCATTCCGTTCCGAATTTTGAGAGAGCGTGCACGGATATATAACACCTTTTGTTGGCTCGTGTCTATACTCAATACGCTTCGAATACCGAAGCATCTGTCACCGTGGATCGTCGCGAGGCATTCGGTACGTCTTATACACACATATTTACAATGTTTTCTCAACAAGAAAATAATACAAGGCAGTGTCGGCAATATAGGCAGTGATTCATAGAGTAAATGACACTTCGCAGAGCCGATCTCTCAAACCGTCGCGATCTCAGGTTTAGTTTGACGTTAGAATATTGAAGGAACTGCAAGAAACTCTGATATGGAGGTTCGACCTCGTCGTTTGATATGAATGGTTCCGCGATGGACGAGAATTGATCTTGTCATTTCCTCCGAGAATAAACGTACGATAAAGATGCGGTAGAGTCACCAATGATTCACCATTAAACTTGTTTCCGTTACTTTAACCGAGGCCAACCAAAGACCCTTCGATAATCTTTAAATATTCGTTCGATTCTCTGAGGACAGGAAGGAAACGATTTTCCATAAATAAAATGTCGCATCTACGAGTCAGCCACGAACGTCATGTGCATGTATACGAGCGATATTTTTATCGTACTCGGTAAATTGTCAACGCCTCGTTCGGAATAGGAAACCAAAATGGCGATTGCATTCTGAAATTTGAATGCTCGAACGATCGATGTTAAAAAAATTGTTACGCTTTCTTTTCAGTCGTCATATGGACCGTACTTTCATTTTTCTTGTGTATCCTACCGTCATCAGGGTTGCCATCTACTCTATCGTTATGTGTTACTGAGATAGCATCGTAGACTCTCGTCAATATATGAATTAGGAAATTTTATATAAATATTAATCTGAAACTTTATCTGATGAAAATAAAATTTCTAACATATATTTATATATGATCGTATATTTAAAATGTTGTCATGCAGTTTAAGCAAATTACTGATAACAGAAATGGAGTCTCTGTAGAATTTATTCAAGCAGAAGTACTTTTATTCGTATATTGCGAACAAAATTTCTCTGCTTCCTTTTGCAGCAGCAATGGATGAAGTTGGGAGGTGTTACGAGAAATACGCACGAAAGAAAACTTATGCTTTGTCCTTACTCTTTTATTTACGTTTGACGCGTCCCAGTTTTTCCTGTTCGATAGATGACAACCCTAAGTGTGACTTCGCTCCAGAAATGCGTCCAAGGCAGCGTTTCCCAAACTTTTCAGCCACGTCACACTTTTCATTTTACAATATGTTTCACGGAGTACGTTTCCATTCTTTCGTGGCTATTTGGAATGACAAAAATGATGGAACGTAGAATCAATAAATATCAACTTGCGAATATCGATTAATAAAAAGTTCAACAATTTCGACGGTTTTCTTCTGATGAATATGTTTTTTAACTTTGAAGTGACATGCAATTCCACAAAACAATTTATATTTAACATAGGTGTACGTTTATATTCCTGGCAAAATTCGTAAAGAATGCTATTGGTTGATAAGAAGACATACAACAAGGTGAATTGAATTATTTAATAAAATGTCGATAACATTTGATTTGAAAATCAAGCTAGCCCATAGTGGGTAATTTAAATATAATTTTACATGGATCGTTTATACGTGATCAGTATTTGGGAAACGCTGGTCCAAAGTTGGAAACAGAGCCCAACGGTCTTTCCCTATTGTGCGTCGTATTTCGTCGATGTAGACAAAGAAGGAACAACGAAGAAAAAATTTGTATACATATAGAAAAGGGATGGAAAGTTTCGTAAAGACGTACACTCGCCAGTCGTTTCGATTGTCATCGAGACGTCGCAGTTCGAAACGATTCGAAAGCGTACGCGTGGTAGACAGTCGAGTATAGACACGTTTTCGCTAATCGTTCCTCTATTCGAATATAATTAATCACATTCGAAAAAATTCATCGAACAAGTTTCAATTCTATCGAGCGGCGCGGACGAAGTTCTGTCGGCGTATTCTCCTCCCCGCGCTTTCTTTCGTTACGTCACCGCCACCCGCACCCTACTACCCCCTACCCTGCCCCATTCTTTTCTTCTAGAATCACACTCGCGCGTTGTCGAGTTAATCTCGATGTGAAAGAAACTACGAAACCCTCCCGATGTCCTCGACAGAATCCCGCGATCGATCACGAAGACTTCGTTACTGTTTGGCTTCCTGGCGAGAAAGACACGAAGATCGCGAAACACTTTTGACAATGATGAATAATGAATAAGAAGGGGGGAATTCAGTTTCGAACTTGCGTTTCGGTCGTCTTCTACTGTGCCAGTGCTTCCCAAATTTTTGTTTGCGTCACGACACGTTTCGAGTCTTGCAAGACTCTAATCGTTTCAAAACAATCGGAGGTGGATATTAAAAACTATTGTTAGAGAGGAGATTAACGTTTGTGCACTCTTTTCCAAATAGTGAGGAATTTGCAGTGATTTAAAATTCTAAAACAAATATTTGTAATTAAAATAAATTGTATTCTTTAAAGAGTAGCTTTCAAGAAGAGTGAAATTTTTTAATGAAATTCGTGGGACTGTTTCTTTAACATAACTCTTGAATTTTCAGGAGAATTTATAGTTTTTAAAGTAATCTTTCATTTATGTTAATTTGGCAGTTTTAATACGTTAATTAGTGTACGAAAGTGGGTATAATACGTCTTCGACACCTGTGGTCGAGCCAAATATTTGTTAGATTTAGCGAAGATTACCTAGAAATATTTAGTAATATGCGAACAGTGGAATTTTGTGAAATTCTGAAAGCGTTCCAAGATACTAATAGTTCGCAATTTTGCTTCCCTCTTGAAATTATAATTAATTAATTATATATCACTAAATACTTTCACAGTAACCTCTAGGAGTCGTTGTACGTTATACATTTGCTTGCATAAACCAATTGGAGCATTAAAGTTCATAAAATTCAATGATTGTTTTATAATTCGTTCCACTGTTAGCAGAAAATGGCATAAAAGTGCTCTCTGCAATATTTTCAAACGATGAAGACTTTAGCGAACAAATTCCTTTAATTCATTTATTATAAATTTTCTCACGACAGTTGGGAGGCACTGCGTTATGGGACCGTTTCGTACGCTCTCCTTTTCAATGCTATTGTTACACGAATATATGTACAATGATTTCGCGTGATTTACAGAGATTATTAAAACGATCGATTCAAACGATGAGAATACAAAAGACGCTATCGTACGAGTTTCGTGGAAGATCGTAGTTTTTTTTTTTTAATATTATAATTCCTATAAAAAATTCTTGCCGCGTTCATTCCACCGGAGAAGGGGAAATGTATTCACGAGCTTCGTGTCGTTCATCCCTTTCCCCCCGCGTCAATTTCAAAGAAAGATTCAACGAGAAGCCCCGCGAGTAATTAATCCCCTAATTGCTAACGGCCGGATCACACTGTCTCGACGCGCGAAACGCGTTTCTCTTCACCTTTGTTGGGCCCGCCATTCGTACACAGAGAAAAAACGGTATCATCGGGACGCCAGGCGTCGTCGTCGTGAGTTTGTCGATTCGATCGCGTCCGCCAGCCGATAATTCCTATCCGACGCTTCATCGTCGAGGATTTCGTCCCCAAGCTCGAGACACTCGGGCGTCGAAGATGAATGTTTTCAGCGCGCGGTCATCGGCTGTTTGTCGCTGGAGATCGACCGAATTACAAAATCGTCTCTAGGAAATGAACGACAAGTGAAATTCTGTTGTTCGGAGCGATCGACTGGCGTTTCAACCCTCTCGACGTACCGCAGAGAAACGAGAAAAGAAAAGAAATGCTAATTGCTGGCCAAAAGGAACCCTAACCCAGTCGAACCCCACCGTCGTCGATCTGACTTTTCTCTCGCGGTTTGTCGCGTTTCTCTTTTTTTTTTTTTTTCGGTCATCTTCGCGAAGTCACTTTACGAAGAAGCCGTCTCGCGTCCTCTTCGTCCCGTTCCTCGTCGCTGGAGCGTTCCTCGAGGCGTGTTCCCGGGTCTCGTAGCAGGTGATAATCGATCATCTTGCGACACCATCCACCTCTCGTTCCTGATTATCGTTCCGGCGCGAAATAAGACGGGTTCTTCGAATAAAGGACCATGAGTATCAGAAGGGCGAGGACGAACAGACGGCTGCCGTGACTCGAATACAGCGTCACGACGCCCGCCAACCACCATAGCGTCGGACAGCCACCCGGTGCCGAGCTGATCCCCCTCTGAATAGCAGCGGGATGTTCGCCTGCAGCAGACAATTTATTCGATTTCATTCCACTCATTTATCTCCCGGAATGGTCTCGATATTAAAGCGCCGTACAATTTTATTTTTAACAATTTTCAGGCAATTTTCGTGATTTTATTTTGTAGTCACAGTAATTGGCATAAAAATTTTAAATTTCGTATGTTTGGTTGTATATGTATACAGGGTATCCCAGAATTAGTGTAAGAACCGGAAATGGAGGGGGGGGGCGGGGTAGCTGGAACGATTCTGAAGCACAAATTCCTATAGGTAAATTTAATTTGGTGTCATTGTTTCCAACTCTTCAATACGGAATCACTTTCCTTTTAATTGTGTCACACATTGTTAAACACTCTGTGTAATGTATTTCTTTCGTGGCTGGGCCCGCATCTGAATTGAAAACAACGAGTCTTTTGAATTGTAAATTAATTCTACAGTAAATTAGTTCTCGCGTTTGTAATTACGACTGACACTGCACAAAGACATCTTTGAAACAAAGGAGTCTCTGTTACGAGCCAAATTGCGGTGTTTATAAAATAATTCTAACATCTTTGAAAGCGCAACAATTACCGGGCAAATATCGCGACGACATTTAACTATCCGTTTCTATTTGATGCAGGGGGGGTCTCTATTGCGTTTGTGCTTTGCGATTCGCCATGAATTTAAGTCGATGAACATTCAGTATTCAAATTCTTGGAAATGTACCTTTCAAGGGAAGACAAAAGAATAGAAATATTGGCTACGGTGAAGTTTAATATTTGCACGAATTTTGAAATATTCTCAATCATGTAATGCACTTAACAATTTTCTTTATTGGATGGTTCTGTATTTCCACGGATGGATTTACGAGCGCACGCGAATCGAGAACCAGAGTCAATTGCTGATATCCTTATTCTAGTAAAATATTATCTTTGGCGCAATACCGTATCCAAATACATTGATATTTTTCAGAGTAACTTCGTACTCACTATGAATGGTACACTCACAAGATGAGGTCACGACCCAGATAAGCTCCTTTTGAATGGAATTGATCTTAAAATGAGGCCGATGAGTGTGCGTAAAGTCTAGAGTATTAGCTGCTAATGTCCTATTAACGAAGAAAGTAGTTTTAAACGTCCTCATAAATAAAGGAGAATTCTTTCTTTCTTTGTTTTCGCATACCTTATATCACTTTTATACAGTCGTGTGCAATATTCTTATTTATTCACAGTCACGTACAATTAATGTTGCTGTAAGATTTGTTTCCTTAGTTCGATCAATGTTTAAATTGTTCCTTTCGAAGAATATTTTGACCGAAGGTTGCTCACTGATGCCAAAATGTCGAAGCAGTACCAGGGATTTTATGCTGCAAAAGGGATTCAATTTCGTTGCACGATTTTGCAAAGTTCTACGTAATATTCCAACGTTACGAAACGTTGAATTTGGAAACAGAAAATACTGTGTATCTACAATTCTTCGTAATATTTAAGATTTTATAGATTAAATAACGATATAAATAAATAAAAATACTACAAAGAATTGTACATGCGCTGTATTTTGAGCTCGGAAATTCAACGTTTCATCTCGTTGAAGCATTAAATAGAGCGTTGTACAATCACGCAAGGAAATTGCAATCCCTTTTGCGGCATTAAAACTCTGGCCATCTGAAAACCAGTGAACTTTCATGTGAAAGCTAAAAGGACTTAAAAATGTCCAGAGCCATTTGTGATAAATACGTCTGGCCAGTGGCGACCAGGGTATTGTAGAACTGGTTCATCCGAATCGTGCTCGTGTGGGTCGCGGACCTCCGTTCGGGAGTTAAAAATGAATCTTCGGCTCGAATTCACTTAAAAGAACGTTTCTCCCGTTTCGCGACACCGCTATGGTACTGCATATTTCTTCGCTGAAAGAGATTTATGTTAATGGAATGCGAAAACGCTTACCATTCAACACGTGAAGCTGCACGCTCGCGCTGTCCAAACTGCTCGGGCTGCAAGTGTAATTACCCGAATCCTCCGGCCTCGCGTTGCGGATCTCGAGACTGCTGATCGTGTCGTTATTGATCCTCTCCGTCTGGATGTCGATTTTGCCCAACTGATTGTCCAGGACGCGGTCGCCCTCGTGGTACCAGAAGACGTAGAACGGTCCCTCGAGGGACTGTTTGATCATGCACCGTATGGCCACTGTACTTCCGGTCTTCACGTACATGTCGCGATCGCCTATGATCTCGATCTTTGGCACTGAAAAAATCGATAAATAATATCTGTCTTCCGTACCACGGCTCGAGCTAGTGCTGGGCAAAAATTGATCCACGATCTACTGATTCTACGATTAATCGGTAATCGTGATTAATAATCGGTTGATAAACAGATAGGATTAACTTTGAAAGATTGCACATCGTGATCAACCATATTTTGATATGGGCATATTATTGCGTGTGTTGCGTATGTTTTTCATATTTTAGATAAAATAACACACATCGTGTGTTATGCACAGGGATATTCATAGTTCATAGCTCATACAAACTAAAAACATAGTTCATGATTATCGATTAACCCGACATTATGAAAGTAATAACAAAGCAATAACACAGGCCAACTTATTTTTTCCGAACGCGTGCACTGCGTTCAACCAATAACCAGCGAACATCGACGGAAACGATGTCATAAATTGCATCGAAAGGAAGAGTAATACGCGAGCATTTTTACGCTCGAGTAATTATACATCGCGCTGGCGGAACTTCGTCTGGGAAGTGCAGTGGAAGCTCGAAAAATAAAAGCTCGATGATTGCACGAGAACCTCGTTCGTTTAATTGTGTCGTGGGAGGGAAGAGGTATCATCGGCCTCTGGGAAGAATGCCTCTGAGGTGTACGTTCGATTCAAATGATACGGTACCATCGTGGTACATCTGTGGAGGTAAAAACCAATAAGAGGAACTTCATTTGCACAGTACGTCTCCCGTGTCTGTGGTCACTACTATCGTTGGCCTCTGAGAAGAATGCGTTTGAAGGGTACGCTAGACTTAAATGATACTGTTCGTGATATCGTAGTGCGCGTGCGAGTTAACCAAAGCAATCAGAAGGAATTTCGCCTACTCGGTAACTTTATCTGCAGTTGCTACTATTATTGGAAAGAATGCTTCTGAAGGAGATAATCGGTTCGAATTGATACTGTCCATAATACCGTAGTGCATCAGCGGAGGTAATCAAATTAATGAGAAAGAGCTTGCACATCCTCGCTGTCTGTATCGACGACTTCGATTGGTCTCTGGAGGGAATGGTTCTGAGGGCTTTATTCCGTTCGAGTGATTCTGTTTTCGAAGCATAATCATTTGAACCGAATGCAACCAGAAGTCACTTCTTTTATACACGGTAATATTCGATACACGGTTAATTAATATTCGATCGTTTACAAATTTCAATGTTAAATATTTCCAACCTCTTTTTCTATTTCTTACATTAAAAAATCTCGTTACATCGAGGGATCAAATGGGAAATCTTCAGCACATATTTAATTATGCATTCAATATTTCATTTTTTCTATCTTACAGTCTATTTATTTTCGTAATTTGCGTGCATGTTTTTTTGCATAATACAGAGCAATCTAAACCTATTATTAAATCTATTATTAAATGCTCGAGGCAAACAATAGTATAATTAACAATCATTTGAACCAAATGAACTTCCCATCGAAAATCCTCTCAGACCCCAACGATGGCTCACGGGTAGTAAATTCTGCGTAAATGGAGCCCACTTCTACCGGTTTGACTACCTCCGTTATTGCGGGAATATTTAGCCTCGTTACGCTAGAATTATCGAGATTCCACTGTGCTTCGCCGATCGATGACAGAGCACTTCTATAGCGTTATAAAAATAACGTGAACAAAGAAGTCGCGTTGTTGGCCTGCGTGGTGTAAAGAGTGTCAGCGCGATCTCACCGACGATGGTCAGCTTGATGATGTGACTCTTCTTCGGATCGGTCGAGATTTGGCACTCGTACTCGCCTTCGTCGCGTTCCTGGACGTACTTCACCTGGAGCGTCCAGCTGTCCACAGCGCCCACGAAAATCGCCTGGAACCTTTCGTCCGGGATAAACATGGTTCTATCTACGGAGAGGATATGCGAGTCCCTTCTTCTGACCCACGCCACCTTTCACGTTTCGGGAACAAACAAGACAAACGTCAGTCGTATTATCGGCAATTATCGGCAATTATCGTATCGGAAAGCTCGTTATATTAAGTTCGTTAGTAAAAAGTCAAAAGTGACAACTGCTCCTTGGTAATGAAGCGATGACTGAATTTTTTTACTGAATTTCTAAAAAGGAATATTTATTACACTTGTTTTTTGTTAGTCTTGGCATATCGGTAAATGCCTCAAGTTTCAAATTCGATACCGGTCTTTTAAATCGAATTGTACATTTGCAATTGGTTCGTTTTTAATATTTGGCTGTATGTATGTTCTTTTAAACGAATGTTAAAAAAATAAACTTCAGCCATCAAAATTGTTCAAATGATAATTTACATTGATATTTTGGTAAATTTACTTTGGAAAATCAGGCTTCTAAGGGTTCGATGTGTTTCTAAACCAGAAATGGGTCAATCGATACCTTGTCGAAAACAAACAGTACGCGCTAAGTTCCAAGTCTGGCTAGACAGGGGACCCTGTGAATGCTCTAATATAATCTAGAAATATGTATGCATGCAATATGATAAATCTTGTTAAATCTTGAATTTTGGATTTGATAAAAATTGATCGACGTTGTCCATATTCTATTTACTCATACTATAGCTGGATGCTGGAAAGATACTTGTCAGGTTGAGGCGAACGTGAACAATGTCGAGTAATTTTTGCTTTACTCGAAGGTCTTCAAAGGCTGACTGAAATGTCTGACCCAATACGGTTCGCAATTCCTTACAGAGATCAACTATTCGGCTTTGTACGAAATTACATTTCCCTTAAGGGTTAACGTCGGCTTCATGCTGGCAAAAAATCGATATTTCTCTCGCCGTATTATTTTGTCTTAAAACTTGACGTGAAAATTCTGTTCTAAAATATCAAAGAGAATCTCGAAATGGCGACGTGGATACATTTTTCGCGAAGCGTATTCAAGCGCTCCGAACAGCTTTCCTTAAACTTTAAACGAGTTTCGAAGGTTTCTCTAAATCGACGTTCTTTCAAACAACATTTCTTTATGAAAATTGGAAGTCGAGTTCAAAGTATGTAGTCTTAACGGATAAGCAGGTTAATTTTGAACGTGGGCCAGGTCCATTTTATGTTACTGCCCGATACCCTATGATTTCCATTTGAAGTCTAAAAATATTCGCGAGTAACAGTAGACTTATTTTATATTTTTTAAAGTCTTATTTCACGTAAATTTAATATTCAATAATAGTAATTATAGATATTCTGCATTCCCTACAAAAATTCCCAATTATTCCTACTTTGTACGATTTGAAAGTCTTCGATTAGTTTCTAACAAACCCTCCTGTCTCTCCATGAATCGAAACGATGCACCAGCTTGTATCTGCAACGCAAACGTTTCTTTCGACGTGCAACGGAATTCTTCCAGGAAACCGCAGCGGCGCGCGATCGCTGGAAATAAAAATAGAATCGAAAGAAAGGGGAACACCCGTGTCCGCGGTCGTATATTTTTCTCATCAGTTTCACCGAGAAAAGTCAATACGCGGCTTTTTTCTCGACCGGGAACCACGGACGGGGAGTATTAATCTCTTCTGCCATACGTCCAGTTCCATTGTTATATTTTTCGCGGAAGCGTGGCTGTTTCTTCGAGGGAAAGAAAGGCGAAATAAAGCGATAGAGACGTTTCCAGCGATGGGGCGAAATTCAGCTGCGTCTGGGCGGATTCTGGTGTGCGCCGTCCGATGAATACAGACAGGAACTGGAAGTCGAAAAAGCTGGGAAAAAGCTCGTGCCCGAGGGGGAAAAAGAAGGGACGAGCGAGAGGCCCCGTTCGACTTTCCGATCTCGGTCGATCAATCTTCTCTCCCTTGTCTACCGTTAATTTATCGTCCGTCGATCGGCTCCGCGAGCGTTCTTTCGTCGCTGCATGGGTCCGCAAGAAAGCATATTAGGAGTACATTCAATTTATTTGCGCGATAGGTATCGCGAACGCCACGGTCGGGTCGATTCATGCGCGACGGGAGGTGTTTCTACGTTGTAACGACGACTTATGGTCGAGTGGAAGTTGTAATCAACAAAGTAGAGTAAGTGCTTCTTTGCCTCGGGGGGTGGTCGCGTAATACGGGCAACACGGGAAACGCAGACTGGTAATTTCAGTCGAAAGAAAAATTTGTCTGTGCAACTCCGCTGACATCGGTACTAACGAACGCAATTTCAACGACGACTTCCCGGCTGCAATTATTATCGAAGAAACTCGAAGCTAAATGGTATCGGGTTTACTTAGCGCGGGCTTTATAAATAATACCCGACGAAATGAACCCGATATCGTTGAGTTTAGGGTTTCTCCTGTGTACAAAACCTTGAAATCGTGCGCCATTAGTCGCCTTAAGCTTATGACAATGAGTAATTACCGCTATGATGCTGTTCGTGCGTAATGAGGTACAGGGATGAGGATCGGTGATTACAACTGCTTGTTTTGCTCTACAAATGAAAGCTGTTTTGGATATGAAGGTAGTATAACTACGCTCCTAGACTAAACGATGGTAGACGTCGAGTAGTTATCGATTTAAATTATTTAGTCATAGTTTCTGTACTTAATTTCTCTGGAAAACACTTGTGTACCAAGTTTCATTCAAATTCAGTCATCTTTTCACATTTTGTGCCGATATATCAGATCCGCCATTTTGAATTTGTAAATTTTTAGTTTGGATTTGGAATCAGCGACCTCAAAAATACTCTTATACCAAGTTTCATCTAAATCGAATCGTTTTTCGTATTTTGGTCCGCAATATTGGATCCGCCATTTTGAATTTGTAAATATTGAGCTCAGATTTGAAATCAGCGACCCCAAAAACCCTTGCATACCAAATTTAATTCAAATCGATGGTCAAATGAATATAAATGTTTCTTTTTCGACGAACTTTGAGGGATTTTTCCAACCAGGAAATACTACAATGTTTACTATTATGTGACGGAATTTAGAGGGGTGGGGCGTCCAGCAAATACTACAATGTTTACTAGTATTTCTCGGAATTGCATCGGCCTTGCAAGGACGCTGTATATAGGTCAGTGGGTCTATCAGTCATTCATAATCGTCTATAAAATAGGAAATTTTGAGATGTTATAGCTCAGCGTGGAATCGTCCGATTCGATTCTAACAAAATCCAAATTGAAGAGCGAAATTTCCGCTATCTGACAAATACTTAAACAATTGTTTTTTTTTTTATTAGAACACCTGCTACATTCGTACAAAATGTGATGTGTAATAAAATACAATTAATTTCGTTCTTATTCAGCGACTTTCCTCGACTCGAATTTGAATTCAAATTAAATATCAATTCAAAAATGAATTCCGACAGATCCAGTTTCGTCACCGCTTTTGTGACTACCTTTACACCTACCAACAGGAAGTTTAACGAATGAAAACGTTTGAAGTGTGCTATCGCCAAGGTTCATGCAAATTGTGCTGCTATTTACATTTCCTTCTACAACTTCGTGGAAACAAGTTTTGTTTGAATGTCTTTCAGCGCGTTTAATTCTAGAGAAGCGTTGCATATACAACATGTTAAAAATGTGCATATTGTTATGGTTCTCTTGAGAAATGCAGCAAGCATATGTTATCATTTTTCCCAGAACTGTGGATAATAGAATTTATCACAGGACACGTAATATTTTCGACAAGCATATGTCGACGAATTAAACGTTTCCGAGATGTTCAATATTTAGTTCGCAAACCACTGTCTTCACGTTTGATTTTACGTGGACGTAGAGTGCTGGCATCTCGAGAATGTCGCATTTTCTATCAAAGGTTCTCACAAAGACCTACGTAAAGACTCGTAAAGGGACCCGATAAAAGCCTCAGGGGTCTTTGTACACTTCAACTCTATCTTTTATCAAATCAGAGTCTACGTTCCAAGGACGCAGGATTATAATTTCATGCGGGAATGCTGGGTGTTTTAAAGTCTTTGAAGAAACCTCATCAACACATTTTCCTAATTGTACTGATGAAAGGATCATCAAATGTTGTCACTCAATCAAATGTTTAGTCAATCAATCAATAGTCAATCAATCAAACATTTTTTACGATTGATACATTTTAGTAAATACACATCATAGGATAAATGTACGTTAAAATCTTTTTAACCCCTTCAGACCATGATATGTTATTTCTCATCCACTTAGTATGCATTCATTGGAAAAGAATTCTTTCCTTAAAAAAAAAAAAAAAAAAAACAAATCTAAAAGGGTTAGCCTATAATTATTACAAGATCATTTCGATTTTTGCAACAGGGAACCAGAATTGTTCCCCCGCCCCTCCTCCTTTCTTTTTCCCCTACCTATCTCAGCCAAGGTGCAATAAAGACCTCCAACAAAAATAAGACAAATAATTTGTCGCGTGTCGCGGTTGTCGAACGTAATTTGTACAACACGAAAAGGAAGCAGTCCGGGCGGCGTACACACGTTTACCCGTCGATGTAACACGCAGCTAAAGTTTGATCAGTTCAAGAACACCCCCTGCGATGTAATGTATTCGCACGTTTCCCGGAACGGAACACGGAAATGCAAAGAGAGAGCCCGCGGAGCGCGGCGCCCCGTGTTCCGCGAAATTGTCCGCAAAGAACAATCGCTTTCAATCGTGTTTCCGAGTGCGCCGGGCGAACAATGGCCGTTGACAGAAAGTCAGCGGTAAAAGTACGTTTAATTCCGCGCGCGATAAGTATCGGGGGTGCGAAGGGGTAGCGCGGGTGCGACGGGGGTTCGCGACCCTTAAGTACGCAACCGGACGATTATACAAGGGGTCGCGTGTCGCCAGACACTTAGTCCTGGCTCTCTTTCGACGTATGTACAACTTTCGTTGTTGTATACACAGAGGGGGCAGGTTAAAAGTTCGCTAACGAGCGATACGGAGCTGCGTACGAAAACTTTTACCGGCACCGTGCAACGTCCTCGGGTCGTTTTTCGAGTGGCGTCCTTAAACTGCGCCAATACGAGACCCGAACTCGCCAACCGTAGAGGATGGACTCGAAAGTTCCTGGGGAAGGACCGTCTCTCTATTCCTCTTTTTTACTACTCGTAAAGTTTACTGTGGACCTACAGCGATCGAATTATTGTGATCATTAGTAAACTATTAACTGTTGGAGGTTTGAGGGGGAATGAGATTGGAACCTTTTTTTATTATAGAAAGCATTGTTATTAAGCAATTTCGTCACATATTTTTACCTCATTCATCGTACTTTATTTTGACTTTTATTTTTTTTTATTTCGTAATTTTGGTTGATTACCATTTCGAACGATGAATGCGTTATAAACGAACCTCAGCAAGTATGGTTTTATGTATCTTTAACAAAAATATTTCGACTCTTTTGTGTAGACTCACCAAGCTGTACTGCAAAATGTGTTTTGAGAAAGTATTACGAACATACACGACTCTTGACTTATTAATCAAATCTTCCTTATGAAACCGTCTTAATTATGTACTACGATGCGTTATAAACATGAAAATCTTAAGTTAGGCTATGTATGCAGTCCTCTTAGTCAGAGATCAACGTAAACTCGTTATCTTTTGGGTTAGATGATAGTTCTCCTCATCCTAGTTTCGCGAAACGTAAAAATCCTACATTGTAGGCGAGGTGACTGTTCTTATTTTACTTCTGCGAAATTAGAGCAGGAAGAACTGTCATCCAACGTAAAAGATAGGGTTTTTACGTTGCACGAAAGTAGGGTAAGGAGACCTATCACCTAACTTGAGAGATGGGGTCTTTACGTTAGCCTTTAAGCAAGACAACTAATCCAATATAAGTTAAGCCTTCTATGTTTACGCTTCGTTATAATCCACAATTTATGCGGTTTCGTAAGAAAGATTGAATAATTAAGTCAAGAATTTCGTTATACATGGTAATTTTTATATTACTTTTCAGAATTCATTCTATATTATTATTCTCTCACTCGAAATTAAATTTTACTACACTTCCTACGTTTCATGTTATATTTTATTGTAATTATGATTATGGGATCGACGAACCAAATAGGAAACGAATAATAGGGTCGAAACGTTGATGTTAAATATAAATTAATTTATTTCGCTCGTTGGGCCTTAGACAGTCCGTCCAACAAAAATGTGACGGGCATAATTAAACGACTACTCGTTGCAACGATATAAATTGATTACAAAACTTAAGCTTATCACTCAGACTATTTCTAGCAGGCTTCGTAAAACCAGCCAACTCCAATTAGACTTATTCTATCTCACGAAACGCCAACGACTCGCGATAATCAACACTAATGCAGTAATGACTCGCGGCAATCAACGGCCATATCTACCTAAAGCTACATTACCTGAACATTTTCATTTCGACCAACACTATCTGCAGAAGACCGGAAACCAGAAATGCTTCAGATAACATAACGACTACCTTTACCAATACCCCCATGGCAACTCGAAAAGCCAATAATCAACTTCGAATTAGCAAACGTACATAAACCAAGAAGGAACAATTCAACCATTTCAGATTCGAGGAAATTGTCCACAAACAAAGAGGGCATAAGCACAATTTCACAGTGGCTCTATAAACAATGAGCAAGGTCGATGTACGGTCATGGCAAACAATCTAGAATTGATCTGCAAACTTCCCAAGGGATCATCAATATTTACATATGAAGCCTACGCGGTATTAGATGACCTACAATTGGTATTTTAGTCCTGTTATCAAGAGTAGTTATCGCTAATGCGAGTCATTAAGTAATGGAAAAGCTGATAGATTTCAGATAAACTGCAGAAGAAAATATTAATTATCAAGGGGACCAGAAAGTAATGTCGTTTCTTTTACATTAAATTCAAACACATAAGCTTACAATATGGTTTAGTTTTAAGCAATTATGTAACCGTCCCCGATCGATAAAAATCAATTGGTACACGATGAGGTGATAAATAGTAATCAACGACATTACTTTCTGGTCCCACTGATACTATTCTGCAGAATAAATGAAGGATGAATTGAGGAGGCACTAAAAACATCCCGTGTTAATTAACTACTTATTATTAAGATAGAATTGCTAGTCATTTATTTAACAATAGAAAGATTGCTAGACTTTAAGAAAATTGCAAAAGAAAACATCGAAAGATTCGTTTTCTTAACAACTAGTGAAAATTAGTTCTGTTTTCCATGAAAGATTTTTCAAGCATGGACAAAAACGGTCCAAGACATTCAATCCAAACTAACAATACTACGAGCAAAAAGAAACGCCCAATCCGACTTTGTCTGAATCCCACCCCACCCGGGAGTCGTTGGCAATGACAGAGCAGATGAAGCAGCGAAAAAGTCACCGCCTCTGAGGAAGCTTGTCTAGAAATGCTTCTTATCCGTAGCGAGGCAAAAATTCTAATTAAATGGAAAACTAAAGAAAAGTGGAATTCCGTCAAATTCCCTTCAGTCTCGTTAGATTGAAAATTATAATTACAATATCAAAGATAAGAAATGGATACACAAACCAAAGAAATGCTTACTTTTAACTAAATTCTTACTCGCACCTAAACAAACATGTTTTAAAGAAGACATACATTTATTTGAATTTGAATTCTTGTTTCGTTGATGTGACTTTATGGATGAAATAATTGATGAATTCGACTAGGTTTAAATTAAGAATTTTCGTGATGTTGAAGTTTTATATACGCCAAATTGTTGCAATTATATTGATTGAAATTCTCAGTTCTTATGAAAATTGATCGTATCATGATTTTTTGAGGGAAATATTTTTAGTGTTTAAAATTGGCTCAAAGCCAAGAGTCGGGCCACGATGAATAGAGCTTTTATTGACACAAATATAAGTTCTCATCAATCAAACAAAGGATTGTTTTTGCAACAAGTCACTCATTAATCTTCGAATCAATTTCGCGTTGCTACACGAACGAATAACATTGAGTGTTCCGCTCGAATAAAATTCCTGTCAGAGGAAGGAATTAAAGCGACCGAGATTCACCGAGCGCTTAGCTCAGTATCTCGAGATGCAGCTCCGTCATATTCCACGGTTTCTGAATGGGCGAAACTTTTCAAACAAGGCGAAGAGTCGTTAGAAGATGATCCCCGCAGCGGCAGACCAAACGAAGCCGCCGACCAAGAAATGGGTAAAGAAAGTTGAGGATCTCATTGAGGAAAATCTCGAAGAAACAATTGGCTGACATTCTTAGCGTCTTAGCGGCAAGTGTTCTCACAATACTACACGAAAGATTAACCACGAACAAGGTTAGTTCTCGATGGGTTCCAAAAATGCTTACGCGAGAAAACAAACTTTGGAACGAATAGCCGCCGGGGAGGAGAAGTTTCTCGATTTGTGTAAGACCGACTTGGATGGTACTTCTTGGCGCGCTGTGACCGCTGATGAGACCTGAATCCACCATTACGACCCAGAGACGAAACAACTAAGTGTGCGGTTGCTGCACCCGTGGAACTCGAGCACTGTTCGAATTCGTGGATCGATCGAGGCTCGACAAAATGATGCTCTACGGTTTTTATGACGATAACGATAAGAAGAAGAAGAAGAAGAAGAATGTGAATTTGTATCGCTACCATTTTGCGTAAAATTATGTTTTCAGAAATATGGCTCAATAGCACGTAGATTATTTAATATATTATTAAAAAATGGTTGACGTTTCGGTTGACATTGTCCTAGGGCTCGCAATAAATTATTTATCCATCTATTTAACTCGAACAGATTAGTCTTTTATAGATTCTCTACCACAGTTCATTCCAAATATAAAAATCTATTTCTTAGAACACTAATAACTGTGTGTTATTAGTAATATATTATTAAAAAATGGTTGACGCTTCGGTTGACATTGTCCTAGGGCTCGCAATAAATTATTTATCCATCTATTTAACTCGAACAGATTAGTCTTTTATAGATTCTCTACCACAGTTCATTCCAAATATAAAAATCTATTTCTTAGAACACTAATAACACACAATAATCAACGTTAATACGCCCCCACACAGCGTTAATGTTCCCAGGGGACATTGTCCTGTAGTCTGCAATAAATTACTTATCTATCTATCCATCTATTTCTCGGTGATCGTAAAATTCGCGGTGCTCGTATAATCCCGTTCTAACGGCCGCGAATCCGAACAGATTAGACTTTTATAGTTGGCGTAAATTTTCCGACTGAGAGATACCGTTTGCCCGTGTACCGGGTTATCGTCTATCAGCTATTTCGATTATTGTAATAGCGCGAATCGGAGGTTTCCACGGGCGCGAAATATCGACGGGACACGGAGGCGCGGTTATAGCGGAACTTTTCGATGGCGGATCAGCGAGTTCATGGAAACTCGACGAGTCGACGGGCGGCCGCGATAGTAATCGACGTCGGGTCAACAGAAAACTGGGTATTCGCGTGCAAATAAATCTGCTTTATCTGGACGCGGGCGACGGCGGTATCCGAGCGTGCTTTTTGCAAGGAACGGGGACGAGATAACGGACGCTCGAAGTTCGCGAATGTTTCATAATCGATCAGGAAATTAAGGAATCCGTAATTTGTCCGCGGGGGCACGTGCTTCCACGGGGCCGTGTGGTATCTTCATCTGTTCCGTCGCGCGGAGAGTTTCGGCCGAGATGTGCCCTTGCAGGGGACGGATCTGCTACGAAACTAATAAAGCTTTAATGTTAAGGGGACTCCAAGAGTTCCCTGTTTACTGAATTTTCAATCACAATTCAGAATTTAAGGGGATACTCTTTTCTCTTTAATCAGTTTCGAGGTTACGATTTTGTTTGCTGTCGACTTTCGAAATGTGATACACACAGAATTGGGAAAAAATGAAAATAAAAATTATTTTCAATTAAAGAAATTTTTTTTTTTTGGGGGGGGGGGGAGAAAGAGAAAACAATTAAAAGTGCCGAATTTGGACGAATTTAAGTTTTTTCCGAAAAGTTAAAAAAATGTTATGGAAGACGCATCAAATATTTTGTTTTGAATTTTTTTCATAAAGTTCATTCAAGAACGCACGTTTCGAACAAAAAAACGTCTACTGAGAACATTGGTGTGTTAGAGTTCTGAGAAGAATTGATTTAGTAACTATTGACGAATGTAGCGCGACATACACTCACTGACATGGACATTGGCTCCTGTCCAAAGAAAGGTTGCCGACCTCTGGTTTACGCCAACTGGTTTTTATTTTAAGGTTGCCTGAATTTTATCTTCGAGGAAACGCTCAATAGCTCCTGCGCCCATTACAGTACGTCATCGTTTCGACATACGGCGCTAGTTTCAATTTAAGCGTTCAATTTTAAATGATTAAACTAACAAGTGTAAGATAACAAAGTCTATCAATATTAAAAGTCACTTTTAAAACATTAACCCTTTCGCGTAAATAAAGCACCTAGAAATACACAGCCAAGTCAATCGATTCTTCACCCAAGTATAAATTAGCATAGGATAATCGAAGCATTTTCGAATCCGTGTTTGTGCGAACTCTTTTCTACGCTTTTCACTCCGTACAAGTTTCCACGTATGTCAGGAACTTCCAAAGAATTATAAATAACAGAGATTTACGAGAACTTTCGAAATTTTCTTTGAAAGCGTATCACTTACTCTTAAAGTTAGAGCGTCTTCAGGGAAAATTGGTGGACTTACCGATTTATTACCAAGCTGCCGCACTTTGCACGGCAAGTAGGCATGCCTTCCCAACTGGGCCGTGATGTTCTTGGGGTTGCTTGCGTCGAAGTACGGCCCTGTGTAAATCCCGTCGAACCTCTTCACCAACGAATGAGATCTTGTGCTCACCCCTGAAAGATTGGATCAATTTTTAGCCAACACGGTTTGCACTGATTTGAATTTCTAGAACCACGGTTCTCTCAAATGTAAATGAAAACGAAACTTTATTTATCTCTACGATAATGTAGATGATGTAGATATACGATAATGTATATCGTCAGATAATGTAGAAAGTGTAACCAATTAAAAGATATCTCGAACGAAGGCACTGGTTAACAATGGACCTCATCTGTTCTGTGCCGCGGTCTTCACATTATTATTCGATTAAATTCAAAATTATCGTTCGATGAAAATGCCCTTCGTTTCATGTTGTAGCTTACGAGAGATATCATAATGCCGATCGTCAAATGTTGCAGTAAAAATTGAAATCAACTAAGAGACATCTCGATTAATATGTCTGACTAATAATACGACTCGTTTGCTTCCCTTCATTAGCTCCGAATTATTAATTGATGAAATTCAAAATTATCGATGTAGAGAAATATTCCCCGTCCCAAGGTATGCTTTACGAGGAGCATAATATCGTCAATTATTAAATATCAGAGAAATGAATATTAAAATTTTGTGATTAAAGATTCTTCGATTAAATATCAAGGCATCAATATCAAATAAACGACGTTTCAACCAACACGTCTGAGAATTGAAATTAATGAAAGTCTCTTTTTGCTCTCTTTTCTTATTTTTTGATTTCGGATTGATAAAACATCAAATTATCGTCCACTAGAAACGTTCTTCGTTCTGTGACACACCTTATGAATTATTAATCGTCGAATCTCGTTGAAAAATTAGAAACTGCTTGAAAAACACCTCGGAACGACATACCTGACTACTAATGCACTCTGTTTGCTATCTAACATTATCTACAAATTACACATTCGATTAAATTTAAAATTGCTGCTGCATAGAAGCATTCATCGCTCTATGACACGCTATGCGGTGGACATAGTAGTATTCAACGTTGAATGTCGTTGTGTAAATTGCAACCAATTAAAAAACCCCTTGAACGTCGGGTGTGGTTAACAACGCATCTCATTAGCCCCCCATTATCCGAGACCTACAAATTATTATTCGATTACATTCAAAATTGTTGCTTGGCAGAGATATTCCTCACTGACATGGTGTGTATGATACTATCGATAGTCATATATCGTAGTAAAAATAGAAAGAAGATAAAAGACACCTCGAGCAACGAATTGGTTATAATGATGCGTCTCAGTTGATTTTTTTATTATATTATCCATGGTCAGTATTATATTATACAGGATGCATGGTTATCAAAATTGAAACAAATTAAAAACTACCTGAAAACAAACATTTGTCCTGACGTATAAATAATCAATCGATGGAATTTGAAATTATCACTGAACAGAATTATCCTTTTCTTTCTAAAAGCTGGAACAAATTAAAAAATACCCGAATAAAATATCTCTCACGACGAACGAGTAGACAATCGAGTAAACTCGAAATGATTGCACGAAGAATAATTCTCCCCAGCACCGGAGGCTACGCAGTGCCTGTAATATCGTTAAATTATTCGTCGATCGAAATCATAACCACAGCCAGGTAGAAATGTTCTTATTCCACGATATACCAGAGACCCTACAATGTCGCACCACGAAATTCCCGGAAAGGTTACGACACAAAACTTCGCGACGTTCTCGTGCGGCACGTAGCGTTTACCGCGGCTCCGCGAATCGCCGCGAAAGTTCAACCCTTAACCCGAACGCCGGCTGCGTCTTAGAAGAATACATTAACATGATTCTCCCGGACCGCGCGAGCTTGTTATCCCCGACGGGAATTTACATTGTACGGATCCTGGGTAGCGTTGCCATGATGGAATAATAAAAGGATCGTCGGAATATAGTGTATTTCGTATTCGTGAGGTCCATACGCGCTGCCTCCCTCTCTATCCGGCCTTTCACCCCTTGCCTTTCACGAATAAATCCTATCAGAGCTTCTGCCAAGCCATCGTGCCTCGGGGAAATGGATACTAATCCCGGGGATCCCGATTCGGAGGGATCCGAAGTCGGATCAGCATTCGGCCCGAAAAGCAACCGTGGGCTTCGTTCCAACGACCTTGAGGGCCCACATCCGGTCTACCGTACGAACGATGAAGGAAGCACGTATTTGTTCGCGCATCGTATCCCTCATACGTGATATCGATATCATATGCTTCCCGGTACGAATTCATTTCCCTTTTCCGTATTTCTTTTCTCCATTCCCCCCCTTTTCCATTTCCTTTTTCCCTTTTCCACCTTTCACGTTTCGATCCACGAGCTAGGAAAGTATTGTAAACAAGGACAATTTCGAGAGAATTGCTTTTCAGGAGTAATACCTCCCGAAATCCTTTCAACATTTTTTAAGATGTATTTTTTTACTGTAGGAATGTACCAATTGGGATTGATATCATTGTACGGTACAAATACTCTTGGATTTACGGTAACGCTGCGAGGAATATAAGTTGATCGTCAAATACCAAATTGAATTTGAAGTCTAATAAATGTTTAATGCATTTCAGTCCTCCGTCATGATTTATGAATTATTAAATTCAAAATTCTCGTTAGATAGAAATTTTCTTCATTCAACGAAATCAGTTATCGCGGGTAAATATTATCGATCGTCAAATATCATTGTAAAAATTGAAATTAATTAAATTACTCCATTTGCCCTCAACTATGATCTATGAATTAATGATCGTTTAAATTCGGAATCGTCTCTCGCTAGAGATTTTATCAAGGATATTTGATCAGGAAACAATATTTTTGATCGGACAAATATCATCGTAAAAACTGAAAGTAATCAAAGGACCTCTCGATCGACGCGTCCAATTATTAATAAATTTCATTTGCCCTCTGGCACGATCCACGAATTATTAATCGATTAAATTTAAATTTGTAGCTCGTTCGAAATCTTCTTCATGAAATCACATGAAGGGATTGTTGCTATCGATCGTTAAATATTGTTATCAAAGTTAAAGCTAACAAAAAGGCGCTCCCATCTGACTAATAATGCATTTGTTGTTCTTCATTATCACCGAATCGTTAATTGATTAAATCAAATTCATTGTTGGCTGGAACATTCTTCTCTGATCGATACGCTTTATGAGCGATACGGTATTGTCGATCGTTCAATATTATTAAAATTGTAGCTAATTAAAAAGACATTTCGAGTGATTCATCGCAACAGTGCTCCCTTTTCTTCCTTCCATAGTCTACGAATTATTAAGGTTCATCGCTCCTTAACATGATTTACGAGAAATTGCTCTTTGACACGGTTTGCGAGGAATATACCTAATAATGTCTATCGTGAAATATCGCTATAAAAATTACAGGCAATTAACTGATACTATACACGATGTGTCTGATTAATACAGCGCCATCTGTGGTTTTTTCCAATTTCTCCGAGTTAGCCGTTGATTCGATTAAAATTATTACCTGCCGGAAGTGTTCCTCGACACATAAAATGCTTTACGAGGAATATAATATTACCAAACATGAAATATCGTCGTATAAATCGAAACCAATTAAAATACGCCTCGAACATCACGTTTAACTAATTACACGCCCCATTTACTGTCTTCCATTACCCATTAATTAATAATTGCTTAAAATCGAAATTATCGCTAGATAAAAATATCCTTCAGTCCGTGGCATGTGATGCGAGGGATATTATTAAGTCCATCGTTAAATATCGCTGAGAAAATTTCTGTCTATACAGATTCAATCCTATTTTTGTATTTTAAATAAAAATACACACGATTATAATTAATAGTGACAATTCTAAAGCTCCTTTCGGAAAAACCTTTATACTAAGAAAGAAGTCTTTGAAGACTGAAGAAGTCATCACCAAAAAAGATTGGAGGCAAATATTCTCGCACCCTGTAGTTATTTTTCTCGTTATTTTCGTTATTCCACCGGTAACGTGGTCCCAGAATATCAACTTGTCTCCGGATATTACCAGCGTCGAAATATGAAACGCTGGAAAACGCGTTTATCGCGAAACGTTTGCGGAACCGGAAACGCGTCGAGCGGTATCGTGCGGGGAACGCAAAAATTCGCGCCCCCGTTGTCTGCGGGAATCGAGAGGCGTCTCGATTTATCGCAGGCACTTCGAGTTCGTAAGTTTATACGAGACGTCGGGAATAAGCGAAGAGCGGTGAAGGAGAAGAGCTCGATAAAACAGCCCCTCCTGGAAACTTTTTACACTTCGGAGCTATCGTTGGCAACTCGTCGTTCGCGTTATTTAACTTCGTTCGCCTCCGAACGACTTCCAATCTACTTCCGAAACCGCGATGCGTGAAATATAGAATTCTATCAGTGGAATCAAGGACGGAAACCACCTTGGACGCGTGAAAATCATAGCTATCTGAATTAAACAATTCTCTTTTCGAAAACAATTGACTCAGTGGAGGATCTACTTGCTGGTGTACGAAGATAGAACTTTTCAGTTTTAAAACAGCTACCGTTGCTTTTCTGCAGTTTTATCGCATTTCCAAAACAATAATTGCAATCGTACATGTCGTAAATAATGATTGCAGTTGTGCGTGTCACAAGTAATGATTGCAGACGTGCATGTCACAAATAATGATTATAGTTGAACATGTCACGAATAATGATTACAGATTCACATGATCTGCCACGTTTACGATAATAACTCGTCTTGATACGTGCCCGTTATTGGAACTCGTGGAGACATCAACGAATTGATTTTTCTTTTTAAAACTACCAATGGTCGTCTTAAACAGCTCGAGTTGCATGAGAAGATCAATTTTTATGTTCCTGGAAGACTCGATTCGAGGAATGCATACATCATTATTTAGGTCGACTTTATATAGATTTAAACTAGATCGTCTAGATACCATAACTTGGCTACATAGGGTGTCCTAGTATTCGTTCTTTTCTTTTCTGTTATGTTTTTAACATAAATACAATTTTATACAAATTGTACTTACGTAACGAAAATGTAAAAATGTTGAGAAGGGAACATCACCCAGGGAAACCAAGTTCCTTTTATGAACAGAACAATATTCGACGTTCATCCTAAAATTAGTGGGGAATTTATTATCCTGTAATCTTTAAACTCGATCGCTAAATACTTCCGTGCTTTGTCATGCTCGCGTTGGTCGTAAACAGGTTGCAAAACGTCGAGTCGGAAAATGACTTTAAATATTTATGCTTTTGCTCAACTTTACTAGAGGACAGGTGGCTTTTAATCACGACGCTAGTCGAGGTGCGGGCGTCCCGTTTTACAACCTGGAAGGCCAGAGTCGCGATCCTCCGAGGGGCACTTTTATCTTTTCGCATAATTTTTGCCCGATTTAATTCCGCGTGTTGCCTCTAATCAGATTTCATAACTTTCAATTTAATATTGCATAGGAAAAAAAAGTCGTAACCTGAAAGTGATACTTTCGGAACTTAAGTTGAAACACTTTCCTAGGCATTTTACCAGCGTGTCGTGCTGCTGAAAATATTGGATCACCGTTCGATCTGCCACATAAAATAATTCAGTGAAAATGTTATCCGTACGTATTAATTGGGCATTACTTGAGTTTAATTTGGCGTGGAAGTTATAATTGTATTTGGATTCAAACAGTCAGTGGCTGTGAATCGTTAACAACCTCATTATACGAATCACTAGTTATCGCTTTTCGGTAAACATGATTACTATTGTTTGGCAATTTTGCGATGGCCTTAGTAGAGGTACATTATATAGTTTTCAGGGGATTCATTGAATAATCTTTTTAGAGAGGAAAATTAACTACCGTGTGCTTTTCGATCTACATAGAATAGCTTCCAACATTTTTGTATTTCTCGAAATACGAAAGCAAAATTTATCTTGCATTACACTTAATTAATGTATCTTTAGTATGAAACAGTACATTTGTTATTTAAACAAGGATATATACGTACGAACAAAATTTACTGAACGATAAACTGTTCACTGCATATAATTAGTCGGTATAATTAATTAATATCCTATAATCAGCTCTGCTTAAATAAAAATTTGTGGTTTCAGAGTTATCAACTTTATCTTTATTAGATAAAGAGAGAAACAATACATCCAACTTGTCTCTACAAAATTTAATTCTCTAATAATTGAATAATGAGTTATCCAATAAATTTCTGCCGGGCTGAGCATTATATTCCAGACGCAGCAATCACTATATTATTATTAGCATTACTTTCTGCTATTTCTTTTAGTTAAGCATAACAACAGCTAAGTGGAGCCTCACTCGTACACACAGTTTCCGCGTCTCTTTCGTTGATAAGTTCACCGTTCCCGTTATTTTTTTGCTCCTAATTTTGCTTGCCTCGTTTCGCCTAGACGTAATAAAGACGCTGCTAATTAATTAATTAACTGATAATACCACGCAGCTATCCAACCATGGGGGAGTAACACGGCAACCGTTTCTTCGGACGTTTATTTTGCTCCCAGGGAAATAATGCCAGTCATTACTGCAGCGCAAACAAAAAAGTTCCTCTGCGGCCATGGATGACGTCACTGCAGCGAACGTGTTAAGGGAGTATAAGGAGAACGCATTAGCGGTATTGCTGTATTATTCAACATATTTTAAGCGACGAAATGAAAGGGCGCTGAAAGAAAGTGATATCTCGTCGTGCTGTGGCCGCCCCGAGTAGAATAGGAATGTATTGTGACAGCCAACGCAGCGGACGAGGAGGTTCATTACCCGACTGAAAATTGTCTACTGTAATGGACTGGATACTCGGTTTATATTGTTCCTGAAATCTAGAATAAATCCGATATTAATTCGACGTTTACATTTGTTTTGCTTTGTTTAGATCCTCGTCCGGAATTCTGTTCAGTTTAAAATTAAATAAGTTTAATAGATACAAAATTAATTTCTGATCCTGACGTATACGGGTCAAATTGATAATCAACTTTTCTACAGTCTGTTAAAAATGATTGAAAACCATCGACACGTTCGTTATTTTCGCGACCTCATATTTCCACCTAAAAACCGAAAATCCTATAAAATCCTAAAAATTGAAAATCGTCCACGTTTAATTCGTCGCACGGCAATTAAATTCCCATTCGCGGTTCCCGGATCGCAAATACAAATGGGTGGAAAAAAACGGGTCGCCGATGGTTCCGACGCAGGAAGGGACCAGCTAATTGTAAAACGGTACTTAATTAATGCTGTGTATGGAATCATCGAAAATTCTGCAACGTTCGATCAATAACGGCACCGTGCGGTCGCACCCCGCAAAAATCGAACGTCCGCATTGGCAAATAATATCCGGCCGAATAAATCCACGCCCTTTCAAATAATGCTGGTATTCATAACATTTAGAGTGGCACGGATTATTGCGTTATTGGCATCGGCCTGGCTGGTACGGACACTTAAACGTCGTCCGTGCGCAGTAAACGGGCGAGTGTGTGTGTATATTCCACGCGTGAGTTATCATCGGGGCGATATCTGTAATTGTTTCGTGTAATTTTACCCCGGCATTTACACGGCGCCATTTCCAACGGGACGAACACTTAGCTGCCGAGCGTGGAACACTCTCTGACGGAAGCTGCACCTACGACTCGAGTACTTTCAGGGTTTTAACGGTCCTGCAGTAACGGCAAAGCGATTACGTCGTCGACAGTCCTGAGTACCTCGCATGTCTTCGACTGCGATTTCGCGCTTGCGAAAACTGCTACTTTCTGCACGGAAGGGATTCGCAGACGTTCCACTCTGCGGGAATGGGAGAGAGGGGGGGGGGGGGGGGAGTAAACTACGTTTACGTAAACTATGATATCGTCCAGAGGGGGGTAAGATTGATCAGTTCTGGGTTAAGGAGAACACCATCGATCGGGACGAATCGGATGCTGGGGTTTGGGAAACTTTTTTTGGTGATATTGAGTGCTTCGTATACAGGTTGTTTGCACTATTGCTAACCAGCGTTTTTCTCGTGAATATTAGGTTGGTGTACACGATAGTTTTAAATCAATCAGTATTTAATCAAAATAATTTCCACATAATTCTATTTTCCTTCAGATACTGTCCAAAGTGTGAACTTCGAGTGGATGTTTGCGCTATTTATAGTAAATACTTAGTATCGTCAAAAAACAATGCCAAATATCAGCATTACTTTTTCTATCTAAAAGGTGCCCCTACATTCAATCCGAGCCAGTCAATATTTGGGTATTTCATACTTGGAGACTATGTAATCCAGAAAGTGCAGATTTGAATACATGAATATGTACACTTTGATGTATGTATTGTAAAATTTGTATCGAACAATATTGGAAAATGGCGTGGCACCCGTTCCACTGTACCTTATTCGAGTATGTTTGGATAACTAACCATTACTGCTACACAGAATTGATTCATCTGAAATCAAACAGAAGCAGTGATTTCTGTTTCGTAAAGGGTGTTACTGTACTGCAGCTTGGCTGTTTCCAAATATGTTAAAGTCAACAAAAAACTTAATATCTTCAATCTAAAGGCAAGAGAACACATTTGATAATTAAAAATTATATTTGGACATTGACAGTTTTTATTTCGAAGTATATGTCCGACAAATTTAAAGTTATTTCTGTCAGTAGCTTCTGAGATTTCGAGATGGAAACTTGTCAAAATAAGGAAAAGCTGATGCGATGCCATATGTAGAAATGTTTCTATAACAATTTCACAAGATATATTTCGAAAGGTGTATATGGTGCATATACGGTATATATATTCATGTATTCAAAGGTGAACTTTCTGCATCGCATAGTTTTCATGCTAAAAATTCACAAATATTGCCCTGTTTTTTGTGGGTCAGAGTAGTTACACTCCTTAAGAGGAACGTTGTACCAAGAGTAAGTAGAGCAGAGGTGGGGAACTTTTTGGCGTTGGAGGACTGCGAGCCACTTCACGGAATCCTCATAAAGCTGCAAACTTCATGTGCAGTCAATTTTGGCAAAATTATAGAGATACTTACCTAAATTTAAACTATCAAAGTATACATCGATGATTTCTCGTAGAATATTATTCAATCTAACATATCTCATTTCCTACTCAGATAAATATTTATTTCTATTAATACTTCACCTTCAGAATTAATTTCTTTCCTTAATGAAAACTTCTGTCACTAATTTCTGAGCGACCTGGTGACCAACATGTTGAATAATTTAACTCATAGATCACAATCTTCTCTCGCCTCCTTCTTTCTTCCACCAATAAATAAGATATTACATCAAAGGAATCTCGAAATGTTTCCTAAAAGCCTTTCTTCTAAATAGAATTGCGCTAGTTTCAGGCCACAACCTGGCAGACTTTCTATTTTCTATCAATTCCTGCAGAGACAAAAAAATAGAACCGGTTCTACTGTCTGGGGTTGCGGAAAAAGGAAATCGAGTGTATACATTATTAGCCACATATGTCCATAAATTTCTGAGAAAAGAGAGGTTAAAATTCGGAAAATTCCGGTTGGTAGGTATGGCGCTATGTAGTAACCGCACTGTTTCAACTAGAGCGGTCGTGGCGTAATGGAATCGCAGCTGCGTGCTAACTTTATGACCCGAGTTCAAATCCTGCTGGAACCAATTTATTTCCCGAAGCAAAACACGTACACTTATCATGGGTGTTTGTCAAGTTACAATTAAGGTAAGTGTGTACCAGTTGTTGACCATTTAAGGGAACATTCATGAGAATTGAGAGCAAGAATGAACACGTTCCCATGAATGTTCCCTTAAATGGTCAACAACTATGAATCTCACCTCAAAGATTTATACGTCTTGTTTAGTTCTTGGTCGCGTTAAATTTACACAACTCCGTTCCAATTGCTCCATCATTCAGCGAGGTTACACATTTATTAGGCGTGTAACGCGCAATTCTTTAGAATTTACCACGAAAACTATAAAATGTTTCGCAATCATTTTATCGAATCGTGAGTTTTTAAGAATTACTCGGATACTATGAAAGCGACAAATACGAATTCATATCATTAAATGACTTCGATATTCATACCAACCTGACGATTTAAATATAATCTTCGTACAAAATTATAACGAGTCGAGATACTCGAACTCGTTTCTCAGAATATGATGGACTAACTTTTTTTAAAATTCTGAAGCTTCCAAATAATCGTCCTCGCGAGCCAGGAATCCCTAAACATCTGAAAATCGTTTTCCCAAGATCGGAGAATGGAAACTCGTTAAAAAGTCTTCGGACTTCTCTGGACAAGACTTTCAAGTACGTCGAGTGGTGGTGGCGTATAAAAGTTTTTCTTTTACACTTGGTTTACCCAAAGGGGAGCAAGTCGATGATAGATAACGATTCCCTCGGCTCTTGGAACACCTATCTGCCTTACGAATGGCAACGGCTCCGCCCTTTACCTACGAAGATCTTACGGGAAACGCTGTATTTGGGATCGAGTCAAAGAAACGTCGCGTAAGCTTGAGGTGCTTCGGAGATAAGGTTTTATGGAGCGCTCAAGAACTGGGAGCTTGAAGGAGCATCGCGTGGACCTTGGGGACAGAAATATCCAAGCTACACTTTACCCTCTCGAGCATGGAGAATCGTTGTTGCGGCGCAGAATCGTGATTCGATGCCGAGGCGATTCCTCTCGCGATTTGCCGTCGCTTTTGCGATAATATCCCGAGAGCTCGGTGAAGGATGATGTCGCGGTCTGGTGTTTTACATGAATCCGATTTACACGCGTCGCGAAGAGACTGAATATATTTAAATAATATCGAACCTATACATGGAGTGTTTTATAGCGTGTATGAAACGAATGGGCCAAGGAATGGATGCTACGCGAGCTACCCACTTGTTAAAGAATCGTTTGTTCGAGAAGTATGGGATTCCTCGGCTGAAATGTGCCGGTGCACCAGTCATGCATACATCATAGATTTTTCTCCAATGCTTCGTTTAATTTATTTACATTACACTTCAACAGAAATATGTACATTGTCGTGGCTGACGAGTGAATAATAGAAACACGAATTATATGGTATTAACCCTTTGCACTCGAGAGGTGACTCTCAGTCACCGTTAGGTTTCACGCAGCAAATCTACAATATTTAATGTCCCTTTAGGTCTGGGTTAGGTCTCGGTTAAGTCTTGGTTAGGTCTCTTACATAATTTATTTACATTAATTATGTATCGAGTAGGGACATAAACATGCTATGAATAAATGTAGCGTTTGCAGGTATTCTTTGTACAGGTATCTGTTACGAATTTTTATAATTTCGACGTCCCTTTGGGGCTTGTAATAATTCTAGGATGCAATATATTTTTTATAATTTGACATCAGAACAACAAATACTAGCAATTTTTTTACTTTTTCGCTTTTACAAACACCATATAAGTCTTCTTTGCTCTATCTAAATCATTATAAATGATTGATATGATTAGCCTAACAAGTACAAGGCAAAAAGCAAAAAGCACAAATAGTATACGAAACAGAAAACTGTGACATTTTCATCAGTCCCACGCATCTTCAGCGATATTAGGTTTTACATTAAGTTTATCGTGCGACATTACGCGACGTTTGCAACTGCTTATCGTCCTTTAGAAAATACTGCGTTGCGCCATCTTGCGCTCATTGCGTGTCTAGCATTAATTGTTAGAATGACCCATGATCAGACCCATGAACACGAGGCGTACAGCTGTCCAATGAGTCCAGTTTATGGTGTCGCCTGTGTCGCGGTTAGCTACATAGGCAATTTACGTTTCTGCCTGGCAGTCCCTTACCGGGGGCGACGTTGAGCGTATTTCACCCTGGAAAGTTACTGAACGTCCAGGTGAAGAGGGTCACGACCAGGGGTGTCACATATTAACAAGTGTGTAAAGTAGGACAATTCTGTCGCTGGGAGACCAATACCCTATGCGCGTACACGTGTTTGTGTAAATTGTACAAGAACAGCTTCGACTATATAAAAATAAATAGAGAGTAACAGTTCTGTTTTAATAATAAGCAGTGAAACGACAACGGATGAATTAACTCTATGCATTGAGTCAACTTCAAACTTACAATTGGCCTATAATAATAAAAATTACCTTCTGCTTACAACGAGAATTTTATCAATTAATATGAATTAATATTGTGTCTAAGGAAAAAGAGCTTTATGAATTAATTCCAATCTTGGAAATTGGACTATAGGAAATTGGAATCGTAAACTATAGAAAGGCGTGGGATTGTTTTACAGCGACATCCTCATAGGACACTGTTACGAAAACACCTGGCATACGATGTACGATAAATTCAAATACACGATCGCACGTATTGAATATTCAAATTTTCCGACGAGTGCGGGTGCCACGTTGCCGCCAGTGAAAAGCTTAAAGTAGGACATTTTATCAAAAAAGTAGGACGTAGGACACAAACATGTGATTGTAGGACTGTCGTACCGAAAGTAGGACACGTGGTAGCCCTGGCCACGTCGCAAGGCCTCGCGACTTCGACAAGAATTCGTAAATTATCCCATAACTTTTGTACATATTTTACGTATCACTGATTTTAATAATTTAGCATGCTGGTAGCAATGGATTCTAATATTTTAATCCTGGGACACCACAAGTCATCATTTTGTTACATAAAAGAAATAATATAAATAAACGTCAAGTTTACTCTACGTTTGTAGAATAGAATTAATTTCAACGCCGAATATTTACTACAAAAATAATATTGGGGAGGTGAATAGGCTTCGCAGAACGAATTCCCAAATTAAGTTAACTTCTGATGATTAATCGAGGATTGTTTACCAAAGCTTTTCTCGGTGGTACCTCAAAGATCGCGTTTTTGGAGTTGTGCCACTTTAAAAACACACGGACGATTTGCTGCAATGAATGCAGATGGGAGGAAACGGAAGGTGGAGGATCTGATAAATGAGAAGAGTGGAAAAGAAACAGTCGAGTGGATGGGAGAAGTCGAGAGAGAAGAAAAGAGAAGAATATCAGAGAAACAAGTAGATTTAATTAATATAACAGCTCCGTGTAACAATTCGTTGGACCGTAATGAATCGGGTTGGCTGTAAGGAGCAAAAAACAGGAGTAGGGTGGACGTTTATTGTCGTAAATCGTTTGAAAGTTTCGGTGTTTGTTCTTGGACCTTTTAAGAAGCAAGTACCTTTTTCATTGTATCAAAATCAATTACGTACCTACGTTATTTAACGATCCTTGCCAGGAAGAGGACAACACGTACAAGTAACTAAGCTCATATATTATTACTCGTGCAATTCCAGAGAATACAACACTACACGTGTACTGTATCTTGCATACTTAGGTGAACAAAAGGTCTAAAAAGTCCAAGCAATTTCCTGATTGCACAGGTCCCGATACAAAAGTAAAAGAAACAATTATCGGAACACGTAGTATTGCGACTTATCTCTCGAGACTCACAGAACAATACTATGCCAATTGCTAATGCCGTTTTATGGCCAACACAATTCTTTGCGAATCGAGTAATTTGTAAACTTGGCCCTTGTTATTTACAGTTACCTGGGCAATTAATAAACCTAGCTTTAACGAAGTATATAGAGACTTTCCTAAACCTGAAATGAACTAACATCAAAAAATGTATAAACTAGATCCTTTTTCTATGCAGTTACTCAAGCAATAACTAAAATCATCTACCTGTAATCAATTCCTTTATCAAAAACTGAATGTTTAGTCGAATTCATTTA
>NW_026534621.1:0-1251 GCF_026225885.1 Hylaeus anthracinus
TGCTTTCACGTTGCGTTTCATTAGTTCGGTCTCAATCATTTAACCGTTTTATTTTTGCGGCAACCGTATTCGTTGGAGTATATTGGTTTGATTTTAGAATTGCGTTTGGCCAGCTTTTCGAGTGTCGCGCACGCACGTCTCGATGGTGAATGGATTCACCGTTCGACCGCCGCCTGTGAACATTTGTGCAAGCGTCACGTAGCCCGGCGCCTTGGTCTCGAAATCGTGATGCATCATGATTTCGAACAGATGCACCAACCCAAGAGCCGAAACGGCTTTGTCGAGAACACCTTCGTTTTCTTCGGCGTCGGTGCAAGGATCAACCGGAGGGGATTCGCCGGCGGACGACGGTGCATTCTGAAAATCGCTTCCGTCACGCACGACAAAACCGTTGAGTCGTGTTGCGGCTGCAGATGATTTCTGTTGTACCGGACTCGGTTGTGCGCGCAGAGTAGCGTCGGTGAGTCGGCATCGCGATGCCGGCGAGAAATAGATGTCCGGCAATGCGGTACTGACGCTCAACAAATCGTCCCAATAGTCAAAGTTGCAGACCAACACTACCAAAAAACGATTGTTCTCTAACCGATAGAATCGAGCGCTCAAGTCGTTGTCGTTGGTGGTCAGCACGACGCGCACCACCGATCGTTGACCTAAAAACATTTTCAACGTCGAAGCGAAGTAGTAGCAAAGAAAAGTTCTGAGACCGAGCCATTCGCGTTTGCCGTTCTCATTCAACGGAACGGCTGCGTTCACCACACGTAACACGTGTTCAAGCTGTTGTGATTCGGTGAATCCACTGATCGTAATGACAGGCGGGGCCGGTAGTTGTGGTTTTTGAACGTTATCGTTTTGCCTCGTAGAGTAGAGCGGTTTAAGTATAGCCGATTGCGCGGGAACGATCGATGGTTGGGGGTTTGCGTTTGTCGAAGACCGTTCACGGTTTTTCTGCACGATCTGTTGAAACTGTTCCCGTCTGCGCGACGACACATCTTCGCGACGTCGATCGCGTTGTTCGTCCAACGTCCGACCGTGTACACGTAAAGCGGTGACACGACGGTCGTTAGTCGGTCGCCAAGCTGGTTCCAACTGCCATTTTGGTTCCGCTTCTTGTTGCGGTTGTTGCTCGATCTGCGATGGAGGCGGCGACAATCGACGAACGCGTTGCCTACGCTCGTCGTCGTCTTCTGAGCTACTATTTCGACGCTTCATTGCTTAAGCTGTTGAGCAGGCCCGCCCCCTATACGATATGTC
>NW_026534622.1:0-33825 GCF_026225885.1 Hylaeus anthracinus
ATTCGCGCACGTACACACATATACATATATATATATATATATATATATAGTTACGTTCACAAGAGAACATACCTGCCACTCTTCGCTTCTCTCATTTCCACAAAACAAAAAACAGTAATTTCTCGTCATAATTGATTTCATCGCGACTCTCGTACGCATCATCATTTTAACGAAAAGAAAGACGTGTCAGAAAGAGCTTAAGCAAAATTGTCCTTTCTAAAACAGAAGGGTTGGCGACCGCGGTCTAAGACGACTCGTGAATTTGCTTTTTTCTCGCAAAAGCTAGAGGGTACTGTTTTTTATATTCTATATATATTCTGTTCTGTCTCGTAAAAAAACAGTACCCTCTAGCTTCTGCGAGAAAAAAGCAAATTCACGAGTCGTCTTAGACCGGGGTCGCCAACCCTTCTGTTTTAGAAAGGACAATTTTGCTTAAGCTCTTTCTGACACGTCTTTCTTTTCGTTAAAATGATGATGCGTACGAGAGTCGCGATGAAATCAATTATGACGAGAAATTACTGTTTTTTGTTTTGTGGAAATGAGAGAAGCGAAGAATGGCAGGTATATTCTCTTGTGAACGTAACTACCCCTATTTGGTAGTGTTTCAGTCGTCATAAATTCAATATAGTCGTAACGATACACCAGGAATTTATTCGCAAGAAATTATGATTACCTGTCACGTTCCACTTTCACTATTTCGGAAAACAGAAAAATAAATTCTTACCGTAATTGATTTCATTACGACCGGCACAAAGGTGGAACTTCATCGAGTACTTCTTTCATACCTGGTGCAATCGGCGACCCCCTTTCAAACGATTCGAAATGCTGTCCGTACGTTTATAGAGCCGAACATGCGTAAAACGGCTCGGGTCTGAGCCGATAGTCGACATCGTGATGTATCGATAAAATCTGAAAGACGACACGCGGAGTAGGTGAGAACCTGCGAAAGTACGAACGATTGCCTTCCTATTCGTACATCGATGAGCTCATCGACTTGGAGCTCGTTGCTCCGACAAGTTTCGAAATTTTCGATTGGCAGGAATGATGAAACGATTGTATTGTCGATACCGTGTCGAGCGTCGAAGTTAGCATTCGTCGTATCCGAATTTTAGCACGATCAGAATTTTCGCGGCGTGATACTTGACACGGTCAAACCGCTGCGGCATGGAAATCGTGATCTCTCTTGAATTTTTGCTCTAAATCGTGTTTTTAATGTGAATGTTGCAGCGAATTTTGCGTCGAAGACTCCTTCTGCCCTTGGCCTGTGATTTCCGCGAGACCCATTCCGTTCCGAATTTTGAGAGAGCGTGCACGGATATATAACACCTTTTGTTGGCTCGTGTCTATACTCAATACGCTTCGAATACCGAAGCATCTGTCACCGTGGATCGTCGCGAGGCATTCGGTACGTCTTATACACACATATTTACAATGTTTTCTCAACAAGAAAATAATACAAGGCAGTGTCGGCAATATAGGCAGTGATTCATAGAGTAAATGACACTTCGCAGAGCCGATCTCTCAAACCGTCGCGATCTCAGGTTTAGTTTGACGTTAGAATATTGAAGGAACTGCAAGAAACTCTGATATGGAGGTTCGACCTCGTCGTTTGATATGAATGGTTCCGCGATGGACGAGAATTGATCTTGTCATTTCCTCCGAGAATAAACGTACGATAAAGATGCGGTAGAGTCACCAATGATTCACCATTAAACTTGTTTCCGTTACTTTAACCGAGGCCAACCAAAGACCCTTCGATAATCTTTAAATATTCGTTCGATTCTCTGAGGACAGGAAGGAAACGATTTTCCATAAATAAAATGTCGCATCTACGAGTCAGCCACGAACGTCATGTGCATGTATACGAGCGATATTTTTATCGTACTCGGTAAATTGTCAACGCCTCGTTCGGAATAGGAAACCAAAATGGCGATTGCATTCTGAAATTTGAATGCTCGAACGATCGATGTTAAAAAAATTGTTACGCTTTCTTTTCAGTCGTCATATGGACCGTACTTTCATTTTTCTTGTGTATCCTACCGTCATCAGGGTTGCCATCTACTCTATCGTTATGTGTTACTGAGATAGCATCGTAGACTCTCGTCAATATATGAATTAGGAAATTTTATATAAATATTAATCTGAAACTTTATCTGATGAAAATAAAATTTCTAACATATATTTATATATGATCGTATATTTAAAATGTTGTCATGCAGTTTAAGCAAATTACTGATAACAGAAATGGAGTCTCTGTAGAATTTATTCAAGCAGAAGTACTTTTATTCGTATATTGCGAACAAAATTTCTCTGCTTCCTTTTGCAGCAGCAATGGATGAAGTTGGGAGGTGTTACGAGAAATACGCACGAAAGAAAACTTATGCTTTGTCCTTACTCTTTTATTTACGTTTGACGCGTCCCAGTTTTTCCTGTTCGATAGATGACAACCCTAAGTGTGACTTCGCTCCAGAAATGCGTCCAAGGCAGCGTTTCCCAAACTTTTCAGCCACGTCACACTTTTCATTTTACAATATGTTTCACGGAGTACGTTTCCATTCTTTCGTGGCTATTTGGAATGACAAAAATGATGGAACGTAGAATCAATAAATATCAACTTGCGAATATCGATTAATAAAAAGTTCAACAATTTCGACGGTTTTCTTCTGATGAATATGTTTTTTAACTTTGAAGTGACATGCAATTCCACAAAACAATTTATATTTAACATAGGTGTACGTTTATATTCCTGGCAAAATTCGTAAAGAATGCTATTGGTTGATAAGAAGACATACAACAAGGTGAATTGAATTATTTAATAAAATGTCGATAACATTTGATTTGAAAATCAAGCTAGCCCATAGTGGGTAATTTAAATATAATTTTACATGGATCGTTTATACGTGATCAGTATTTGGGAAACGCTGGTCCAAAGTTGGAAACAGAGCCCAACGGTCTTTCCCTATTGTGCGTCGTATTTCGTCGATGTAGACAAAGAAGGAACAACGAAGAAAAAATTTGTATACATATAGAAAAGGGATGGAAAGTTTCGTAAAGACGTACACTCGCCAGTCGTTTCGATTGTCATCGAGACGTCGCAGTTCGAAACGATTCGAAAGCGTACGCGTGGTAGACAGTCGAGTATAGACACGTTTTCGCTAATCGTTCCTCTATTCGAATATAATTAATCACATTCGAAAAAATTCATCGAACAAGTTTCAATTCTATCGAGCGGCGCGGACGAAGTTCTGTCGGCGTATTCTCCTCCCCGCGCTTTCTTTCGTTACGTCACCGCCACCCGCACCCTACTACCCCCTACCCTGCCCCATTCTTTTCTTCTAGAATCACACTCGCGCGTTGTCGAGTTAATCTCGATGTGAAAGAAACTACGAAACCCTCCCGATGTCCTCGACAGAATCCCGCGATCGATCACGAAGACTTCGTTACTGTTTGGCTTCCTGGCGAGAAAGACACGAAGATCGCGAAACACTTTTGACAATGATGAATAATGAATAAGAAGGGGGGAATTCAGTTTCGAACTTGCGTTTCGGTCGTCTTCTACTGTGCCAGTGCTTCCCAAATTTTTGTTTGCGTCACGACACGTTTCGAGTCTTGCAAGACTCTAATCGTTTCAAAACAATCGGAGGTGGATATTAAAAACTATTGTTAGAGAGGAGATTAACGTTTGTGCACTCTTTTCCAAATAGTGAGGAATTTGCAGTGATTTAAAATTCTAAAACAAATATTTGTAATTAAAATAAATTGTATTCTTTAAAGAGTAGCTTTCAAGAAGAGTGAAATTTTTTAATGAAATTCGTGGGACTGTTTCTTTAACATAACTCTTGAATTTTCAGGAGAATTTATAGTTTTTAAAGTAATCTTTCATTTATGTTAATTTGGCAGTTTTAATACGTTAATTAGTGTACGAAAGTGGGTATAATACGTCTTCGACACCTGTGGTCGAGCCAAATATTTGTTAGATTTAGCGAAGATTACCTAGAAATATTTAGTAATATGCGAACAGTGGAATTTTGTGAAATTCTGAAAGCGTTCCAAGATACTAATAGTTCGCAATTTTGCTTCCCTCTTGAAATTATAATTAATTAATTATATATCACTAAATACTTTCACAGTAACCTCTAGGAGTCGTTGTACGTTATACATTTGCTTGCATAAACCAATTGGAGCATTAAAGTTCATAAAATTCAATGATTGTTTTATAATTCGTTCCACTGTTAGCAGAAAATGGCATAAAAGTGCTCTCTGCAATATTTTCAAACGATGAAGACTTTAGCGAACAAATTCCTTTAATTCATTTATTATAAATTTTCTCACGACAGTTGGGAGGCACTGCGTTATGGGACCGTTTCGTACGCTCTCCTTTTCAATGCTATTGTTACACGAATATATGTACAATGATTTCGCGTGATTTACAGAGATTATTAAAACGATCGATTCAAACGATGAGAATACAAAAGACGCTATCGTACGAGTTTCGTGGAAGATCGTAGTTTTTTTTTTTTAATATTATAATTCCTATAAAAAATTCTTGCCGCGTTCATTCCACCGGAGAAGGGGAAATGTATTCACGAGCTTCGTGTCGTTCATCCCTTTCCCCCCGCGTCAATTTCAAAGAAAGATTCAACGAGAAGCCCCGCGAGTAATTAATCCCCTAATTGCTAACGGCCGGATCACACTGTCTCGACGCGCGAAACGCGTTTCTCTTCACCTTTGTTGGGCCCGCCATTCGTACACAGAGAAAAAACGGTATCATCGGGACGCCAGGCGTCGTCGTCGTGAGTTTGTCGATTCGATCGCGTCCGCCAGCCGATAATTCCTATCCGACGCTTCATCGTCGAGGATTTCGTCCCCAAGCTCGAGACACTCGGGCGTCGAAGATGAATGTTTTCAGCGCGCGGTCATCGGCTGTTTGTCGCTGGAGATCGACCGAATTACAAAATCGTCTCTAGGAAATGAACGACAAGTGAAATTCTGTTGTTCGGAGCGATCGACTGGCGTTTCAACCCTCTCGACGTACCGCAGAGAAACGAGAAAAGAAAAGAAATGCTAATTGCTGGCCAAAAGGAACCCTAACCCAGTCGAACCCCACCGTCGTCGATCTGACTTTTCTCTCGCGGTTTGTCGCGTTTCTCTTTTTTTTTTTTTTTCGGTCATCTTCGCGAAGTCACTTTACGAAGAAGCCGTCTCGCGTCCTCTTCGTCCCGTTCCTCGTCGCTGGAGCGTTCCTCGAGGCGTGTTCCCGGGTCTCGTAGCAGGTGATAATCGATCATCTTGCGACACCATCCACCTCTCGTTCCTGATTATCGTTCCGGCGCGAAATAAGACGGGTTCTTCGAATAAAGGACCATGAGTATCAGAAGGGCGAGGACGAACAGACGGCTGCCGTGACTCGAATACAGCGTCACGACGCCCGCCAACCACCATAGCGTCGGACAGCCACCCGGTGCCGAGCTGATCCCCCTCTGAATAGCAGCGGGATGTTCGCCTGCAGCAGACAATTTATTCGATTTCATTCCACTCATTTATCTCCCGGAATGGTCTCGATATTAAAGCGCCGTACAATTTTATTTTTAACAATTTTCAGGCAATTTTCGTGATTTTATTTTGTAGTCACAGTAATTGGCATAAAAATTTTAAATTTCGTATGTTTGGTTGTATATGTATACAGGGTATCCCAGAATTAGTGTAAGAACCGGAAATGGAGGGGGGGGGCGGGGTAGCTGGAACGATTCTGAAGCACAAATTCCTATAGGTAAATTTAATTTGGTGTCATTGTTTCCAACTCTTCAATACGGAATCACTTTCCTTTTAATTGTGTCACACATTGTTAAACACTCTGTGTAATGTATTTCTTTCGTGGCTGGGCCCGCATCTGAATTGAAAACAACGAGTCTTTTGAATTGTAAATTAATTCTACAGTAAATTAGTTCTCGCGTTTGTAATTACGACTGACACTGCACAAAGACATCTTTGAAACAAAGGAGTCTCTGTTACGAGCCAAATTGCGGTGTTTATAAAATAATTCTAACATCTTTGAAAGCGCAACAATTACCGGGCAAATATCGCGACGACATTTAACTATCCGTTTCTATTTGATGCAGGGGGGGTCTCTATTGCGTTTGTGCTTTGCGATTCGCCATGAATTTAAGTCGATGAACATTCAGTATTCAAATTCTTGGAAATGTACCTTTCAAGGGAAGACAAAAGAATAGAAATATTGGCTACGGTGAAGTTTAATATTTGCACGAATTTTGAAATATTCTCAATCATGTAATGCACTTAACAATTTTCTTTATTGGATGGTTCTGTATTTCCACGGATGGATTTACGAGCGCACGCGAATCGAGAACCAGAGTCAATTGCTGATATCCTTATTCTAGTAAAATATTATCTTTGGCGCAATACCGTATCCAAATACATTGATATTTTTCAGAGTAACTTCGTACTCACTATGAATGGTACACTCACAAGATGAGGTCACGACCCAGATAAGCTCCTTTTGAATGGAATTGATCTTAAAATGAGGCCGATGAGTGTGCGTAAAGTCTAGAGTATTAGCTGCTAATGTCCTATTAACGAAGAAAGTAGTTTTAAACGTCCTCATAAATAAAGGAGAATTCTTTCTTTCTTTGTTTTCGCATACCTTATATCACTTTTATACAGTCGTGTGCAATATTCTTATTTATTCACAGTCACGTACAATTAATGTTGCTGTAAGATTTGTTTCCTTAGTTCGATCAATGTTTAAATTGTTCCTTTCGAAGAATATTTTGACCGAAGGTTGCTCACTGATGCCAAAATGTCGAAGCAGTACCAGGGATTTTATGCTGCAAAAGGGATTCAATTTCGTTGCACGATTTTGCAAAGTTCTACGTAATATTCCAACGTTACGAAACGTTGAATTTGGAAACAGAAAATACTGTGTATCTACAATTCTTCGTAATATTTAAGATTTTATAGATTAAATAACGATATAAATAAATAAAAATACTACAAAGAATTGTACATGCGCTGTATTTTGAGCTCGGAAATTCAACGTTTCATCTCGTTGAAGCATTAAATAGAGCGTTGTACAATCACGCAAGGAAATTGCAATCCCTTTTGCGGCATTAAAACTCTGGCCATCTGAAAACCAGTGAACTTTCATGTGAAAGCTAAAAGGACTTAAAAATGTCCAGAGCCATTTGTGATAAATACGTCTGGCCAGTGGCGACCAGGGTATTGTAGAACTGGTTCATCCGAATCGTGCTCGTGTGGGTCGCGGACCTCCGTTCGGGAGTTAAAAATGAATCTTCGGCTCGAATTCACTTAAAAGAACGTTTCTCCCGTTTCGCGACACCGCTATGGTACTGCATATTTCTTCGCTGAAAGAGATTTATGTTAATGGAATGCGAAAACGCTTACCATTCAACACGTGAAGCTGCACGCTCGCGCTGTCCAAACTGCTCGGGCTGCAAGTGTAATTACCCGAATCCTCCGGCCTCGCGTTGCGGATCTCGAGACTGCTGATCGTGTCGTTATTGATCCTCTCCGTCTGGATGTCGATTTTGCCCAACTGATTGTCCAGGACGCGGTCGCCCTCGTGGTACCAGAAGACGTAGAACGGTCCCTCGAGGGACTGTTTGATCATGCACCGTATGGCCACTGTACTTCCGGTCTTCACGTACATGTCGCGATCGCCTATGATCTCGATCTTTGGCACTGAAAAAATCGATAAATAATATCTGTCTTCCGTACCACGGCTCGAGCTAGTGCTGGGCAAAAATTGATCCACGATCTACTGATTCTACGATTAATCGGTAATCGTGATTAATAATCGGTTGATAAACAGATAGGATTAACTTTGAAAGATTGCACATCGTGATCAACCATATTTTGATATGGGCATATTATTGCGTGTGTTGCGTATGTTTTTCATATTTTAGATAAAATAACACACATCGTGTGTTATGCACAGGGATATTCATAGTTCATAGCTCATACAAACTAAAAACATAGTTCATGATTATCGATTAACCCGACATTATGAAAGTAATAACAAAGCAATAACACAGGCCAACTTATTTTTTCCGAACGCGTGCACTGCGTTCAACCAATAACCAGCGAACATCGACGGAAACGATGTCATAAATTGCATCGAAAGGAAGAGTAATACGCGAGCATTTTTACGCTCGAGTAATTATACATCGCGCTGGCGGAACTTCGTCTGGGAAGTGCAGTGGAAGCTCGAAAAATAAAAGCTCGATGATTGCACGAGAACCTCGTTCGTTTAATTGTGTCGTGGGAGGGAAGAGGTATCATCGGCCTCTGGGAAGAATGCCTCTGAGGTGTACGTTCGATTCAAATGATACGGTACCATCGTGGTACATCTGTGGAGGTAAAAACCAATAAGAGGAACTTCATTTGCACAGTACGTCTCCCGTGTCTGTGGTCACTACTATCGTTGGCCTCTGAGAAGAATGCGTTTGAAGGGTACGCTAGACTTAAATGATACTGTTCGTGATATCGTAGTGCGCGTGCGAGTTAACCAAAGCAATCAGAAGGAATTTCGCCTACTCGGTAACTTTATCTGCAGTTGCTACTATTATTGGAAAGAATGCTTCTGAAGGAGATAATCGGTTCGAATTGATACTGTCCATAATACCGTAGTGCATCAGCGGAGGTAATCAAATTAATGAGAAAGAGCTTGCACATCCTCGCTGTCTGTATCGACGACTTCGATTGGTCTCTGGAGGGAATGGTTCTGAGGGCTTTATTCCGTTCGAGTGATTCTGTTTTCGAAGCATAATCATTTGAACCGAATGCAACCAGAAGTCACTTCTTTTATACACGGTAATATTCGATACACGGTTAATTAATATTCGATCGTTTACAAATTTCAATGTTAAATATTTCCAACCTCTTTTTCTATTTCTTACATTAAAAAATCTCGTTACATCGAGGGATCAAATGGGAAATCTTCAGCACATATTTAATTATGCATTCAATATTTCATTTTTTCTATCTTACAGTCTATTTATTTTCGTAATTTGCGTGCATGTTTTTTTGCATAATACAGAGCAATCTAAACCTATTATTAAATCTATTATTAAATGCTCGAGGCAAACAATAGTATAATTAACAATCATTTGAACCAAATGAACTTCCCATCGAAAATCCTCTCAGACCCCAACGATGGCTCACGGGTAGTAAATTCTGCGTAAATGGAGCCCACTTCTACCGGTTTGACTACCTCCGTTATTGCGGGAATATTTAGCCTCGTTACGCTAGAATTATCGAGATTCCACTGTGCTTCGCCGATCGATGACAGAGCACTTCTATAGCGTTATAAAAATAACGTGAACAAAGAAGTCGCGTTGTTGGCCTGCGTGGTGTAAAGAGTGTCAGCGCGATCTCACCGACGATGGTCAGCTTGATGATGTGACTCTTCTTCGGATCGGTCGAGATTTGGCACTCGTACTCGCCTTCGTCGCGTTCCTGGACGTACTTCACCTGGAGCGTCCAGCTGTCCACAGCGCCCACGAAAATCGCCTGGAACCTTTCGTCCGGGATAAACATGGTTCTATCTACGGAGAGGATATGCGAGTCCCTTCTTCTGACCCACGCCACCTTTCACGTTTCGGGAACAAACAAGACAAACGTCAGTCGTATTATCGGCAATTATCGGCAATTATCGTATCGGAAAGCTCGTTATATTAAGTTCGTTAGTAAAAAGTCAAAAGTGACAACTGCTCCTTGGTAATGAAGCGATGACTGAATTTTTTTACTGAATTTCTAAAAAGGAATATTTATTACACTTGTTTTTTGTTAGTCTTGGCATATCGGTAAATGCCTCAAGTTTCAAATTCGATACCGGTCTTTTAAATCGAATTGTACATTTGCAATTGGTTCGTTTTTAATATTTGGCTGTATGTATGTTCTTTTAAACGAATGTTAAAAAAATAAACTTCAGCCATCAAAATTGTTCAAATGATAATTTACATTGATATTTTGGTAAATTTACTTTGGAAAATCAGGCTTCTAAGGGTTCGATGTGTTTCTAAACCAGAAATGGGTCAATCGATACCTTGTCGAAAACAAACAGTACGCGCTAAGTTCCAAGTCTGGCTAGACAGGGGACCCTGTGAATGCTCTAATATAATCTAGAAATATGTATGCATGCAATATGATAAATCTTGTTAAATCTTGAATTTTGGATTTGATAAAAATTGATCGACGTTGTCCATATTCTATTTACTCATACTATAGCTGGATGCTGGAAAGATACTTGTCAGGTTGAGGCGAACGTGAACAATGTCGAGTAATTTTTGCTTTACTCGAAGGTCTTCAAAGGCTGACTGAAATGTCTGACCCAATACGGTTCGCAATTCCTTACAGAGATCAACTATTCGGCTTTGTACGAAATTACATTTCCCTTAAGGGTTAACGTCGGCTTCATGCTGGCAAAAAATCGATATTTCTCTCGCCGTATTATTTTGTCTTAAAACTTGACGTGAAAATTCTGTTCTAAAATATCAAAGAGAATCTCGAAATGGCGACGTGGATACATTTTTCGCGAAGCGTATTCAAGCGCTCCGAACAGCTTTCCTTAAACTTTAAACGAGTTTCGAAGGTTTCTCTAAATCGACGTTCTTTCAAACAACATTTCTTTATGAAAATTGGAAGTCGAGTTCAAAGTATGTAGTCTTAACGGATAAGCAGGTTAATTTTGAACGTGGGCCAGGTCCATTTTATGTTACTGCCCGATACCCTATGATTTCCATTTGAAGTCTAAAAATATTCGCGAGTAACAGTAGACTTATTTTATATTTTTTAAAGTCTTATTTCACGTAAATTTAATATTCAATAATAGTAATTATAGATATTCTGCATTCCCTACAAAAATTCCCAATTATTCCTACTTTGTACGATTTGAAAGTCTTCGATTAGTTTCTAACAAACCCTCCTGTCTCTCCATGAATCGAAACGATGCACCAGCTTGTATCTGCAACGCAAACGTTTCTTTCGACGTGCAACGGAATTCTTCCAGGAAACCGCAGCGGCGCGCGATCGCTGGAAATAAAAATAGAATCGAAAGAAAGGGGAACACCCGTGTCCGCGGTCGTATATTTTTCTCATCAGTTTCACCGAGAAAAGTCAATACGCGGCTTTTTTCTCGACCGGGAACCACGGACGGGGAGTATTAATCTCTTCTGCCATACGTCCAGTTCCATTGTTATATTTTTCGCGGAAGCGTGGCTGTTTCTTCGAGGGAAAGAAAGGCGAAATAAAGCGATAGAGACGTTTCCAGCGATGGGGCGAAATTCAGCTGCGTCTGGGCGGATTCTGGTGTGCGCCGTCCGATGAATACAGACAGGAACTGGAAGTCGAAAAAGCTGGGAAAAAGCTCGTGCCCGAGGGGGAAAAAGAAGGGACGAGCGAGAGGCCCCGTTCGACTTTCCGATCTCGGTCGATCAATCTTCTCTCCCTTGTCTACCGTTAATTTATCGTCCGTCGATCGGCTCCGCGAGCGTTCTTTCGTCGCTGCATGGGTCCGCAAGAAAGCATATTAGGAGTACATTCAATTTATTTGCGCGATAGGTATCGCGAACGCCACGGTCGGGTCGATTCATGCGCGACGGGAGGTGTTTCTACGTTGTAACGACGACTTATGGTCGAGTGGAAGTTGTAATCAACAAAGTAGAGTAAGTGCTTCTTTGCCTCGGGGGGTGGTCGCGTAATACGGGCAACACGGGAAACGCAGACTGGTAATTTCAGTCGAAAGAAAAATTTGTCTGTGCAACTCCGCTGACATCGGTACTAACGAACGCAATTTCAACGACGACTTCCCGGCTGCAATTATTATCGAAGAAACTCGAAGCTAAATGGTATCGGGTTTACTTAGCGCGGGCTTTATAAATAATACCCGACGAAATGAACCCGATATCGTTGAGTTTAGGGTTTCTCCTGTGTACAAAACCTTGAAATCGTGCGCCATTAGTCGCCTTAAGCTTATGACAATGAGTAATTACCGCTATGATGCTGTTCGTGCGTAATGAGGTACAGGGATGAGGATCGGTGATTACAACTGCTTGTTTTGCTCTACAAATGAAAGCTGTTTTGGATATGAAGGTAGTATAACTACGCTCCTAGACTAAACGATGGTAGACGTCGAGTAGTTATCGATTTAAATTATTTAGTCATAGTTTCTGTACTTAATTTCTCTGGAAAACACTTGTGTACCAAGTTTCATTCAAATTCAGTCATCTTTTCACATTTTGTGCCGATATATCAGATCCGCCATTTTGAATTTGTAAATTTTTAGTTTGGATTTGGAATCAGCGACCTCAAAAATACTCTTATACCAAGTTTCATCTAAATCGAATCGTTTTTCGTATTTTGGTCCGCAATATTGGATCCGCCATTTTGAATTTGTAAATATTGAGCTCAGATTTGAAATCAGCGACCCCAAAAACCCTTGCATACCAAATTTAATTCAAATCGATGGTCAAATGAATATAAATGTTTCTTTTTCGACGAACTTTGAGGGATTTTTCCAACCAGGAAATACTACAATGTTTACTATTATGTGACGGAATTTAGAGGGGTGGGGCGTCCAGCAAATACTACAATGTTTACTAGTATTTCTCGGAATTGCATCGGCCTTGCAAGGACGCTGTATATAGGTCAGTGGGTCTATCAGTCATTCATAATCGTCTATAAAATAGGAAATTTTGAGATGTTATAGCTCAGCGTGGAATCGTCCGATTCGATTCTAACAAAATCCAAATTGAAGAGCGAAATTTCCGCTATCTGACAAATACTTAAACAATTGTTTTTTTTTTTATTAGAACACCTGCTACATTCGTACAAAATGTGATGTGTAATAAAATACAATTAATTTCGTTCTTATTCAGCGACTTTCCTCGACTCGAATTTGAATTCAAATTAAATATCAATTCAAAAATGAATTCCGACAGATCCAGTTTCGTCACCGCTTTTGTGACTACCTTTACACCTACCAACAGGAAGTTTAACGAATGAAAACGTTTGAAGTGTGCTATCGCCAAGGTTCATGCAAATTGTGCTGCTATTTACATTTCCTTCTACAACTTCGTGGAAACAAGTTTTGTTTGAATGTCTTTCAGCGCGTTTAATTCTAGAGAAGCGTTGCATATACAACATGTTAAAAATGTGCATATTGTTATGGTTCTCTTGAGAAATGCAGCAAGCATATGTTATCATTTTTCCCAGAACTGTGGATAATAGAATTTATCACAGGACACGTAATATTTTCGACAAGCATATGTCGACGAATTAAACGTTTCCGAGATGTTCAATATTTAGTTCGCAAACCACTGTCTTCACGTTTGATTTTACGTGGACGTAGAGTGCTGGCATCTCGAGAATGTCGCATTTTCTATCAAAGGTTCTCACAAAGACCTACGTAAAGACTCGTAAAGGGACCCGATAAAAGCCTCAGGGGTCTTTGTACACTTCAACTCTATCTTTTATCAAATCAGAGTCTACGTTCCAAGGACGCAGGATTATAATTTCATGCGGGAATGCTGGGTGTTTTAAAGTCTTTGAAGAAACCTCATCAACACATTTTCCTAATTGTACTGATGAAAGGATCATCAAATGTTGTCACTCAATCAAATGTTTAGTCAATCAATCAATAGTCAATCAATCAAACATTTTTTACGATTGATACATTTTAGTAAATACACATCATAGGATAAATGTACGTTAAAATCTTTTTAACCCCTTCAGACCATGATATGTTATTTCTCATCCACTTAGTATGCATTCATTGGAAAAGAATTCTTTCCTTAAAAAAAAAAAAAAAAAAAACAAATCTAAAAGGGTTAGCCTATAATTATTACAAGATCATTTCGATTTTTGCAACAGGGAACCAGAATTGTTCCCCCGCCCCTCCTCCTTTCTTTTTCCCCTACCTATCTCAGCCAAGGTGCAATAAAGACCTCCAACAAAAATAAGACAAATAATTTGTCGCGTGTCGCGGTTGTCGAACGTAATTTGTACAACACGAAAAGGAAGCAGTCCGGGCGGCGTACACACGTTTACCCGTCGATGTAACACGCAGCTAAAGTTTGATCAGTTCAAGAACACCCCCTGCGATGTAATGTATTCGCACGTTTCCCGGAACGGAACACGGAAATGCAAAGAGAGAGCCCGCGGAGCGCGGCGCCCCGTGTTCCGCGAAATTGTCCGCAAAGAACAATCGCTTTCAATCGTGTTTCCGAGTGCGCCGGGCGAACAATGGCCGTTGACAGAAAGTCAGCGGTAAAAGTACGTTTAATTCCGCGCGCGATAAGTATCGGGGGTGCGAAGGGGTAGCGCGGGTGCGACGGGGGTTCGCGACCCTTAAGTACGCAACCGGACGATTATACAAGGGGTCGCGTGTCGCCAGACACTTAGTCCTGGCTCTCTTTCGACGTATGTACAACTTTCGTTGTTGTATACACAGAGGGGGCAGGTTAAAAGTTCGCTAACGAGCGATACGGAGCTGCGTACGAAAACTTTTACCGGCACCGTGCAACGTCCTCGGGTCGTTTTTCGAGTGGCGTCCTTAAACTGCGCCAATACGAGACCCGAACTCGCCAACCGTAGAGGATGGACTCGAAAGTTCCTGGGGAAGGACCGTCTCTCTATTCCTCTTTTTTACTACTCGTAAAGTTTACTGTGGACCTACAGCGATCGAATTATTGTGATCATTAGTAAACTATTAACTGTTGGAGGTTTGAGGGGGAATGAGATTGGAACCTTTTTTTATTATAGAAAGCATTGTTATTAAGCAATTTCGTCACATATTTTTACCTCATTCATCGTACTTTATTTTGACTTTTATTTTTTTTTATTTCGTAATTTTGGTTGATTACCATTTCGAACGATGAATGCGTTATAAACGAACCTCAGCAAGTATGGTTTTATGTATCTTTAACAAAAATATTTCGACTCTTTTGTGTAGACTCACCAAGCTGTACTGCAAAATGTGTTTTGAGAAAGTATTACGAACATACACGACTCTTGACTTATTAATCAAATCTTCCTTATGAAACCGTCTTAATTATGTACTACGATGCGTTATAAACATGAAAATCTTAAGTTAGGCTATGTATGCAGTCCTCTTAGTCAGAGATCAACGTAAACTCGTTATCTTTTGGGTTAGATGATAGTTCTCCTCATCCTAGTTTCGCGAAACGTAAAAATCCTACATTGTAGGCGAGGTGACTGTTCTTATTTTACTTCTGCGAAATTAGAGCAGGAAGAACTGTCATCCAACGTAAAAGATAGGGTTTTTACGTTGCACGAAAGTAGGGTAAGGAGACCTATCACCTAACTTGAGAGATGGGGTCTTTACGTTAGCCTTTAAGCAAGACAACTAATCCAATATAAGTTAAGCCTTCTATGTTTACGCTTCGTTATAATCCACAATTTATGCGGTTTCGTAAGAAAGATTGAATAATTAAGTCAAGAATTTCGTTATACATGGTAATTTTTATATTACTTTTCAGAATTCATTCTATATTATTATTCTCTCACTCGAAATTAAATTTTACTACACTTCCTACGTTTCATGTTATATTTTATTGTAATTATGATTATGGGATCGACGAACCAAATAGGAAACGAATAATAGGGTCGAAACGTTGATGTTAAATATAAATTAATTTATTTCGCTCGTTGGGCCTTAGACAGTCCGTCCAACAAAAATGTGACGGGCATAATTAAACGACTACTCGTTGCAACGATATAAATTGATTACAAAACTTAAGCTTATCACTCAGACTATTTCTAGCAGGCTTCGTAAAACCAGCCAACTCCAATTAGACTTATTCTATCTCACGAAACGCCAACGACTCGCGATAATCAACACTAATGCAGTAATGACTCGCGGCAATCAACGGCCATATCTACCTAAAGCTACATTACCTGAACATTTTCATTTCGACCAACACTATCTGCAGAAGACCGGAAACCAGAAATGCTTCAGATAACATAACGACTACCTTTACCAATACCCCCATGGCAACTCGAAAAGCCAATAATCAACTTCGAATTAGCAAACGTACATAAACCAAGAAGGAACAATTCAACCATTTCAGATTCGAGGAAATTGTCCACAAACAAAGAGGGCATAAGCACAATTTCACAGTGGCTCTATAAACAATGAGCAAGGTCGATGTACGGTCATGGCAAACAATCTAGAATTGATCTGCAAACTTCCCAAGGGATCATCAATATTTACATATGAAGCCTACGCGGTATTAGATGACCTACAATTGGTATTTTAGTCCTGTTATCAAGAGTAGTTATCGCTAATGCGAGTCATTAAGTAATGGAAAAGCTGATAGATTTCAGATAAACTGCAGAAGAAAATATTAATTATCAAGGGGACCAGAAAGTAATGTCGTTTCTTTTACATTAAATTCAAACACATAAGCTTACAATATGGTTTAGTTTTAAGCAATTATGTAACCGTCCCCGATCGATAAAAATCAATTGGTACACGATGAGGTGATAAATAGTAATCAACGACATTACTTTCTGGTCCCACTGATACTATTCTGCAGAATAAATGAAGGATGAATTGAGGAGGCACTAAAAACATCCCGTGTTAATTAACTACTTATTATTAAGATAGAATTGCTAGTCATTTATTTAACAATAGAAAGATTGCTAGACTTTAAGAAAATTGCAAAAGAAAACATCGAAAGATTCGTTTTCTTAACAACTAGTGAAAATTAGTTCTGTTTTCCATGAAAGATTTTTCAAGCATGGACAAAAACGGTCCAAGACATTCAATCCAAACTAACAATACTACGAGCAAAAAGAAACGCCCAATCCGACTTTGTCTGAATCCCACCCCACCCGGGAGTCGTTGGCAATGACAGAGCAGATGAAGCAGCGAAAAAGTCACCGCCTCTGAGGAAGCTTGTCTAGAAATGCTTCTTATCCGTAGCGAGGCAAAAATTCTAATTAAATGGAAAACTAAAGAAAAGTGGAATTCCGTCAAATTCCCTTCAGTCTCGTTAGATTGAAAATTATAATTACAATATCAAAGATAAGAAATGGATACACAAACCAAAGAAATGCTTACTTTTAACTAAATTCTTACTCGCACCTAAACAAACATGTTTTAAAGAAGACATACATTTATTTGAATTTGAATTCTTGTTTCGTTGATGTGACTTTATGGATGAAATAATTGATGAATTCGACTAGGTTTAAATTAAGAATTTTCGTGATGTTGAAGTTTTATATACGCCAAATTGTTGCAATTATATTGATTGAAATTCTCAGTTCTTATGAAAATTGATCGTATCATGATTTTTTGAGGGAAATATTTTTAGTGTTTAAAATTGGCTCAAAGCCAAGAGTCGGGCCACGATGAATAGAGCTTTTATTGACACAAATATAAGTTCTCATCAATCAAACAAAGGATTGTTTTTGCAACAAGTCACTCATTAATCTTCGAATCAATTTCGCGTTGCTACACGAACGAATAACATTGAGTGTTCCGCTCGAATAAAATTCCTGTCAGAGGAAGGAATTAAAGCGACCGAGATTCACCGAGCGCTTAGCTCAGTATCTCGAGATGCAGCTCCGTCATATTCCACGGTTTCTGAATGGGCGAAACTTTTCAAACAAGGCGAAGAGTCGTTAGAAGATGATCCCCGCAGCGGCAGACCAAACGAAGCCGCCGACCAAGAAATGGGTAAAGAAAGTTGAGGATCTCATTGAGGAAAATCTCGAAGAAACAATTGGCTGACATTCTTAGCGTCTTAGCGGCAAGTGTTCTCACAATACTACACGAAAGATTAACCACGAACAAGGTTAGTTCTCGATGGGTTCCAAAAATGCTTACGCGAGAAAACAAACTTTGGAACGAATAGCCGCCGGGGAGGAGAAGTTTCTCGATTTGTGTAAGACCGACTTGGATGGTACTTCTTGGCGCGCTGTGACCGCTGATGAGACCTGAATCCACCATTACGACCCAGAGACGAAACAACTAAGTGTGCGGTTGCTGCACCCGTGGAACTCGAGCACTGTTCGAATTCGTGGATCGATCGAGGCTCGACAAAATGATGCTCTACGGTTTTTATGACGATAACGATAAGAAGAAGAAGAAGAAGAAGAATGTGAATTTGTATCGCTACCATTTTGCGTAAAATTATGTTTTCAGAAATATGGCTCAATAGCACGTAGATTATTTAATATATTATTAAAAAATGGTTGACGTTTCGGTTGACATTGTCCTAGGGCTCGCAATAAATTATTTATCCATCTATTTAACTCGAACAGATTAGTCTTTTATAGATTCTCTACCACAGTTCATTCCAAATATAAAAATCTATTTCTTAGAACACTAATAACACACAATAATCAACGTTAATACGCCCCCACACAGCGTTAATGTTCCCAGGGGACATTGTCCTGTAGTCTGCAATAAATTACTTATCTATCTATCCATCTATTTCTCGGTGATCGTAAAATTCGCGGTGCTCGTATAATCCCGTTCTAACGGCCGCGAATCCGAACAGATTAGACTTTTATAGTTGGCGTAAATTTTCCGACTGAGAGATACCGTTTGCCCGTGTACCGGGTTATCGTCTATCAGCTATTTCGATTATTGTAATAGCGCGAATCGGAGGTTTCCACGGGCGCGAAATATCGACGGGACACGGAGGCGCGGTTATAGCGGAACTTTTCGATGGCGGATCAGCGAGTTCATGGAAACTCGACGAGTCGACGGGCGGCCGCGATAGTAATCGACGTCGGGTCAACAGAAAACTGGGTATTCGCGTGCAAATAAATCTGCTTTATCTGGACGCGGGCGACGGCGGTATCCGAGCGTGCTTTTTGCAAGGAACGGGGACGAGATAACGGACGCTCGAAGTTCGCGAATGTTTCATAATCGATCAGGAAATTAAGGAATCCGTAATTTGTCCGCGGGGGCACGTGCTTCCACGGGGCCGTGTGGTATCTTCATCTGTTCCGTCGCGCGGAGAGTTTCGGCCGAGATGTGCCCTTGCAGGGGACGGATCTGCTACGAAACTAATAAAGCTTTAATGTTAAGGGGACTCCAAGAGTTCCCTGTTTACTGAATTTTCAATCACAATTCAGAATTTAAGGGGATACTCTTTTCTCTTTAATCAGTTTCGAGGTTACGATTTTGTTTGCTGTCGACTTTCGAAATGTGATACACACAGAATTGGGAAAAAATGAAAATAAAAATTATTTTCAATTAAAGAAATTTTTTTTTTTTGGGGGGGGGGGGAGAAAGAGAAAACAATTAAAAGTGCCGAATTTGGACGAATTTAAGTTTTTTCCGAAAAGTTAAAAAAATGTTATGGAAGACGCATCAAATATTTTGTTTTGAATTTTTTTCATAAAGTTCATTCAAGAACGCACGTTTCGAACAAAAAAACGTCTACTGAGAACATTGGTGTGTTAGAGTTCTGAGAAGAATTGATTTAGTAACTATTGACGAATGTAGCGCGACATACACTCACTGACATGGACATTGGCTCCTGTCCAAAGAAAGGTTGCCGACCTCTGGTTTACGCCAACTGGTTTTTATTTTAAGGTTGCCTGAATTTTATCTTCGAGGAAACGCTCAATAGCTCCTGCGCCCATTACAGTACGTCATCGTTTCGACATACGGCGCTAGTTTCAATTTAAGCGTTCAATTTTAAATGATTAAACTAACAAGTGTAAGATAACAAAGTCTATCAATATTAAAAGTCACTTTTAAAACATTAACCCTTTCGCGTAAATAAAGCACCTAGAAATACACAGCCAAGTCAATCGATTCTTCACCCAAGTATAAATTAGCATAGGATAATCGAAGCATTTTCGAATCCGTGTTTGTGCGAACTCTTTTCTACGCTTTTCACTCCGTACAAGTTTCCACGTATGTCAGGAACTTCCAAAGAATTATAAATAACAGAGATTTACGAGAACTTTCGAAATTTTCTTTGAAAGCGTATCACTTACTCTTAAAGTTAGAGCGTCTTCAGGGAAAATTGGTGGACTTACCGATTTATTACCAAGCTGCCGCACTTTGCACGGCAAGTAGGCATGCCTTCCCAACTGGGCCGTGATGTTCTTGGGGTTGCTTGCGTCGAAGTACGGCCCTGTGTAAATCCCGTCGAACCTCTTCACCAACGAATGAGATCTTGTGCTCACCCCTGAAAGATTGGATCAATTTTTAGCCAACACGGTTTGCACTGATTTGAATTTCTAGAACCACGGTTCTCTCAAATGTAAATGAAAACGAAACTTTATTTATCTCTACGATAATGTAGATGATGTAGATATACGATAATGTATATCGTCAGATAATGTAGAAAGTGTAACCAATTAAAAGATATCTCGAACGAAGGCACTGGTTAACAATGGACCTCATCTGTTCTGTGCCGCGGTCTTCACATTATTATTCGATTAAATTCAAAATTATCGTTCGATGAAAATGCCCTTCGTTTCATGTTGTAGCTTACGAGAGATATCATAATGCCGATCGTCAAATGTTGCAGTAAAAATTGAAATCAACTAAGAGACATCTCGATTAATATGTCTGACTAATAATACGACTCGTTTGCTTCCCTTCATTAGCTCCGAATTATTAATTGATGAAATTCAAAATTATCGATGTAGAGAAATATTCCCCGTCCCAAGGTATGCTTTACGAGGAGCATAATATCGTCAATTATTAAATATCAGAGAAATGAATATTAAAATTTTGTGATTAAAGATTCTTCGATTAAATATCAAGGCATCAATATCAAATAAACGACGTTTCAACCAACACGTCTGAGAATTGAAATTAATGAAAGTCTCTTTTTGCTCTCTTTTCTTATTTTTTGATTTCGGATTGATAAAACATCAAATTATCGTCCACTAGAAACGTTCTTCGTTCTGTGACACACCTTATGAATTATTAATCGTCGAATCTCGTTGAAAAATTAGAAACTGCTTGAAAAACACCTCGGAACGACATACCTGACTACTAATGCACTCTGTTTGCTATCTAACATTATCTACAAATTACACATTCGATTAAATTTAAAATTGCTGCTGCATAGAAGCATTCATCGCTCTATGACACGCTATGCGGTGGACATAGTAGTATTCAACGTTGAATGTCGTTGTGTAAATTGCAACCAATTAAAAAACCCCTTGAACGTCGGGTGTGGTTAACAACGCATCTCATTAGCCCCCCATTATCCGAGACCTACAAATTATTATTCGATTACATTCAAAATTGTTGCTTGGCAGAGATATTCCTCACTGACATGGTGTGTATGATACTATCGATAGTCATATATCGTAGTAAAAATAGAAAGAAGATAAAAGACACCTCGAGCAACGAATTGGTTATAATGATGCGTCTCAGTTGATTTTTTTATTATATTATCCATGGTCAGTATTATATTATACAGGATGCATGGTTATCAAAATTGAAACAAATTAAAAACTACCTGAAAACAAACATTTGTCCTGACGTATAAATAATCAATCGATGGAATTTGAAATTATCACTGAACAGAATTATCCTTTTCTTTCTAAAAGCTGGAACAAATTAAAAAATACCCGAATAAAATATCTCTCACGACGAACGAGTAGACAATCGAGTAAACTCGAAATGATTGCACGAAGAATAATTCTCCCCAGCACCGGAGGCTACGCAGTGCCTGTAATATCGTTAAATTATTCGTCGATCGAAATCATAACCACAGCCAGGTAGAAATGTTCTTATTCCACGATATACCAGAGACCCTACAATGTCGCACCACGAAATTCCCGGAAAGGTTACGACACAAAACTTCGCGACGTTCTCGTGCGGCACGTAGCGTTTACCGCGGCTCCGCGAATCGCCGCGAAAGTTCAACCCTTAACCCGAACGCCGGCTGCGTCTTAGAAGAATACATTAACATGATTCTCCCGGACCGCGCGAGCTTGTTATCCCCGACGGGAATTTACATTGTACGGATCCTGGGTAGCGTTGCCATGATGGAATAATAAAAGGATCGTCGGAATATAGTGTATTTCGTATTCGTGAGGTCCATACGCGCTGCCTCCCTCTCTATCCGGCCTTTCACCCCTTGCCTTTCACGAATAAATCCTATCAGAGCTTCTGCCAAGCCATCGTGCCTCGGGGAAATGGATACTAATCCCGGGGATCCCGATTCGGAGGGATCCGAAGTCGGATCAGCATTCGGCCCGAAAAGCAACCGTGGGCTTCGTTCCAACGACCTTGAGGGCCCACATCCGGTCTACCGTACGAACGATGAAGGAAGCACGTATTTGTTCGCGCATCGTATCCCTCATACGTGATATCGATATCATATGCTTCCCGGTACGAATTCATTTCCCTTTTCCGTATTTCTTTTCTCCATTCCCCCCCTTTTCCATTTCCTTTTTCCCTTTTCCACCTTTCACGTTTCGATCCACGAGCTAGGAAAGTATTGTAAACAAGGACAATTTCGAGAGAATTGCTTTTCAGGAGTAATACCTCCCGAAATCCTTTCAACATTTTTTAAGATGTATTTTTTTACTGTAGGAATGTACCAATTGGGATTGATATCATTGTACGGTACAAATACTCTTGGATTTACGGTAACGCTGCGAGGAATATAAGTTGATCGTCAAATACCAAATTGAATTTGAAGTCTAATAAATGTTTAATGCATTTCAGTCCTCCGTCATGATTTATGAATTATTAAATTCAAAATTCTCGTTAGATAGAAATTTTCTTCATTCAACGAAATCAGTTATCGCGGGTAAATATTATCGATCGTCAAATATCATTGTAAAAATTGAAATTAATTAAATTACTCCATTTGCCCTCAACTATGATCTATGAATTAATGATCGTTTAAATTCGGAATCGTCTCTCGCTAGAGATTTTATCAAGGATATTTGATCAGGAAACAATATTTTTGATCGGACAAATATCATCGTAAAAACTGAAAGTAATCAAAGGACCTCTCGATCGACGCGTCCAATTATTAATAAATTTCATTTGCCCTCTGGCACGATCCACGAATTATTAATCGATTAAATTTAAATTTGTAGCTCGTTCGAAATCTTCTTCATGAAATCACATGAAGGGATTGTTGCTATCGATCGTTAAATATTGTTATCAAAGTTAAAGCTAACAAAAAGGCGCTCCCATCTGACTAATAATGCATTTGTTGTTCTTCATTATCACCGAATCGTTAATTGATTAAATCAAATTCATTGTTGGCTGGAACATTCTTCTCTGATCGATACGCTTTATGAGCGATACGGTATTGTCGATCGTTCAATATTATTAAAATTGTAGCTAATTAAAAAGACATTTCGAGTGATTCATCGCAACAGTGCTCCCTTTTCTTCCTTCCATAGTCTACGAATTATTAAGGTTCATCGCTCCTTAACATGATTTACGAGAAATTGCTCTTTGACACGGTTTGCGAGGAATATACCTAATAATGTCTATCGTGAAATATCGCTATAAAAATTACAGGCAATTAACTGATACTATACACGATGTGTCTGATTAATACAGCGCCATCTGTGGTTTTTTCCAATTTCTCCGAGTTAGCCGTTGATTCGATTAAAATTATTACCTGCCGGAAGTGTTCCTCGACACATAAAATGCTTTACGAGGAATATAATATTACCAAACATGAAATATCGTCGTATAAATCGAAACCAATTAAAATACGCCTCGAACATCACGTTTAACTAATTACACGCCCCATTTACTGTCTTCCATTACCCATTAATTAATAATTGCTTAAAATCGAAATTATCGCTAGATAAAAATATCCTTCAGTCCGTGGCATGTGATGCGAGGGATATTATTAAGTCCATCGTTAAATATCGCTGAGAAAATTTCTGTCTATACAGATTCAATCCTATTTTTGTATTTTAAATAAAAATACACACGATTATAATTAATAGTGACAATTCTAAAGCTCCTTTCGGAAAAACCTTTATACTAAGAAAGAAGTCTTTGAAGACTGAAGAAGTCATCACCAAAAAAGATTGGAGGCAAATATTCTCGCACCCTGTAGTTATTTTTCTCGTTATTTTCGTTATTCCACCGGTAACGTGGTCCCAGAATATCAACTTGTCTCCGGATATTACCAGCGTCGAAATATGAAACGCTGGAAAACGCGTTTATCGCGAAACGTTTGCGGAACCGGAAACGCGTCGAGCGGTATCGTGCGGGGAACGCAAAAATTCGCGCCCCCGTTGTCTGCGGGAATCGAGAGGCGTCTCGATTTATCGCAGGCACTTCGAGTTCGTAAGTTTATACGAGACGTCGGGAATAAGCGAAGAGCGGTGAAGGAGAAGAGCTCGATAAAACAGCCCCTCCTGGAAACTTTTTACACTTCGGAGCTATCGTTGGCAACTCGTCGTTCGCGTTATTTAACTTCGTTCGCCTCCGAACGACTTCCAATCTACTTCCGAAACCGCGATGCGTGAAATATAGAATTCTATCAGTGGAATCAAGGACGGAAACCACCTTGGACGCGTGAAAATCATAGCTATCTGAATTAAACAATTCTCTTTTCGAAAACAATTGACTCAGTGGAGGATCTACTTGCTGGTGTACGAAGATAGAACTTTTCAGTTTTAAAACAGCTACCGTTGCTTTTCTGCAGTTTTATCGCATTTCCAAAACAATAATTGCAATCGTACATGTCGTAAATAATGATTGCAGTTGTGCGTGTCACAAGTAATGATTGCAGACGTGCATGTCACAAATAATGATTATAGTTGAACATGTCACGAATAATGATTACAGATTCACATGATCTGCCACGTTTACGATAATAACTCGTCTTGATACGTGCCCGTTATTGGAACTCGTGGAGACATCAACGAATTGATTTTTCTTTTTAAAACTACCAATGGTCGTCTTAAACAGCTCGAGTTGCATGAGAAGATCAATTTTTATGTTCCTGGAAGACTCGATTCGAGGAATGCATACATCATTATTTAGGTCGACTTTATATAGATTTAAACTAGATCGTCTAGATACCATAACTTGGCTACATAGGGTGTCCTAGTATTCGTTCTTTTCTTTTCTGTTATGTTTTTAACATAAATACAATTTTATACAAATTGTACTTACGTAACGAAAATGTAAAAATGTTGAGAAGGGAACATCACCCAGGGAAACCAAGTTCCTTTTATGAACAGAACAATATTCGACGTTCATCCTAAAATTAGTGGGGAATTTATTATCCTGTAATCTTTAAACTCGATCGCTAAATACTTCCGTGCTTTGTCATGCTCGCGTTGGTCGTAAACAGGTTGCAAAACGTCGAGTCGGAAAATGACTTTAAATATTTATGCTTTTGCTCAACTTTACTAGAGGACAGGTGGCTTTTAATCACGACGCTAGTCGAGGTGCGGGCGTCCCGTTTTACAACCTGGAAGGCCAGAGTCGCGATCCTCCGAGGGGCACTTTTATCTTTTCGCATAATTTTTGCCCGATTTAATTCCGCGTGTTGCCTCTAATCAGATTTCATAACTTTCAATTTAATATTGCATAGGAAAAAAAAGTCGTAACCTGAAAGTGATACTTTCGGAACTTAAGTTGAAACACTTTCCTAGGCATTTTACCAGCGTGTCGTGCTGCTGAAAATATTGGATCACCGTTCGATCTGCCACATAAAATAATTCAGTGAAAATGTTATCCGTACGTATTAATTGGGCATTACTTGAGTTTAATTTGGCGTGGAAGTTATAATTGTATTTGGATTCAAACAGTCAGTGGCTGTGAATCGTTAACAACCTCATTATACGAATCACTAGTTATCGCTTTTCGGTAAACATGATTACTATTGTTTGGCAATTTTGCGATGGCCTTAGTAGAGGTACATTATATAGTTTTCAGGGGATTCATTGAATAATCTTTTTAGAGAGGAAAATTAACTACCGTGTGCTTTTCGATCTACATAGAATAGCTTCCAACATTTTTGTATTTCTCGAAATACGAAAGCAAAATTTATCTTGCATTACACTTAATTAATGTATCTTTAGTATGAAACAGTACATTTGTTATTTAAACAAGGATATATACGTACGAACAAAATTTACTGAACGATAAACTGTTCACTGCATATAATTAGTCGGTATAATTAATTAATATCCTATAATCAGCTCTGCTTAAATAAAAATTTGTGGTTTCAGAGTTATCAACTTTATCTTTATTAGATAAAGAGAGAAACAATACATCCAACTTGTCTCTACAAAATTTAATTCTCTAATAATTGAATAATGAGTTATCCAATAAATTTCTGCCGGGCTGAGCATTATATTCCAGACGCAGCAATCACTATATTATTATTAGCATTACTTTCTGCTATTTCTTTTAGTTAAGCATAACAACAGCTAAGTGGAGCCTCACTCGTACACACAGTTTCCGCGTCTCTTTCGTTGATAAGTTCACCGTTCCCGTTATTTTTTTGCTCCTAATTTTGCTTGCCTCGTTTCGCCTAGACGTAATAAAGACGCTGCTAATTAATTAATTAACTGATAATACCACGCAGCTATCCAACCATGGGGGAGTAACACGGCAACCGTTTCTTCGGACGTTTATTTTGCTCCCAGGGAAATAATGCCAGTCATTACTGCAGCGCAAACAAAAAAGTTCCTCTGCGGCCATGGATGACGTCACTGCAGCGAACGTGTTAAGGGAGTATAAGGAGAACGCATTAGCGGTATTGCTGTATTATTCAACATATTTTAAGCGACGAAATGAAAGGGCGCTGAAAGAAAGTGATATCTCGTCGTGCTGTGGCCGCCCCGAGTAGAATAGGAATGTATTGTGACAGCCAACGCAGCGGACGAGGAGGTTCATTACCCGACTGAAAATTGTCTACTGTAATGGACTGGATACTCGGTTTATATTGTTCCTGAAATCTAGAATAAATCCGATATTAATTCGACGTTTACATTTGTTTTGCTTTGTTTAGATCCTCGTCCGGAATTCTGTTCAGTTTAAAATTAAATAAGTTTAATAGATACAAAATTAATTTCTGATCCTGACGTATACGGGTCAAATTGATAATCAACTTTTCTACAGTCTGTTAAAAATGATTGAAAACCATCGACACGTTCGTTATTTTCGCGACCTCATATTTCCACCTAAAAACCGAAAATCCTATAAAATCCTAAAAATTGAAAATCGTCCACGTTTAATTCGTCGCACGGCAATTAAATTCCCATTCGCGGTTCCCGGATCGCAAATACAAATGGGTGGAAAAAAACGGGTCGCCGATGGTTCCGACGCAGGAAGGGACCAGCTAATTGTAAAACGGTACTTAATTAATGCTGTGTATGGAATCATCGAAAATTCTGCAACGTTCGATCAATAACGGCACCGTGCGGTCGCACCCCGCAAAAATCGAACGTCCGCATTGGCAAATAATATCCGGCCGAATAAATCCACGCCCTTTCAAATAATGCTGGTATTCATAACATTTAGAGTGGCACGGATTATTGCGTTATTGGCATCGGCCTGGCTGGTACGGACACTTAAACGTCGTCCGTGCGCAGTAAACGGGCGAGTGTGTGTGTATATTCCACGCGTGAGTTATCATCGGGGCGATATCTGTAATTGTTTCGTGTAATTTTACCCCGGCATTTACACGGCGCCATTTCCAACGGGACGAACACTTAGCTGCCGAGCGTGGAACACTCTCTGACGGAAGCTGCACCTACGACTCGAGTACTTTCAGGGTTTTAACGGTCCTGCAGTAACGGCAAAGCGATTACGTCGTCGACAGTCCTGAGTACCTCGCATGTCTTCGACTGCGATTTCGCGCTTGCGAAAACTGCTACTTTCTGCACGGAAGGGATTCGCAGACGTTCCACTCTGCGGGAATGGGAGAGAGGGGGGGGGGGGGGGGAGTAAACTACGTTTACGTAAACTATGATATCGTCCAGAGGGGGGTAAGATTGATCAGTTCTGGGTTAAGGAGAACACCATCGATCGGGACGAATCGGATGCTGGGGTTTGGGAAACTTTTTTTGGTGATATTGAGTGCTTCGTATACAGGTTGTTTGCACTATTGCTAACCAGCGTTTTTCTCGTGAATATTAGGTTGGTGTACACGATAGTTTTAAATCAATCAGTATTTAATCAAAATAATTTCCACATAATTCTATTTTCCTTCAGATACTGTCCAAAGTGTGAACTTCGAGTGGATGTTTGCGCTATTTATAGTAAATACTTAGTATCGTCAAAAAACAATGCCAAATATCAGCATTACTTTTTCTATCTAAAAGGTGCCCCTACATTCAATCCGAGCCAGTCAATATTTGGGTATTTCATACTTGGAGACTATGTAATCCAGAAAGTGCAGATTTGAATACATGAATATGTACACTTTGATGTATGTATTGTAAAATTTGTATCGAACAATATTGGAAAATGGCGTGGCACCCGTTCCACTGTACCTTATTCGAGTATGTTTGGATAACTAACCATTACTGCTACACAGAATTGATTCATCTGAAATCAAACAGAAGCAGTGATTTCTGTTTCGTAAAGGGTGTTACTGTACTGCAGCTTGGCTGTTTCCAAATATGTTAAAGTCAACAAAAAACTTAATATCTTCAATCTAAAGGCAAGAGAACACATTTGATAATTAAAAATTATATTTGGACATTGACAGTTTTTATTTCGAAGTATATGTCCGACAAATTTAAAGTTATTTCTGTCAGTAGCTTCTGAGATTTCGAGATGGAAACTTGTCAAAATAAGGAAAAGCTGATGCGATGCCATATGTAGAAATGTTTCTATAACAATTTCACAAGATATATTTCGAAAGGTGTATATGGTGCATATACGGTATATATATTCATGTATTCAAAGGTGAACTTTCTGCATCGCATAGTTTTCATGCTAAAAATTCACAAATATTGCCCTGTTTTTTGTGGGTCAGAGTAGTTACACTCCTTAAGAGGAACGTTGTACCAAGAGTAAGTAGAGCAGAGGTGGGGAACTTTTTGGCGTTGGAGGACTGCGAGCCACTTCACGGAATCCTCATAAAGCTGCAAACTTCATGTGCAGTCAATTTTGGCAAAATTATAGAGATACTTACCTAAATTTAAACTATCAAAGTATACATCGATGATTTCTCGTAGAATATTATTCAATCTAACATATCTCATTTCCTACTCAGATAAATATTTATTTCTATTAATACTTCACCTTCAGAATTAATTTCTTTCCTTAATGAAAACTTCTGTCACTAATTTCTGAGCGACCTGGTGACCAACATGTTGAATAATTTAACTCATAGATCACAATCTTCTCTCGCCTCCTTCTTTCTTCCACCAATAAATAAGATATTACATCAAAGGAATCTCGAAATGTTTCCTAAAAGCCTTTCTTCTAAATAGAATTGCGCTAGTTTCAGGCCACAACCTGGCAGACTTTCTATTTTCTATCAATTCCTGCAGAGACAAAAAAATAGAACCGGTTCTACTGTCTGGGGTTGCGGAAAAAGGAAATCGAGTGTATACATTATTAGCCACATATGTCCATAAATTTCTGAGAAAAGAGAGGTTAAAATTCGGAAAATTCCGGTTGGTAGGTATGGCGCTATGTAGTAACCGCACTGTTTCAACTAGAGCGGTCGTGGCGTAATGGAATCGCAGCTGCGTGCTAACTTTATGACCCGAGTTCAAATCCTGCTGGAACCAATTTATTTCCCGAAGCAAAACACGTACACTTATCATGGGTGTTTGTCAAGTTACAATTAAGGTAAGTGTGTACCAGTTGTTGACCATTTAAGGGAACATTCATGAGAATTGAGAGCAAGAATGAACACGTTCCCATGAATGTTCCCTTAAATGGTCAACAACTATGAATCTCACCTCAAAGATTTATACGTCTTGTTTAGTTCTTGGTCGCGTTAAATTTACACAACTCCGTTCCAATTGCTCCATCATTCAGCGAGGTTACACATTTATTAGGCGTGTAACGCGCAATTCTTTAGAATTTACCACGAAAACTATAAAATGTTTCGCAATCATTTTATCGAATCGTGAGTTTTTAAGAATTACTCGGATACTATGAAAGCGACAAATACGAATTCATATCATTAAATGACTTCGATATTCATACCAACCTGACGATTTAAATATAATCTTCGTACAAAATTATAACGAGTCGAGATACTCGAACTCGTTTCTCAGAATATGATGGACTAACTTTTTTTAAAATTCTGAAGCTTCCAAATAATCGTCCTCGCGAGCCAGGAATCCCTAAACATCTGAAAATCGTTTTCCCAAGATCGGAGAATGGAAACTCGTTAAAAAGTCTTCGGACTTCTCTGGACAAGACTTTCAAGTACGTCGAGTGGTGGTGGCGTATAAAAGTTTTTCTTTTACACTTGGTTTACCCAAAGGGGAGCAAGTCGATGATAGATAACGATTCCCTCGGCTCTTGGAACACCTATCTGCCTTACGAATGGCAACGGCTCCGCCCTTTACCTACGAAGATCTTACGGGAAACGCTGTATTTGGGATCGAGTCAAAGAAACGTCGCGTAAGCTTGAGGTGCTTCGGAGATAAGGTTTTATGGAGCGCTCAAGAACTGGGAGCTTGAAGGAGCATCGCGTGGACCTTGGGGACAGAAATATCCAAGCTACACTTTACCCTCTCGAGCATGGAGAATCGTTGTTGCGGCGCAGAATCGTGATTCGATGCCGAGGCGATTCCTCTCGCGATTTGCCGTCGCTTTTGCGATAATATCCCGAGAGCTCGGTGAAGGATGATGTCGCGGTCTGGTGTTTTACATGAATCCGATTTACACGCGTCGCGAAGAGACTGAATATATTTAAATAATATCGAACCTATACATGGAGTGTTTTATAGCGTGTATGAAACGAATGGGCCAAGGAATGGATGCTACGCGAGCTACCCACTTGTTAAAGAATCGTTTGTTCGAGAAGTATGGGATTCCTCGGCTGAAATGTGCCGGTGCACCAGTCATGCATACATCATAGATTTTTCTCCAATGCTTCGTTTAATTTATTTACATTACACTTCAACAGAAATATGTACATTGTCGTGGCTGACGAGTGAATAATAGAAACACGAATTATATGGTATTAACCCTTTGCACTCGAGAGGTGACTCTCAGTCACCGTTAGGTTTCACGCAGCAAATCTACAATATTTAATGTCCCTTTAGGTCTGGGTTAGGTCTCGGTTAAGTCTTGGTTAGGTCTCTTACATAATTTATTTACATTAATTATGTATCGAGTAGGGACATAAACATGCTATGAATAAATGTAGCGTTTGCAGGTATTCTTTGTACAGGTATCTGTTACGAATTTTTATAATTTCGACGTCCCTTTGGGGCTTGTAATAATTCTAGGATGCAATATATTTTTTATAATTTGACATCAGAACAACAAATACTAGCAATTTTTTTACTTTTTCGCTTTTACAAACACCATATAAGTCTTCTTTGCTCTATCTAAATCATTATAAATGATTGATATGATTAGCCTAACAAGTACAAGGCAAAAAGCAAAAAGCACAAATAGTATACGAAACAGAAAACTGTGACATTTTCATCAGTCCCACGCATCTTCAGCGATATTAGGTTTTACATTAAGTTTATCGTGCGACATTACGCGACGTTTGCAACTGCTTATCGTCCTTTAGAAAATACTGCGTTGCGCCATCTTGCGCTCATTGCGTGTCTAGCATTAATTGTTAGAATGACCCATGATCAGACCCATGAACACGAGGCGTACAGCTGTCCAATGAGTCCAGTTTATGGTGTCGCCTGTGTCGCGGTTAGCTACATAGGCAATTTACGTTTCTGCCTGGCAGTCCCTTACCGGGGGCGACGTTGAGCGTATTTCACCCTGGAAAGTTACTGAACGTCCAGGTGAAGAGGGTCACGACCAGGGGTGTCACATATTAACAAGTGTGTAAAGTAGGACAATTCTGTCGCTGGGAGACCAATACCCTATGCGCGTACACGTGTTTGTGTAAATTGTACAAGAACAGCTTCGACTATATAAAAATAAATAGAGAGTAACAGTTCTGTTTTAATAATAAGCAGTGAAACGACAACGGATGAATTAACTCTATGCATTGAGTCAACTTCAAACTTACAATTGGCCTATAATAATAAAAATTACCTTCTGCTTACAACGAGAATTTTATCAATTAATATGAATTAATATTGTGTCTAAGGAAAAAGAGCTTTATGAATTAATTCCAATCTTGGAAATTGGACTATAGGAAATTGGAATCGTAAACTATAGAAAGGCGTGGGATTGTTTTACAGCGACATCCTCATAGGACACTGTTACGAAAACACCTGGCATACGATGTACGATAAATTCAAATACACGATCGCACGTATTGAATATTCAAATTTTCCGACGAGTGCGGGTGCCACGTTGCCGCCAGTGAAAAGCTTAAAGTAGGACATTTTATCAAAAAAGTAGGACGTAGGACACAAACATGTGATTGTAGGACTGTCGTACCGAAAGTAGGACACGTGGTAGCCCTGGCCACGTCGCAAGGCCTCGCGACTTCGACAAGAATTCGTAAATTATCCCATAACTTTTGTACATATTTTACGTATCACTGATTTTAATAATTTAGCATGCTGGTAGCAATGGATTCTAATATTTTAATCCTGGGACACCACAAGTCATCATTTTGTTACATAAAAGAAATAATATAAATAAACGTCAAGTTTACTCTACGTTTGTAGAATAGAATTAATTTCAACGCCGAATATTTACTACAAAAATAATATTGGGGAGGTGAATAGGCTTCGCAGAACGAATTCCCAAATTAAGTTAACTTCTGATGATTAATCGAGGATTGTTTACCAAAGCTTTTCTCGGTGGTACCTCAAAGATCGCGTTTTTGGAGTTGTGCCACTTTAAAAACACACGGACGATTTGCTGCAATGAATGCAGATGGGAGGAAACGGAAGGTGGAGGATCTGATAAATGAGAAGAGTGGAAAAGAAACAGTCGAGTGGATGGGAGAAGTCGAGAGAGAAGAAAAGAGAAGAATATCAGAGAAACAAGTAGATTTAATTAATATAACAGCTCCGTGTAACAATTCGTTGGACCGTAATGAATCGGGTTGGCTGTAAGGAGCAAAAAACAGGAGTAGGGTGGACGTTTATTGTCGTAAATCGTTTGAAAGTTTCGGTGTTTGTTCTTGGACCTTTTAAGAAGCAAGTACCTTTTTCATTGTATCAAAATCAATTACGTACCTACGTTATTTAACGATCCTTGCCAGGAAGAGGACAACACGTACAAGTAACTAAGCTCATATATTATTACTCGTGCAATTCCAGAGAATACAACACTACACGTGTACTGTATCTTGCATACTTAGGTGAACAAAAGGTCTAAAAAGTCCAAGCAATTTCCTGATTGCACAGGTCCCGATACAAAAGTAAAAGAAACAATTATCGGAACACGTAGTATTGCGACTTATCTCTCGAGACTCACAGAACAATACTATGCCAATTGCTAATGCCGTTTTATGGCCAACACAATTCTTTGCGAATCGAGTAATTTGTAAACTTGGCCCTTGTTATTTACAGTTACCTGGGCAATTAATAAACCTAGCTTTAACGAAGTATATAGAGACTTTCCTAAACCTGAAATGAACTAACATCAAAAAATGTATAAACTAGATCCTTTTTCTATGCAGTTACTCAAGCAATAACTAAAATCATCTACCTGTAATCAATTCCTTTATCAAAAACTGAATGTTTAGTCGAATTCATTTA
>NW_026534623.1:0-33250 GCF_026225885.1 Hylaeus anthracinus
TTATCTATAACCAATTATTTGATAAAAAACTGAACATTTAGTCGAATCCATTTGCTGAACCTGGAATAAACTGACGTCGAAAACTCTTCTTCATAAACGAAGTAATTGGTAAACTAGGTCCTCTTCCTATGCAGTTAGTCAGGCAGTAAATAAATTCATCTACCTATAATCCATTCCTTTATCATAAACTGAACGTTTAGCCGAGTCCATTGTCCGTGCCTGGCGATAAATTAACGTCAAAAGCGGTCGGGCCGCGCGATCCTCGACTTCACGCCCCAACAATCGCAAGGAACCAGGAGAATCACGAGATGGTGTCGCGCGGGCTCGACCATCGATTAACAAACGCTTCCAGTCGATCGTAATCCCGCTAATTCCCGGCCCCGAGCCGATATCCTTTTAGCCGTATCTCGGCCAATCGTTCCACGCTCGATGAATCGATTTGCCAACGCGTTTCCGTTCAGACGGCGCGAATTGGATTGGCAATCAGTGCGCGCCGACCCGGTATCGCGTGCACCGGGGACGTGCGCGACCAATCAAAGCCCACCCTCCCAGGACACTCGATCTTCCGGACAAAAGGATCCTTGAGGGATGCAAAATATCGAGCGCCACAGCGCCAGGCGTCGACACCCGGCCGCGCCGCCTCCAGCTCGCCGCGAAACGAGCATAATCAGACGTCATCGTGGCTGCGTCTGCCCTCGACGCATTTTTCGTAGCCGCCGCACCCCGTCCCTCGGCTTGAATTATTCACCCTCGGTCGCGACTACATTAATTTTAGGCAGCGATGCACAAGTTTTTTCGCTAGCCGGTCAGCGAAATTGAAGTAGCACCACCTGCGAGGCGAATTTTAGTCCTGGAACGGGGGCGGGATAATATATTCTTATTTAATATATCAGATTTAACGCGTTCGTCGCCGTGTGTGGTCAGCGAGTCTTTTTATTGAAGGACTTGTAGGATTATTTTTGAAGACGAGATGGTAGAGAAAATAAATTTTAAATTGATTACAGAAATAATAGACGTTTACGGAGTTTCCAATTCCTTCGAAAAAAAGTTTCAACCTCCTGGAAATGATCATGGGTTAGATAATATACTCCTATTTGTAGTAATAAATTAGACGACAGGGCTTTTTACCAAGGAACGAATTTTCAATCATCGAATTTTCAATACTTTTCCCCAATTTAATACGTAAAAATGGTATCACCACTTGTAGGCTGAGTTTCGTGTGCAGACGTCACTTTTATCGAATTCTTTTAATTAATGAAATTCCGTTAAATCTATGCGAAAAATGCCGATAAACGTTATTAGGGTAAACGTTATAGGAAAATCGACGTGACGAAGTAATCTGGCAGGGAATTTTTCCTTTATTATCCATTACAGTGTAATAAATCGTTAATTATAATATAATTTGATACCAGTGCCCAGAAGCGTTATCTAATAAATACAATGACATATATTTTCGATTAATTATTAAAGTACCTTATTTTCTCACGCAGGAAGCAAGGAAATAGTAAGGAAAACTATGGAAATATAAAGGATTCTGATCAATGAAAATTATTGTAATCCCCTTCATTTTCATAATTTCACTTGTAACAATATTTTTAGTGCACTTGTTTATTAATAATATCAATTCACTCTTATTTCTTTAGACTTGAAATCTCTCTATTCTGAAACAATAACGTTTAAATAATTACACTTTAAATTTACACGCACAATTGAATCGTCGTTTTATTAATTCAATTCCAATATAAGCTGAAGCGATCGATCTTCCTTTCTCGTAAGCCTAATAAGCCTAGAAATATTATTAATTTTCCCATTAGAGCCGAGAAGAATTCTCCCAGGCACTTTCCTCACTTCGTTACTTTAAACAGTTTAAACTCTTTTCTCTTTCTACCTTTAGTCGCTCCTCGAGCAACTTCTCTATTCCTGAATAATTCTCTGATCCCTCTGACATTAACAATCATTTTATCGATTCTCTCTCGACTGCGACTACCCTGCCGAGGTTATTAATACCCTTGCTTTTACACCAGTCCATTATTCCCGATTCCGCAGCTTCAACCTTTCAACTGTTTCCTCTTGGCAATCTCCTCGATATCGTCAAAAACGTCAAGCTTACTTCCTCTAATCCCAACGATATCTCAAGCCGCGTGGCTCTCCGCTGCTTTCCTTTTTGCCTTCACTCCCTCCACCGCATTTTTAACTTTTCCATTTCTTCCGGTATCTTTCTCTCAGCTCAGAAACACACTCTATACTCTATCCTATCCTCAAAACAACTAATGCTTCTTGCTTCAACTCGCCCCGTCCTATTTCTCAAGCTCCCTCCCCTTTCAAAACTTCCATGAAAGCTCTTTTTTCGCAGCTGCAGAGGTTTATTAACTTCATGGATATTGCGACGGTCTCCCAAGCCGGGTTTCGCAGCGGTCATGGTATAGTAGAACCTTGATTATTGCAGGGAAACGGTCACTATGGTCCCTGCCACCAATTACTTCCGCCTCTCCAACTTCCACCCATCGCTAAGCGGCCATTCATTCCATATATCAAACCATTGTAATAAACGAGGATCTCGTGCAACAATCGAACCTCTACTGTACTAGAATTGCTTTACCACACATTCCTGATACCGTGTTTTAAGCTTTTCATTCGCTCGCACGATATCTGTATTATTTCTGTACGCTTTTTGAAAGCCTTTGACACGATTGATCGCACCTGTTGATGGTTGAATTATTCAATTTTGGATTTCCATCGGATTATTTTCTCAATTTTTTATATTCAGTGGTTCTGCACTTGAAATTGTTGGCTAAATGATTAGAGATATTTAGGAGAATAGAAGGAGAAATATTAATGTTAAATAACAGATGTATCTTTAGCATTTTTATATTGATAGAAGAATTCTTCAGAAAAATTCTAAAACGTAGCTTCCTCTTCTGAAAAAATCCTCTTCTGAAAAAATCTGCCTTTTTCCAAGAGTCTAATAATTTCATCGGCTATTATATGATCCTTCTTATCTCTCAAAGATCCCTTCTTGATCCTCTTTTACTTAACGGTTCGCCAATCTAACGTAATTACATTCAGGTGTAGGTATATATATATATATATATGCTAATGAGACTTGCTCGATTAATCCCCTATTTCATGGCATGCTCGTATACAATCCCTCTTAAGCTGATCGTGGACATTTTTTAAAATTCACGAACACTCAATAACTCAATAACTCAATTAACTCGATCGTGAAGTGGTTCGTGAATCTATTATTAATCAAGAAATTATTTATTTTTCGGAAGGTACAATAAAATTCATAAAATGTTCGGGCTTCCGATGCTAACTCCGTGAAATCTGCTAAGTCTGAAATTATATATGACTTTCGTATGCTTCCCTGGTGGCGCAATTTACATGCTTTGCAACTTAATCCCTCCAAATCCTCTTTGTTGGCTGTCGGCTCTTCCTCTCTTCTGCGTAACTTATCTTCCTTCGCTACCACAATTGATTTCGCTCTCTTTACGCTGCGTTCTCTAATCCTGATCCAACATTGAAACCTTTTTTGTGTTTCATGTTTGCTACGTTGTTCTTTCTGATTTTCACATATTACATATTTTTTTTCGGGATAGGTTACGTTAACTCGCCGTGTACACACGTTTAATCAACCTTTAGTTGTTCCCCTCGTTGATTACTGAATCGTAATCGATAACCCTTGTGGGCTAAAGATGTCTAAAATCTTGTCCTTCCTCTCGATTATCGTCTCTTAATCACAGTAACCAAAACTCGTGTCCTTGTTTCCCCACTGCCTCCTTAAGATTGATCGTGCGACTCCTCTACTTCAATAGAGATCCATCTCTGTTGCCTTGTTTACGAGATCCATCATTCTAGGACTCCTACATATATTTATTTAATTTACTTCCATCCAATTTATACTCACTTATCACGGTTTGTCTAAATCTCTCTTTGCTCGAATATCTGACGTATTCTTTACTTAACTTTACGCCTTTCGTTAAATTAGAAACGTTCTTTAGATTATTTTACTTGTATTACACGTATCGCTCAAATTTTTACTCCAACTCTTACCCTAACCTGTATTATCGTAACCTGTATCCGTTTTACTTTCAAGTTAAGTTAAATTCAGTTGTTTAACTAACTTTAACTAAGTTAGACGAAGATTAGAGTTGCGTTGTGAAATGCTCTCCCAATTAACGTGGCTCAACTACTGTGTATATTTGGTTTGTACTTTTTGCTCTTCCCTGCTGTGTACTCTAGTTTGTCACGATGCAACAAGCACGTCGAATAAATAAATTATCCTCGTTAACGTTCCTGGGAATGGTGTTTCCCGTCCAGATTACTGTTCGACGATGGGGAGAACGAGTCGGAGAGAAAGGGTGCTAAAGGGAGCAGACGGTTAGCCGATGTAATACGGTGTTTATGGCCGATTTCAATGCGAGATATCGTTCATAAATTTCAGGGATGGGAGGTAGTCGCTCGAAGGTAAACAGAAGGGGTCTGAAGCGTCCCGTGATTAATTTTACATCTGTGTACCATGGACATCTTTTCCGTGTGTAAAAATACTTAACCCTTGAGTGGACGCGATGGGGGCTTAGCAGACCCCCTACTGGGATACTTTATGTTGCCTGGCATACAGAGTGTGCTAAAATTGATGGTCCTAATTTTAGGTACATCCATTGCTCGTCACAATAGGGAAGAAAGTGTTAGCAAACATGGGATTAGAAACCAACAGTTTTTAATTTGCGAGGAAAAATCTTCTTCCATCGTGTAGTATGCAATTTAACTACAGCTGGGTTTTATATACGTTTATTTGATGAAGTATATGTTTTTAATTAAATATAAAGAGGTCCATTTTCGAATGACCTGTGTGGAACATAGTTTAGTCTTCACTTTATGCAATACTATCTGAATGCTCATTCTATAAAATTCAAAATTTTTCATAGATAGCCAACTGGGTTATCCAGTGTTATACTGTTTTCATTGAAAATATTATTGATATATAAAGATAGAAACAGGAATCCCTTGTTACTAGTGCTCTCGAGGTATATAAAAAAAAAAAATCGATATTTCAGTCAGCATCGAATCCGTGACAAATCTGTGTGAAACAGAAAACTTTTCAAATTTCATTTGCAGCAACTTCTGTCATGTAGAATTTTGCTGTAGAAGCACCGACGAACGAGGTATCGTACATTTTATGATTTACGCCCTACATCAAAATTCTATCTCTGGCCGTCCATTTTGCGATGTCACGCAGCTTATATTTTAATTCTTCTTTCTACGAATTTCATTTCACCTCTCAAAAAGCAAATTATTTTTTCGTTGTTTTCCCTTACATTTTATTCTTTGAAACAGAAGTTATTTGTCGGTGACGTCCTGTGTCGTCAAAAGTAGAAATATAAATTACTCGGTTCAGTTACGAATAACGGTAATATTTTTGATGAAATGTTTTAACTGAGAATGCGATATAAAAGTACGATTTGATATGATACGATTTTTTTCTTCCCGGGCAACGTACAAAAGTAACTTTAATATGGGTCAGAGTTCAATTGGAGTTCGCTGTTAACGGTTAATTACTTTGCACGGAAAATGTCGGGGACAAAAATAGGTTTTACTGATATCCCGAATTTAAAAAGTGAAGCAATATTACTTGTCTACTTTCATGAAGGTCTTCTTTTTGAAATTACTTTGCTGACGGTCAACGTCCATTTCAAATTCCCGCATCAACCAGATGAAAATATGCTATCGAGCACTCACGTATTCTGTCGTTTGGTTTAACGATGCAGAATGCAATTTATTATTCTCGGTACGTGACACGCGATAGGAATGTATTAATCTTTTTATCGTTGAAGTACTCAGTGACAGGATATGTTTCGGTAGTTAATTAAGTTCACGGTTTATTTTTATCGGTTATATCTATGCTTGTCACAGATTTTACACTGTCCAGAGAAGTCAAAAAAGTTAATATACACGGTGAAGGTAATTTGGACTCAAATACACGGTATAAAGTTATTTAGATATGGGTGGGTTTAATAGAAATTTGTTGTCGCAAATTGCGATACGAACGGTGATATAACGTCTTCTGTGACACAATAGGATGCCAATGGTGTTTATTACTATCAGAATTAACCCTGTTATCGCCTGTTACTGTATTAGCTATTGGTTACCATCGAACAAGCGTCGAGGTTCGGTTTAATTGATGTTAGGTTTATAGCAGCCTTTGTCTATGCCTAGCTTCAAACTCGTTGTGCAACAACGCTTTGGCATAACGCGTACACTTTGTTGTGCTTACGCAATAAACCCATTATGGCAACAACAATAGGAATAAACACCATTTATGCTCGTTGCTATTGAGCACCTATTAATTATACTGTAACGTTTTGGTATTTCTTCGATAAATTTATTTTACTGAAATGTCATAATTCTAATTTAAAAAATTAAAGGGCAATTAAATCGCGTGGAAAAGTAAATGAAAAAAGTAAACCTGAAATTTTTACAAAATTAAATATTGGAATAACGAGTTAGTTATATAAACAACTAACAGTTTCTATAACATATGATAAAATGGAAATACTAGAATGTACCAATTTACAAAAATTAAGTGATGAACAAATCAAATTATAAACAGGACCTAAATTCATGATTTTATAAATTATAAAAGATGCAATTAGAATAGTAACAATATGGCGCAATATTTTAACGAAAAGTACACGTTTATTTTATAAATCTGGATATGATAATATAGTAAATTCTAAATGTTATAACTCCCGACGTATACAAATGATTAAATGTAATAGTATTTATAAACGTTTCTCCGATCTACATAATTTCCAATAATTATCCGTTTTAACGTGGGTTGGGTTACTTGATTTCACTTAATTATTTATAATCAATGCTACGTGCATAATATATACTGCATGGTTGGCACAGTAACCGTAAGTAAATTGAAGGATAACAACATTGCAATCGCAAATAAATAATTACTTTACGTTTTGACTTTCCGTTCCAGGGTCGTTTTTAGAACCTGTAACTGTGAGAGTTGAGTTGATTACAATAACGAAAAAACAAAATGGATCGAGATTAATACATAAAAAATTTTATTTGACAATTAATTAAACGAAACTCACGTACAATCGTCGTCACAGATCTCAAATACAGTACTGGATATATTTATTGTATCACCAACAACCCCATTTAATGTACACAGTTCTCGCAGTTATAGGTGTGATAGGTAAATTAGTCGATATTCAAATGCGCTAGCCTAGATACCAAGTTAGTTATATACTTTTGCTTATAATCACGCAATGATACTTTCCCAGTATTGCTAGGTGAAGTGTAACTGATAACTAGACTGCGAATATTTATGGAAATACGTATTTTCACGGATAGAGAAAAAGAATTGAAATTTAAATGAAAGTATGTCTTATCTTCTAAACGGGAAAATGTGTATTGCATATTATTGTTGATATTACACAAGTTTACTTTATTTCAATAAATTTATTTGTAAAATTTAAAGAGTACAAACGTAAAATATAATTTTCGAAATCCATCCACAAGCTTCATGATAAGAATAATTATGTTTTTTTACTTATTCAATTCAGTGAATTTCATTTATATGTTAATTTAACATATTGAATAGCAACATTTAAAGAGCCAGAACGTAAAGTATTAATTCGTAAATACATCCACAATGGTCTATGAAGCAGTTCAATTCGTTCGAACGATAAGAGCAGTATCTGTCGATAATTTCTAACTGCGCTTTCTGTGGGGACAGGCGGACAACTACTGGGACAGAAAAAACATCTGTAACTCGGAAACAAGGCCAGGTAGGACAAACGTTTGTGTAAACTTTTTTATCACTTTCGTACGCTGAATACACTTCTGAAGTTACGCCTATATTTCATGAAACGCCCCTCTGTAATCCTGTGCTATAAATAAAGGTCTTACTTATTTTAGACACCGTGCAAATTAGATTAATGGTGCATAGAAGTCTACAAAGCCGTAAATTGTGGTATTCTTTCAGAGCGTACGCAAGCTGTGGTTTGCGAAATGATATTGTTTATTAGCATCGCACACTTCGAAAAACGTTTGACAAACATATTTCTACACATTGAACGCCCAGAAATATTAATATAAATATATTCGTGAGTATCGTAGGCTAAATTTCATTTCGATCATTTCTCGGTCATTTGCAAAAATTAAAAAATAATAAGACAATACAATGGAAAATAGTTTCAACAAAAATACTTGAAGGACGATGACTATAAAGTACATAAAAAATGATGGAGAAATAATAGAGAAATATTTACAGACAATCCGTCTTAACAAAATGACACAAATAACCACTGGAAAATTGAAAACTAGGTAATTCATATCTCCATGGGCAAAATTGTGTTATTTATGGGTTTTCACACACCATTCAATACCATTCTTGTTATTGGGTTAGCATTTATCCCATAATTGCTGTTGAGGGTGATTTATGAAGTTCATGTTACCGTTGTCACCGTGTAAGCTGAATTACTGTTGTGTCTTGTTATTATTTTAGGTCCTTAAGGGTCACTTGGCGTCCCAGCCCAATAAATCCATCCATCTCTATATCTAGAGATTTATTGTTCCCAGTACTGTAACGGAAAAATAGGTTCGCCAGAGCTTATACGAACTGCGATTTTTCATTTAAAGCTGTTAAAGGATTCTCTGTATAATTCGTGCACTTTTAACAAATTTTAGTCCAGCAGTGCTGTTCACGTTCTACCACGCATCCAAACATTATTTTTAATTAATAGAAATTGAAATGAATGGATCAACATTGGCAGTAAAGCGTGTTAAACATTATTTAAATATTCCGTTTACGTGTTGGCTAATTAGGTCATGGCCTCTAGAACACATGAATATTAATTTTAATAGGTCTCTGAAAGTACAGGTCTCTATGAGAAAATTTTTTTTCGAAAGAACCTAATTAATTTTGTTTACGATTATTTTTTGAGAATCAACACACACTCTACACAATGTAAGAATCTTGTTCTTTTTCATTTTCCTTCAGCTTTCTTTACGTTTTCATTTGAAACGAACACACACATCTGTCTACATTCTTTCACAAATTAATTTAGGAATCACTTTTCACGTCTCGACAATGAGAAACCAATCGTAACAATTTCCACCGATAATTTCATAAAACGATACGTCGAAACCCCAAACAAAGTATAATATGTAACAGGGTGTTTCGCGTTGCAAACCGATCGTCCTGTAATTTACTATTAAACGCGACACCGTGATCAACAAAGTCCAAATCACAGGCCAATTTACAGAACTCGAACCCGAGTCGAGATAGGGTGGGATCGCAACTCGATTTAAACTAATCACGAATTGATAAAGTTACGAGTTTAATTGCTACGTAATCAAAATATGCTTCTTGCCCCTCCTGTCTCGCTCGCGCGCGCGCGCGCCCCCTGTCGGTGCCCCAGAAGCCTCCGTGATTATGGTTAATACGCTTATCGTGCGTTCGAGCGCAAGGGGAACCAGAGCTCGTGCATGGAATATTAACTGAGAATAATTACGAGTAAACGGGAACGCTGTTTCGCTGGACTGCGTTGCGCAATCGGTTGAAATCGCTCTCTCGAATACAAAAGGAGGGGGTGAAATTAACAAAAAAAAAATAGAGAGAGAGAGAGAGAGAGAGAGAGATCGCAAATTCCCGTGGAGAGGCGGGTGAAAGTGGAAATAAATTTCTTGGAAACAAAAAGAGGACTTCTGACGTATATTTCCCAGAAGACTCGACGTCGGTCGATGCGGAAAGCCGAGCCTCGGCAGGGGCGCGCTTTTCCATCCCGCTTTATTAGAACGACACGTACGAGCGTTCGATGTAATTTTACGACGTCATCGGTCACTAAACTCAGACATAAATCTGGATTTTCAGACACCCCGCCCTCGCCGGCCCCTCGCAACGTCCCCCGAAGATCGCTTTTCTTCGCGTCCCCTTGCGGGACTAACACGATTTTCTGTCTTACCAGTTCATCAAACATTTACGTTCGACTACTTCCCATCGCGCGGTTCCGAGATCCGAGCTTTTCATGGATATCGTACCATTTTCGTTTAATCGAGCGCGGCTCGGGGAGTAATTATTAGTTTAGAAACCGTTTTTATTCTTGCTTAGTTTATGGACATTTTAATATCGATTTTGGAAAACGTTTTATGTGTACATTGTATGATGTGTACATTTTTGGTTTCGAAATATGAATGTATATCAATTTGTCGAGTGTATCTGGAATTTAGCAGGAATTATTTTAAATGGAATCCACTTGATATGATTAACATCATTGTTTCAGTAAGAGCAATTGTAACTTTGAATTCACTGAAAGCAACGACGAAGCAATGAAAAATTCTTTTGTAATTCTTTTGCTCTTTTGCATTAAAGAAGAAGAAATCAATAAGATTTTGCTGAATATTTTTCTACCAATTACGAGTTGAATATAGCTCGAAAATTCCGGGAAGTTCCCGTTCAAATAGTTCCACAGAGGCACGATGAGTATCATTTAAAATTTCATATTATTAATCCCCGTATTGCGGAAGTTGGTGAAGTTTAAGTTAAGTCATCTCACTGCGCGCGGTTCAAGAAAATTGCGCGGTTGGCAAAGTTTTAATATGTAAGAGCAAGTAAAGAGAACTGCGGGAAATATGTGGAGAGTGATTTATTTCGTCGACAACTCGATTTCTTTGGGAATAAATACATTACTCTCCGTACGTTTTCCGCGATCTCCTTCACTTCTCTTACATATTAACATGGCTTGAAAGATTCCTCTCCACTGTATTACAATAATTATTAATATCGGTGCAGAAGCTTGTGAAAGCAAAATAAATTGATGTCGCTACTCGCAGTCCAACTCGAGCAGATTTCTATGTTTTTAATTCCATGTTTCCTTCAAACATTCTAGTTGTTATTTTATTATTTTTCATTCACCAAAACACTATTTTCTTTTACATATGAATATATTACTGTTCATTCCATATTTAAGTTAGTGTATTTGCGACTAACAATCAGAGTTATAGATTGAATATTATATATTCGTTGGTTTTAGAGCAATTGATATGGAATCTAAAAAGGAAAACAAACATAAATTACTAATGACAGTATGTAGAGTACTGGAGATATTTACTGTATCATCTATAAATCTATTTAATGTCCATAGTTGTCGTGGCTATATGATTAGTAATTTAATCGATACTTCTATGCTACATGTGTAGTAGGATGTACATAGCCTAGATACAAACTTTATACTGTTACTCGACAATCACGTGATAATACTTTGCAAGTACATGTAATACTAATAACAGAGGAAGACTCGACAAAGGATTTTATATCTACAAATTTTAATAAATTTAAATATATTTGAAATATTAACATTAGAGACTTTCTTCTTTTAATTTGTTTTATTAATTTAAATTACATAATTTTTATATTACTTTCTCATTTCGTGTGTCTACGAGTACCACGAGTATTATTTATGAATGTATAAATTTACATAATGAAAGTCTCAACTATGTTCCCTGGGTGAATGCAGTCTTAATTAAAGAATCGTAAGTTTCTCTCTTTGGCGATGGCGCAAGAGCTCCTAAATTTTGATTATTTTCTTTTCAGAACTCATTCTGAACATAAACGAAACGAACAATGAAAAAAGCAGACAAATGCAAGGCACATTTTCGTAGTCGGCACAAAGAGACCTTTTCAACAACGTATTAATACATATAGGTGCTTCATTTCGATAAACGGTTCACAAATAACCAGCAAGCATAGCGTCTAAAATGCGCAATGTTTTCTGGGACACCCTATTACAGTGCTTTCTAACTTTTTTTTTTATCCACGAACTCCTTTTGACATTTTGGAGAAGCTAACGAACCTCTTTCTCTAGACAACGTTTGCTAACAATAGGTGAATAAATCTTTTTCAGAAACTGGTCTAAATATTTTGAGAAACAATGTGAACGTGCTAATAATTGATGCGATCACCTAATGATCGACACTTGACGCACTTTTGTAATAGTTAAATATCAACGACTTTGTAAATAAAGTCGAAATATATGTAAATATATTTTCGTATCTATGGCTTATTTCTATAGATCTATATTTATATTGACAGGTTTACGACTTCTCGAGGAATATTCTTGGATATATTGCTTCGCCTCAATATTAAAAGAAGTTGATTGAATCTTCTGAGTTCTGGAGACGAATGTAAGTATTAATTCATTGATTCTCTTTTTCTTATTAATCATTCCTCGCGATGATGAGACGTGATAAATTCAGTTCAAGACTGTCTGAATCAAAGCCACTTAACCGAATCGCACGAATCTAAACGTTATCCGTAATTGACAGAAGTGTCGATTACTCACGTTCAATAGTCGTTTCCAAATTGAGGTAGTTTAATCGAGCAACTCGGTATTTTTAAGTTTATCGATTCGTCCCCTCGAGAACGATGAAAATATTCGTTGAAGTTAAACGAAAGAGATATATTATTTTCGACTCACTTTTTACCGAGGATGACAGGAAATTCATTAGTAAACGTTACACGAAGTATATTAAATATTCCGTTCGGCTCGCAAAAACTAAAAATGTTTCACCTTCAAAGAAATATTTGCGGAGGGAACAATATGCGCATTGAATTTATTCAAATATTCGCTGGGTTGCTTTGTTAGAGTATTCGTGTTAGAGTATCCATTATAGATGATAGAAATACATCCAAGTCTTTTGTAACTGTAACTTTGAACGCGTTTTATTTTACCGATTATTGGAAACTACATAATCAAACATTTATTGTGATATTTATTTTTGTAACTTCACCGAAATTCAAGTATTTTATACAAATTCATTTCATTTGACATTTAACTTACCATATTAATTTTTTTAGTTCTTCAATAAAAAGCACTGTCACCCATATATAGATTCCGTTAATATTGTTTAGTTATGAAATTAAAAATTCTATTTCTAATAATTCTCGTTGTAGAATCGAAAACATTATTCGAAACATTTCTCGTTGTGGAATCTGTAATATACGACCGACAGTGGAAATGCATTTAGTCTATTATTTCACGAGGTGACGTCAGGAAATGCACGCATTGATTTGCATATTACGGAGAGTAGGTTAAACGAGAAGAAAAATGGATGTCGATAAACGAAATAAAATTGTAATTTAAAAGTTTAAGGACAGTTCTATTAGTCGTGCTCGTTTGTAGGAAACATACGATGTCTCTCAACGAAGGAAATGAGTGCGATAAAAATCAATTGAGAAGGTGAAAATCGTTCCAGGAGACCATTAAGATTCATTATGAGGTGAATTTTATGCGCCGTTTACGTGCAAAGTATTGAGTATACGACAAGGACATTACACCTTATTCGTAGAAAATTTTCTTGTTTTTATTTTTGGTACAGCAAAGGTATGAATGGAATACCTTCATTCGAATCAAAAATTGTCTATTGTATAGTTGCTACCTGACAAACGATATCATGTTTAGACGATATCTTTCTACCACCTGTCCTGCAAGATAACTGACCTAACTTCTCAAGAAGAATAATCACGTACTGCATGAGGTTCAATATACTGCAATATTTGCTATAGAGTTTATATAGCACTGCGACCTACAATGGGTTCTAGTGTGTTTTGTTTTTTTATTCCTGGTCGATATAATAAATTACGTGATGCCTGAGACTGTTTCATATTCTCATGAATGTAACAAGCACTTCATATTCTCGAATTTCAAATAACTCGCTTCGAAGTTCCAGTTTTACTTCCTGTGACATTTAGTTAATTAAAATTTTTAGTGCAAATACACATGTCAACGCTAGACGCGGTCCGAAAAACCTCGTCTTTTAAAACTCTCTTCTCATTCTCTCATCATTTTACAGTATAACGTACACTGTCCCTCAAAATTATGTTGATATTTTCTTAACTCTAGTAACTATCTAAAAAAGTTACGAAATCCAACGAAATCATCCAAATGAAATCAAACGAAATTTTATGTATTCCATTTTCTCCCAAAATCAAAATATATTTGATCAATAATTCATTACATATTACAAGTAATTATATCTTTAGGCTATTAATTACTTTATTGTTCACGTTTTAATATCATTCCACACCTTTTTTTAATAATTACCATGAGTGTTTTCGAAACCTTTCGACGATAAAGGAATATAATCCAGGGTAAACACATACATTTCTAGTTATTTCACGAATTTAAATAATCAAACTACCCAACGAAGCTATTGTTCACCAAACTTGGTACAACATTTTCCACTTAAAATCACGTAACGAAAACTTATATACACAGATTCGTTAAAAATGGTAAGTGTTCGCATACTTTTGACCGGCAGTGTACGTATCCGCGGCTGTCTACTTAAAAATTGAAAAGTCGAGAGTCGGGGGGGTCGAGGGATCATCGGTCCGGAGCTGCCAGACTAGAAAAAGGGTTGCAGACTCCGCAACCAGCCGCGGTGGGAAGACGGTAACTTCGTTAACCAATTGGCCGCGATACAAGTCAAGACACTCGGATCCTCCCCCGCATCCGTGGAAGCGATTTTCCGTAAGTGGTGGTCGCCTGAACGCCGAAATCTCCATTCTAGGGTAACTACGTCGGTTGGTTAATCACCGTGCGGTATAATCAGCGGCCTGGCACCGCGATTATGTTACGGCTGTAAAGTGCATAATGCATCGCGTCGATGCAGAAATTGTTTTCGGCGTTGCGCATCCGAATGCGCGGCCGGCCGCGTAGTTGATATCAATTAAGAGCGTGCCCCTCCGCGAAAGGGGCGACGACAGACCAGGGGGCGGGAGGCTAGGAAGGGAGGGAAGGGAAGGGTAGACGGGGGTTTCGACCAGAATCGGTGCGCCAGAATTCGGTAAATTATTTAACAAAATTACCGTAGCGTACGTTAGTTGCGCTAATGGCATCGGTTTGCGCTCCGTCGAAAGTTCTACGAGTGTCGTTTAGTTCGCGGTTTGGCAGGGACCCGTGTGTATTTTACCGTCTCCCGCATGGAAACGCTCGATAACAGCGGCCCTGGTACCCCGACGAATGGGAAGTCTTTACAAAGCGACTGACACGGATAATGAACGACTCGATTGACAACACGTTGATGCCTACTTTGCACCTCGAAACGTTTACCCGTAACCCGCCACGCGGGATCGATAGGAAAATAGTCGTACTGCATCGGCGGTGCATATACTAAAATTGGAACGACACAGAGAAGATTAGCGTGGTCCCTGCGCGAGGATGACACGCAAAACCGTGGAGCGTTTCACATTTCTACGAAAAACGGTATTATACATATAGGTGACAAGGATTTTCACTGAGGAATAAATAAATTAATGAAAGTAAGGCGTCGAAGAAAATTAATTTGGATAGGATTGGTGAATTCTAAAGAGGTCGGGAAAATAAGCACTAAATTTTAGCCTCGTAGCAATTTTCACGGATATTAGTCTGCCAGTTAATGTGATAAAGAAAACTTTGTACCTACGTTAAGAAGATTTATTAGTGTAATGACTATTGCAAATGGTTTCACACTTAAGCCCTAAATGCCCTCGGTTTCAAATTTAATACCGGATTTTTAAATCGAATTGAAAAAACTTCAGCTGTCAAAATTGTTCAAATAATAAATGCATTGATATCTTTTTAAATTTAATTAGGAAAATCAGGCTTCTGAGGGTTAAAATAAAAGGAAAGAAAAGGAAAAAAGGAAATAGTCGCGCACTGGCGAAGTTAATTAATCCCTACGGTTGCTTCGCTGTTCGACTAAGTCATCCAATGGTACGATCACGGATGGAGAACCCACGATCTTGGTTACTCGATAAATCCTCGCCACGAGATCGGTTCTTACACGGTGGGGTATCCTGAGACCTCTCCGACGGAAAGGAGAAATTATCGGCAAAGGGATAAGGGCTCCGGGCAGCCCCCCGGTTATCGAAAGGGAATGGTGTCCTGGGAGATGATTGCGATAAAACATGTCGCGGTTGGCGATCCGTGACTTAACGTAGCCTCGATTGAATCAGCAGAAAGTTGCACGGCCGAGGGAGAGAGTAATTGCCACGCTCGCGGCGTGCACCCAACAAGTATTTCCACGGGAGTTATATAAGCTACGAAATTGATGTCTCGTTCCAGCGAGATCTCGGTAATTGCATCGGATATCGCGCTGCGAGCTGTTTAAGCGCGGAACCTTTATCTCTACACTTTTGATAGCCGCGAACCACCGTTAACGGGTCGTGGGGATAAAACTGAATAGCGTCGGGGAGTCGTTTCGAACGATATAATTAAGTCTCGAAAGTTCGTAGTCGAAACGTGCCGCGGGATCGAAACAAGGGCGACTCTCCGGTGTTGGTTACCTCGAGCGTCGTGGACGGACATGGAGAACCCTATCGGAGGAGTTCGAAAAAGGTAACCGTATCATCGCGAAACAACGAGAGAGAGATGAAATCGATAGACACGTCCCTGAACGACGTCAGTGCGAAGATGAGAGAACACGCTACCCTACAGTTTCATCCCCCTCGCGTCCATCGATGACAGAATCATCGAGTCGACACGGTGACCCGGCAAGGACGGAGAAAAGAACCGACGAATAAGTGAACGGGGGAAAATATTAGCTTGGCAAGAAATTAATGTCGGTTTTCGAACTTTCGAACGTTGACGCTTGGTTTTGGAATAACAGCTCACTTTATTCCATTTACGTTCCAATATCATCTTACAGTGCAGATGTCGCGCTGCATGTTGATAGGTACGCTTTTCTTTTTTTACTGTTAATTTGTGCTCACCTTCGAGTTATTTACTTCGCAATGCATACTAAGTTCGTGTAATATTCATATGTGAATATAAACTGGGTCATAAAGCTGCAACTGCGGTGCATTCGGAGAAGAATGCGTAAATGAACGCGCGATCCAGCGTTGGCTAAAAAAATTTGGAAGTCGAAGATGATCTCGGACACCCTTCTCACGTCGACGACGACCAATTGAAGGTACTGGTCGAAGCTGATCCACGAACAACGGTTCGACAACTCGCACAGGAGTCGGGTGTCTGGCAGCCAACAATTATTGACCACCTGAGACAGCTAGGGAAGTCAAAGAAGCTCGAAAAATGGGTGCCGCGTGAGAAAACCGACATTATTTTCCTAACAACCTAATACAATACCGATGGCGCGGCAAACAAGGCCAGCGATACGGCCCTGGACCGGGGGTCCAGAGGCAGTAAACCCCCTCCCCCACTGTTGGTGAAATATCATCCCACCCAGCAGTCCTCCTTTTTCCGTCCAGCGTATCTGGATCCACGGTATCGATCGCGAATCGTCAGCGATCAGCTGAAACTCCCGACGTCGGAACGCTCCGAAATCGGAGTCGTATGGATCCAACGGATTCGAACGCGTGGAAATTCACGTACGCACAGTTACACCCCAAAATCTGATCGATCCATCCGCGGTACAAGTATCCACAGCCCCGCCTCCCCCGTGCCTCCCTTTTGTCACGTCACTAGCATCCCCCGCAGGTCTTCATCGTAGAAAAGCGAGTTGACGGTCAGCCGCGGAGCACGCGAGTCTCGCTCCGAACGGTTACCGAAAATCCACCGGTTTCACGCCTTAGCCGTTGGAAAACCAGTCACCACGTATACACACGTCCCTGCTGCACTTTCCCGCGGGACGATAGATCGATGAACGATCATCCCCCGACAGCCGCACGCGGCAGGTGGGAAACATATGTCCGCGCGGCGGATTCGATTGGTCTTACCGGTGATGCCTAGGAGAATCCAGCACACGAGGCACAGGACGTAGTAGTTGACGTAAGAGGATCTCCTCATGATGACGAAGACGTTGACGACGACGACGACGACGACGACGGGAACGACGACGCGGTTGCCTTCGACGGAATGTCCACTGACATCTCAGAGAGAGGGACGAGCACACCGAGAGCACGGTGCACCTTCTCACTCCCGGTCCACCGTCATCACGTTGTTCACCCTCCTTTTTGGCACGGTGCTACCAGACCTCGTGCATAGCACCTCTCTCACACCGGAGTGTCCCCTACCTCGCCACCTGCTGTCGCGCACGTTTCAATCGGAGACACACCACCCGATTCAGGTGTCGGTCACTGGTCACATTATCCTCCCTTTCGGCGATGACAACTTTTATCTTTCTCTCGGTCCCGTTCACCGAGTACTACGTGTCTCGGGAACGTTCCTCCCTGACGTGCGCCGCGCGTTACCAACGGCGTGGTGTCTCGGCCACTATCCCTGACGACTGACAGCTACCGTCCACGCAAAGGAAAAAAAAAAAACACCGGACGCGTATGCAACACCGCGACCAAGTTCACCAAAAGGGGTACCACAGCGACGTCGCGTGGTTTTGGCCCCTGTCCACCCGACGGATACCTTCGACGCGGCTAACTACGACCGAGTTTTGCGTACGGGTCGTCTGCGGTTCGTCGTCCCGGGCGAAGCTCTGAAACCGCCGGGCCTCCAGTGGCACTGCCCGCGCCCGCCCGGGGATTCCGCGCAGGCGTGCTCTTTCTCCTCTACTCTGCCGATCAGTCAGCCTCCTCCTTCCTCCAGGCATCCGTGCTCTCGCTCCGTCTTTCTCCCGTTCTTACCCCTTTCTCTGTCTCGGTCTTCTTCCACGGTTACTACTACTACCCGCTCCTACTACTACCCCTGTCGCACCCGTTGTCGGTGTCGTTGTCGTTGTCGTCGTCACCACTACCCTCCAACGCTGCTGCTGCTTCTGCTGCTGCTGCTGCTGCTGCTGCTGGATGCTCACGGTGTTACTACCACCGACGTCGCGGTTGCTGCTGCTGCTGCTGCCGTTGGTTGCTTTAGCGTCTTGTACGAGGCGTCTCTTGCTCTTTCAACCCGCGACGTCTTTCGACCACATCCCCTGTACAAATTTTACGCTTTCTTACGATGTTAACCTTCGTGTCCCCTGTCCGGGTTTCGTGGCTGGATAGCTCCTCGCGAACGCGACAGACCCAAAGGCATCTTGTTGGTCTTCATCTATTATAAATAACTTCGTCGTACACGCGACAAAGCCCCATCCGTGTACCAACGTTCGGCCGAGCTTCGATGGAGAGGGCTTTCCGCGATTGGTACGTTGGCTGAAATAGACATTTTTGTAGACGTAGTGTATTTGTAACCATTGTTACAAATCTTTTGGTATTGAACGGCCATCTGAAGAAGTTAGCAACGGTGTACGCTGTCTTTGTGTTTGATACGTTACGTTTTGCTTTGACTGGAAGTCATGGAGTTCGTAAACGTAAACGTACAGAACCGTTCGATCTCGATTAAATATAATGGAAAAATCAAAAACCACGACAGACATACAGAAGATTCTCTGTTTGGTTGTTTTTGAAAGCGGAAAACGTCGAAGCATTGCTCCTAGAATATTATTAAGAATATTATTAATTTCCTTTGTCATAGTGGTGATAATAGTAAAGCGTTACGGTATGAGTAGTAAGAGAAATATAAACGAGAATTAACAAGACACTACAACCTTCTAAAATATACGTTTAATGGTATATATGAGTAGTGAAAATCGTTTGAGTTTAGAGGAAATTGGTTCACTTAATTACAAAATTAAGATTTTGCTGAATAATGGCTAACCAAACGAACAGAGAAATGGTCTAGTGATGAGTAGTAGTGTGCATGCGAGTCTCAGGTGTCATCTATGTGTACGTGGGAAGTATAGCGTAGCATAATCTGATTGGTCTCGGTTGGAGCGCGCCGCAGTGAAAGGGTTAAATCCATATGACGTTAAACTCATGTATAAAACGAATGGTGCAATAAAGTAAAATTTCGCTAAAAATATAGTTTTGCGTAAAAACGAACGTTTGAAAATCAAAGGACTACGATATTAAAATAATCAGTAGTGGATCGTTCATAGAAAACAGACGCATTGTTATAAGAATTTAGAATATATATCACCGTAAAAATTTTAAGATACGGGATCGCATCGAGGCTGAAAGAACTTTCCAGATTCCCAATTTTATTAGTTTTAACATTCTAATTTAGTTAGCTAACTCTGTTATCGAGGAGCTGGAGTTAATAAGTTTAAATAAAGTTGAACTTTCCTCCAATATTCTCCGATATGTGGATGACATACTTCTTACCATTCCAAAAGCCAAGATAGATTGCACCTTGAATATTCTTCATTCCTTCGTTCCTAGAATCCAGTTCGCAGTGGGAATTGAATCACAGAGATATATGAATTTTTTAGACGTTCAAACGTATTAAAGTGAGAATAAGTTCTGATTTATCGCAATCTTCTCAAATTAATAAACACTATAATTTCACTTTAAACTGGCCATATAAAACGATAAACAGCTCACAATAGCAACCAACTCGAATCATCCTTATTTATTTCCACCTTCGAGTTCTTTCTCAAATTTATTTCACTTTATTTAGCCGTGCGGCGAAAAAACTTGCGCACCACTGCCAGTAACGTCTCGCAGACTTTTTGCTCTTTCCATCCGCGACGTTTTTCGACCATCCACTGTACAACTTTTACGCTTCCTACGATGTTAACCTTCGTGCTCCGTGTCAGGGTTCGGCCGAGAGTGGATTCCTGGACTTGAAAGCGCCGAGAAGAACGTAAAGGAATTTTTGTTGATTTTCCATGGAAGACCTGGGAGGTCTGTGGGGTGATGGCGGTGGATAGTAGCGGATTTGTAAATTTGCGGTTCGTCGATTGACGAGGAGTGGTTTAATTAGCCCAGGCGGTCACGAGTCGGAACGTATTCGACGCGATTGGAATCGACGGGTCCAGTCTCGCTTCTTCCACGGGACTTTTAATCAGCTTTCGCTTTGGCTCGGTCTCCTTCGCTGTTTACGATTCTTAATTCTGCCGTCTGATTACTGTTCCAGGCGCTTTTAATACCGTCGAGCGCTTTCGTTGCTTGTCGCTCGACGACGACTTCCATTCGCCTCCGAAAAGTCCGCAATCTCCTTCGTTTATTCGTGGACTCGCGCTGCTCACTCTCTTTCGTATCGTCTTAAGGGGTCTGGTTTGAAGTCAAAAAGGAATCGATTTGTTTTTCTCCTGCCTTTTTGCGCTTTCGTAAAGTTTCAAGTTTTAAGGACATCGCGGCCGAAAGGATCGCTATGAAATTCGCGATGTTACGGTGCTTCGAAATGCGCTTTCTGTGTCACCGCTGCTGCGAGAGTTTTGTATGTGCGAGTTGCCGTTTTCTTTTTTTTTTTCATCCGTGCATGTTAAAAATTGACGATGATAGTCCAGTTTAATGTAGAAACGAAAAAGGTATATTGTATATATGCTTGACTGCGGATGTTTGTGCAGAATTCATATTTTCACGGATACATAAAGAGAATCGGAATTTGAATGAAAGTGTGTTTTATCTTATAAACAATATAACATACGTATATATTATTGTTAATATTTTTTAGGTTTCAGTGTTTGTGCACATTCTCATGGATTTCCCAATATTTCAATTTGGCGTAGATGCAATGAACGTCCGCAGGGTATTGACAAGAAATAAAATAAAAATAATATTTTACTTTTAGAACTGTTTATTTACAAAATCACAAACGACACAGTTTCAGTGATTCGAGTCGTAGATCGCTGTTACACGTAGAGAGACGCTTTATTTTAAAATCAAACGTACTGCCGACTCGTGCAAGATTAAAGCCACCAAGTTGGTAATGGATGTAGTTTTAGCGTCCAACTGTGCACGCAGGTAAAAATAAAAAATTATAGTAAATATGTAAATAGCGACAAAGTTAGCGTGAAGATATTACCTAATCGATAGGAGGTAAATGGATACTTAAAATTAGTAACATGGATTTGATGATAGAATTCGGATAAAATAAATGTAGAAATTAACATCGTAAATTTAACGATATAATTTAGATAAAGTTGGTACCATTGATTTTGGAAATGGAATTAAAATGAAGTGAATATTAAAATTAAGAATATAAATTTGATAACAAGGATTCAAATAAAATAAAATTTAAATGAAATAAATATTCAGATTACCAACATTGATTTTATAATGGAATTAAAATGAAGCGAATATTATAATTAAGAATATAAATTTGATAACAAGGATTCAAATAAAGTAAATGTTGAAATAAACAACATAGGAAGAAAATTAATAGACAGAAAAAGAACGTAGCATTTTTTTCCTCTCTTTCTCGAAGTTTCAAAAGTCCTGAAGATAGTAAAGACATTACGTTGAAAGGATTATGATGAAATTCAAAAAATTAATAATGTTAAAGAACTTTGAACAAAACTCTTCATATACTTTAACATTCTACGTCAAACTTTAAGGGGTCCGTCTAGTTTGAAGATAAGAAGGAATTGACCTTTTCGTCACACTTTATGAAAATTTCAAGTCTCAAAAATATTCGCACATTTATAGGTCAGGGTGTCGGCAACCATCGACTTTTTAGCTTACTTAAATTACATTTCATTGAATAATATTTTTAATTCAATTTACATTCAGATTGATTTTTAATCCAATTACATCACTCTTGCTGGTATATATTTTGTTTTCTTATGTTTGTCATTTCAGTGTTTATAAACAATAGTTACAATACTGGTTAACCTGGATTTCTATTAAATTTCTACCCAGTTCATACTCCATATTCTTACTCTCTAACGTACAATCTTTATTTTTGTTCCTAACCCTCACTCTATAGTCATACCACTAATAAATAATATCTCATTATTTTACAATTTTACTATCTGCAGCTCCGCCCAATTTTCCTCGGAAAACAAGTTTCATTTATTCACGAATTCACTGCAAAACGTTCTATTCGAACAGAATTTGAAAACGAGCCCATCCCGAGGATCCAATCGTCGCACACTGTAAAGCTTGTAACAAAGAATAGAAATTTACATACAATTCCATGTCTCGCAAGCCCCATCGTTAAGTTAAATTAACAAAAAAGAAAGTCACCTTGCTTTTCTCCTTAGCGCGGTTCTCCTACATCATTTTTCTCCCCAGAACTATTCCGATTCGATTAGCAAAAGTTGACGTTTCCTCTCCACTCTTGGCCTACAACCGTGCTATAAAAATCGATATCGCTGACCCGTCAAATGAGAATATATTAAGTTTGCATTAGGGAAGCTCGGGATTGCGATTGGATGGCGGGATCGTCGGGAATTCTATTTTTCCGAAAAATATCGTGCGTCTCCGCCAGAGAGAGAGAGACTGGTATTTTTATCATTCGTTGATTATCTGGCGGGCGACCTTTGCGACAGAGGGGGTGGGTGTGGAGGTAGGTGGAGGGCGTAATGAACCCTCCTCAGGATTGTTTCGACCTATTTCCGTCATACCGCTCTGTCGCTTTCTCCTTCTTTCGTTCTCTTTCGTTTCTCGTGATTACCGTTCGCTTTGCCTCTGTTATTTTCCCTCTGTCGTCTTTCGGGTCGCTTACGATTATTGCATTTTTCTTTTTTTTTTTTTTTCTACTTCTTCCATCGGCCCTGGATAGCGTGTTCCTCGGTCGTAGATTTTCCGTGGTTCCCGCGACGTTAATCTTATTCAACGAGAACCGGATCGGCCGACGGAATTAGATACCTCGCTGACGGAATTAATTGATCTTCATCGATTAGAATTCGAGGGTACGTGCGATTAAGTCGGCCGTGATTAATGGCCCCTCTCTTTCTGGGAACAGAACTTGAATTAATTTCCACGTAATAAAAATCGGGCCATCGTTTCCTCCGTTTCTTCTTTTATTTTTATCGGCGATCGCACGCGAAAACTGGCGCGACTTCGTTCCTTCTCTTTTTGTTTTTATTTTTATTAGGTCTATCGGAAAGTTCAGTCGCTTTGACGGGTGCAATGCCTGACTCGATCGCGATAACAGAGGAAACTTTTAATCTAGCCATGAAAACCCGTTTCTGACTTTTTCGCTGATTCATCGTGTACGGCATAAATTTTTTATTAATTTGTCCACTTCTATCGAGATCCGTGAACCTTTTCTCGAATAATTGTTCTTAACGAAATTTGCGATGAGAGCTCTGTTTACTGCGAACCAAGCAATAATATTTGCGCGTGATATTGTTATTAGATCGTGGAGTTAACGCTTGCTTAATAAAATAATCATGTTGTTATACAACCACGAATACATAAAATACGAGATCCAATTACGACACGTAGAAATTTAATAGTGGTATACTATTTGGTACTCTGTTATAATTACTAATACGTTTAATAATTACGTATCATTATTACAAAATTTTCATCTCTCTTTTCCAGTTTGATTTAGTTTCCTTTTTCCTTGTAATTTGTTACACGCGTTACAATAATATTAGTTTGATTACTATTTGGTTGTTGAATAATATTCTGAAATTGTTGCATAATTACCTCTCTAATTAATACTATACGTACACAAACATTCATATTAATATGAACGATAAAACAGTGTCATTCAACTGAAATGCAACAAATCTTGGAAAAACATCATATAAGAGATTCCTTATGATAATTAGCGAAGGATATCCGTAAAATTACTTCGTAACTGTTATTTTTAATCAAAGATGAAGCATCGTAGCACCGTTTCGAATCGCAGGAACTGTTGGAAAATAACTGCGTTGGTCGTAAAGATATGTTTCTCTCATCTCGTTCCCCACAATAACGAGCTGTTTTCCGTTAAATTAATAACCAGCGGTGAAAAGTGGAACTTACCGGCACATCAAGCAGAAGACTGTATTGTTTAACAGGAACTTCCACGCCAATAGCGACAAACCCAGAGCTGCATAAGAAAAAGACAATTGTATTCTGTGTACAGTGGGACGGAAGACTCGATTATGAACTGTTAAAAGACGGTGGAGCCATTAATCCTGAACGGTATTGTCAACAATTGGAGAAACTAAGTACACCGCTTAAGGATAAAAAGCCAGCGCTCAAAGAAGGAATTAACGCAGGTTAACTGGAAAGGAATTGCCTTCTATAATGACAAGACTCGACCACGCGCATCAGTCACGACCGGAAAAGGACCTTCATGATTTGCGTTGGAAACTAATTTGTCATCCACTGTACTACCCTGACCCCCGAGCCCATCATCTGCTTTGGTCGGCGCAAAGTTCTCCAAGTAATAAAAAATTCAGTAGATAAGAGGAAGTCGCAGGCGCCAGCCTCCAACTATTATCAATTAAGAAGGGCCAGGAATAAAATATTTCTTGTTCCTATTTATCGAGTTCAAAAGGTCTAACAATTTTTGTATTTCGGCTTATTGTTGCTGCCCTTCCTCAGGAATGACAATTCTGTATCGAAGTGGATAAATGAAATTTGAAAAAATCTAAGGGGTGGTTGGTAATTGACAAAGTACAAGCTCAACTGTTTATCATATTGAAAACAGACAAATTTATCCTATTGAATAATAAATTTATAATTGCGTTAATTATTCTTTGATATGCGTTCACGAAATGCGAAAGAGAATTATTTGTCAGAATTTCTGGAAAGTTTAAAAACCTTTTATGTTTACGTTTTGCTGTTTGATTCAGGACTTCGTCATTTTATGTCTTCATTTCCTTTAGTTGTTTATTTCCAATTAAAGAGCACAGTGCTTCATTCAGAAAGAATAAATGAACTGTTTGATGAATACGTACAAAGTCGTCAACAACAGTAGAAATAACATCGTTAATTGCACTCTGAGGTATATAATTTTACTCGTCACAGGAAATATTTTTTAAATGCGAAAAATATTTAACGCTTTCTCTGCACCATTTCCCGATCCGTTTTTTGAGGTGCAAATAAACGCTTTTGTTATTACCCTCCAGAATATTAAAGAGAGGTCAGGTCGATATCGCGGCTAGTACCGAACAATTTTTCTAGGACAGAATAGTTTCTAAATTTTCTTTGCAACAAGTTCTGTTACATCAATTTTAGTTGCAATATTCCCTGTAAATGAGGTTTGTAGGTTTTAAAACTCCCGATGAGAAAAATGTTGTCGAGATTTTGAATCGACCTACTCTTCACGTCCTATAAACGTAGCACTAACCATTTTTCCGTGACACGTTGTGTTTTTCTGATCGTTTTATCGTGCATTATCGTTTGCAAACCCATTACTGCTGTAATTTTTATGTGAGTTTAAACACGTTGACTACAAAGGTGACATTTATGACGCTGAACGCTATGTTATAAATTAATTAACAGAGATATCTGTCATTGTCCAAAATAAGGCATATTGCGTTAATGCAAAAATTATTTAACTCATTTTGTATAATGCTCTTTGTCCCTTTCTTCGAGATACCTTTATACTCACCTCTATAGTATTAAAGACAAGTCTGTGGGTACCTTGGTTAATATCAACAATTTTTACATGACAAAATACCTTTTAAATTTAATATTCCACAAGCTTAGTAACACGCATTTCGCTGTAGAAGCAACAGTAAACCATCATACTTTATAATTCCTCCTTCTTTGTTGACGTCGTGAAACAGGCTCCGCTGTAGGATCCGTCCATCACCTTTTACGAAACCACTGTTGTTGTAATTTACATACGAGTTTAAACACAGTGACTACAAAGGCGGCAGTCACGAAATCCGCAAAAAGATTTAATTAGCAACAAACAATGGCTGGATCATCCAGCATTTCTCGGTATGGCTAATATAATGGTAGAAAAATGAAATACTTCAACGTTTCTCGATGTTACGACGGTAGGTCGTGAAATACCAAAAGTCCAGGAGGGTTCTGCTGTTTAATCACGAAGAGTATCGCGGCTGCAATCGCGTCGAAAACGCGGTTTGCGGGGATACGCAGAAGTCGGGGACGAACATCGTTAGATCCGCGAAAAGGTAGAGTTAATCTACGACGGCGGTGATAACGGTACAGCGCAAAAAGAATCCGAGCATTTTTCACGAATAATTACAATTCAGCCGACGGAGATGAAAGAGGTGTAAAATTTCGCCGAGGTACAAAAGATTGCGGATCGCTTGAAAGGCCGCGACGAACAACGGGGCGAAAGAGGAAGAGGATAAAAAAATGAAGGGGTGTCCGGGGCGACGACAATGAAAGTGAAGAAGAAAGTTTAAAGGAATGGGGTTGGCAGACTCTCCTCTTTTTTTTCTATTTTTCTTTTTTTTTTTTTTTGGACCTAATGGGGCCCGGCGCTCTTGTCAGTCGGATTAACATCAGCCCTTGGATCCACCGTCGTTTCTATAGAAGGGCGGATGTTTATCTTTCGCGTAAGAACATTTTCGGGGGCAGCTCGCGCTCGGATGAGTTAACAACGAGGAGTATGTACAGAGCGTTCCGTAACTGGCGGTACAAGCGAGCAGGGGCTGATTTTACGTAAAAAAATTGAATCGAAAATGTAGAATAAAATTATTTCATGTGACGCTTTATTTCCGAAATAGAGTAAGTTTGGAAATTTGTCGAAGTAGTTGTGCTCTCCTTATTAAATTGCATCGAACGTTTTCTAATATGTCGTTGTGTAATTTTAATTGTTCAACGCTCGTCGTGTGAACAAATGCGTCATGTGAACAAATTTTATTCTACAATTGCGACTCAATCGTTCACGTAGAATCACCTCCTGGTTTCTTGTACCATCAGTTACGGGACACCCTGTAGAATTATCTCCGAACAAAAGCTGACGATCCACCCCGATTGAAGAAAAATTCCAACGTGGAAAGAGCGGAAAGGAGAAGCTTCAAACGGGGCACGCGCGTTCGCGGTAAGCGCTGGCGCGCATTGTACTTGTCCTCTGCGTTCGCTTAAATACGATGACGATGTTTGAAATAAAATTGCCGGCGACGAGCAATTAACGCGCTACCTACGTTTCGCGGTGTAACGAGTGGAATGTAATACAACGTTGCATATTTCATTCTCGCGAGAATACGCGTCAGCCGTTGCTCGACGGAAGACGTTTTAAAATACGTTTCGCCGAGCAAAGGGTGGCGGGAGAGAGAGAGAGAGAGGAAAAAATGAAACGAAACGAACAGGAGAGAAAGGGAAGTACTTCTTTCACGAGGAAATATGAGCCCGTAGCAGTACGGTCTTCTGAGAATAAGGTTAACGCCGTAAAGGACACACAATTTGTCCGCGACAAAAAAGAAAATCCGGGCTTACTGGGAGAAAAACCGAGTAAAGGGAAGCGCTCGAAACGCTGAACTCGAGTAATATTTGTCATAATTAAACCAGAGACTAAATAAACCTCCGACAGGGGGAGTGATATTAGCCCGCGGGAGCCCAGTCTCTATCTCTGTCTCTCGCCTCTGTTTGCTTTTGAGAAAAACCTTTCAGCGTAACCCGACTTGCGCAGACAATGCGCAACCAAGGGAACCCACACGAGAGAAGGAACCGGCTGCAAGATATCAGATCAATGGGAAAACTTGTGTCGTTTTTCTCGTACGGTCTTTGCGCTCTTGTAACGGGAGCAAATAATAGATTCCGTATAAATAAAATGCGGTTCTGTCCGTTTGTCTGTTTGTTGTCGTGTAATGGGAAAGTGGTTGAAGCAATTGTGATAAAACACGGAGCGCGGTCCGACTTACAATCTGAACGAAATCCTTACCAGAAGGAGAACTCGGAGAGCGTATGATGGTACCGTTTCTCTTGCAGCAAGAATGAACGGGACAAAATTTGTTGCATGTTACGTTTACGAGATACTTTGTCGTATAAACATTTTCGCTATAGTCGGTAGCAACCGAGATATCAACCCGAGATGTTTTTAATGCCCCGGAGGGTGAGTTTCAAAAGTTCTTTGTATTTTGAAAAGAAGAACGCAAAAATGTGTACGAGTTCCAGACAGTATTTCTTATCTTGAACAATGACAGTGACTCTGTTAATTAATTCATGATATACCATTGCCCACTGTTATCTATAACATGTTACAGATTTCCATTTCATGAATGTCACTCATGTTTAAAATTCGCGTTTAAAATCACATACACACAAAATCACATATAAACAAAAATAATGTTTCTGCAAACGATAACGAATGATAAAAACGATCGGAGTAGCGCAAAGTGTCACGAGAAAATAGCTGGTGGTATCGTGATAAAACTTGAAACGCAATTCGATTACAATCTCTGCAAAATGATAAAATTCTTAGCACGAGAAACCATAAAACGTAGAATACCTCGTTTATAGTGAATCTCGCACAAAAATTCACATTGTTGAACTTGTCACAGATTAAATTTAGAAAGTATTATGTCCTACGGAAATTTTTGATAGAATCAGTAGTAGCCGAGATATCGACCGACCTCTCGTTTATGCCCTGGAGGACTAGTAACAAGACCGTTTATTTGCGCCACAAAAAATAAAAGGGGAAACGGTGTGCAGAAAGCGTTAAATAATCATTGCATTGGAACAACATTTCCTGTTCTGGGCAACGTTAGATAACTCAGCATTCAATTTACGATGTAATTTCTACTTTTGTTTACGACTTTTTACGTGCTTAACAAGCAGCTAATTTATTACTTTTAATTAGTCCTTTAATTGAAAATAAACAACTCGAGAAAATAAAGAAATAAAATGACGAAGTCGTGAATCAAACAGCAAAACGTTGACATGAAAGGTTTCTTAACTTTCAGGAAATTGTGACAATTAATTATCCTTTGTACTTTGTGAACCCATATCACCGACTAATTAACGCAGTTATCAATTTATTATTCAATACGATAATAAATGTTGCTTCAAATATCATATCATTAAAAATAATTACCATTCTTGAAGAAGGCCAGTAACATTAGTCGAAATACAGAAATTCTTAGACCGAATTTGAACTCCATAACTAGGAAGAAGTAATATATTCCAGGACCTTCTTAATTGAAAATAGTTGGAGGCTGTGCCTGCGACTTCCTGTTGCCTACTGAATTTTTGATCAGTTTGAAAACTTTGCGAAAGCAGATGATAGCCTCGAATCAGGAGAAAATACTGGATGACAATATTTTATTCGAATAAAACATGACGAACATAATCAATCTAGAGCTCTTTATCTGTGGCGCTTCTTCTTCTAAACAATAAAATTTTTACTTGTTCATTGTGAAGTATTTTAAGTAGTAACTGGTAAAAAAATTATTTATATTAGGTTGAACCTAATCCACGAACTTCTGGTTCACTGCTCGTTCACAATTCGTTATTCAAAGTGCTTCACTAAGCATCAAGTTCCGAACGCAAATCATGAAGTCCCTTTTCGTGCTGCGATTGCTGTGCGTGGTCGAGTCTTGTCATGATAGAAGGTATTTCCTCCCCCGTTAACCTCTGTTAATCCCTTCTCGGAGCACTGGCCTTTCATCCTTAAGCGGTGTGCTTAGTTTCTCCAATTGTTGACAATACCGTTCAGGATTAATGGCTTCACCGTCTTTTAACAGTTCATAATCGACTCTTCCGCTCCACTGTGCACAGAACGTAATTGTTTTTTATGCAGCTTTATCTTTGTTCCCGCCGGTGTCGAAGTTCCTGGTAAACAATACGGTCTTCTGCTCGATGTAATCCGCTTTTCAATTTCTTTTACGACGAATAAGAAGAGACAAACAAATTGTTACGATTGACTTTGATCTTTTTCAATAGCTCTTACGACTCAAAGCGGTGCTCCGATGCTCTACAAGACTTTTACTGATGGCTACAACAACGACGTAAATGTACTGCCATTCTTCACACGTTATCGTGGAAAACCTTTTAATGGATATTTGGAGCATGATTCATTTCGTAACTTCCAATCAGCAAATCGAAATTTCGCGAATCATCTTTGCATTTGCAGATGTGTACGTGTATCATTAATCACTGGATTTCTTCGCTTTTCCATTTTCTACGAAGAAGTATTGGAAAGTTGCAAGGTTTTTGCTTGCTGTGATGTTATCGGAATACATGGTAAACTTAGGGGATTATTTTTGTTTGTTACTGACTTAACGATCGTTGAAAATGAAATCGTAAGCTTTCGATCTCTGACAAGTCTTTGTCAAATGACCTGGTTTATGTTGTTCTTTCCTATTTGCACACTTTTCTGTTATAAAAAAAAAAAACAATATAATTTTTAAGATCATCAATGCATCAAATATATAGAAAATGTTCGTTATCGGTGTCAATCATTCCACGAGTTTCATCATTCTGCTGCGCCAGCATTTCCCATGTATTAGAAATTTTGACAAGATAATATTCATATTTTTTAAAAGGTTAGCTAAATCCTTTCCATGTATTGGATACCTTTTATTCCAAACGAACAATTTTTCTTTGTATCTTATTAGAACCGGTAAATGCAAATAATATAGAGGTATCCTATATCTTTGTTGCGGAGTGCAATTTTGCCAGTGAAACAACCGCGACCCGGAAAAACAGCGTGTCGCTGACGAAGCAGGAAAAATGGCGCGTGTAAACGAGGCGGCGAGCGTCCATAGTTTGCGTTAAATTATCGGCCATTAGCGGGACCGAGTGTTTGCGCACGTTTCGATGGCCGACGCAATTTTTCACGAGTTTACGCGCGAAGATTACAGTATAATAAAATAATTCCTCGTTTCAAGATCAAGAAACGGGGCCAGCTGATTATCTTGAATGGAGGGCGAGTAGCGAAGAAATTCTTTGAACTCGTCGAATCAAAGAGTTTCCTTGCCTTGCATTTTAAGAAAATTTGTTTCTTATTCTTTTGTCTTTTAAGAAGTTGTTTGCAGAATTGTTATTAAAATTTCTAAAGAAAATGTGATTATAAACGTAGGGACAATGGGTGGTGCAGGTGTTTTTCGAGCATGGTAGATATATTGAAAGTGGCAAGAATGCACCTTTTGAGACTTTGCTGAAAATAAAATTGCGTAGTGAAGATAGGAGTGTAGGAGTAAGGAAACAATGTAGGAAGTACGTTGAAAGAATAAATGGATCTAGATTCCAAAATAGAAAGGAAAATTGCATAATCATAGTAATTATATCTACGTATCACTTTAAACATGTTTTACGAAGGAGTTGACAATATTTTATTACATACAATATTTTTAAATTAAATACTTTTTGGAGCTATTCAACTGAGAAATTTTTACGGAAAAACATTATCTCGACTAGCTTATAAAAAACATTTTATTCAAGTTTAGTACTAAAATCAACTGAAAACGTGAAGTGCTTGTTTTCAATGATCAAAAATGTATTGACTTTTTATCGAAATTCGATATTTACATTTCAATATTTGCCATTTCGATCATTTTCAGTTTACAATGTTTATCCTAGTTCAGCGATCATCACACTTGTACGGAATAAGAAAATATTTGAAATTGTTGTCTCTATGGTCTCCCGAGGGGTGATTGTAGTCCCACCAGCAGACGATGTTTTTTTGCAGTCCATATTTCAACGAGTCTGGCAAACAGACGTTATTTGTATTGTAAACGTTAAAAATGCCTGCAACATAAATCAGGTTTTGTGTCGAAACAGTTGAAATGCATGGTTTTGCTTCGAATCGTTATGAATTCGGACAGAAATTCAATGCCTTTATTCAAAACAAATAAAACTAATGCGGAAAACTTTAAAGCTCGATGCCACCTTGATAAAAGTTACAAGCCAATTCTTTTCAATCATGTGCATGCCATCAAAGTTGTGGAATTTTTAAGGATTTGACACGATTCGCTTGGAAGTAATATCGCTGCTTGCAAAACCGTCCCTGGGGAAATCGCTCCATAGCATTTGAAAGCTGAGCCTTCAAACTCCGGAACCGATTTCTTTTTTAGACGTTTGTGCGGTTATTTTTCGCAAAGTTACAAAATTGCGCGGCTCGCTTCTTTTCAAGTGATTCGAAACGGTCCTCCATTTTGTTGCCGAGTGCACGACTCGGGAATGTCTGAAGAGGATTCGTATTCAATGTTTGATTATTATTATTATTATTATTATTATTATTGTTGTTACAGATTAAAAGTGTGCTTGACAATTACAGTAATTGTAAGAGAATAACGATAAGCAAAATTGAATGAAAGTGGACTTAAAGCCACAGTAGGTTTCAAAGCTTTTAATTAACACAGTACCATGAGAAAATTGACGGAACTTGTAAGTCCCGCCACTTTTTTCCTCGATAATAAACTGGAATCCAACGTTTCAACTCGATACATTTTCGGAAAAAATGTGATAATTTTGATCGAATCAGAGGGACGCGATTGTGTTTCCTCAGCTGTCGAGGGTTCGGGGTCGATGGGTCGTCCGGGCCGAAGAAACATAAACAACGGTGGGGGACGATTCGGTTTCTGGAATCCCGTGCCAAGCGTCTCCCCCGAGGCGAGTAGTTACCGTACACGAATCCTTCGGCTTCCTGTGGGGACGCGGAACGAACGAACCGCGGATTTGTTTGACGCCAGACTGCAAACATTTCGGGAAAAATGG
>NW_026534624.1:0-33246 GCF_026225885.1 Hylaeus anthracinus
TTATCTATAACCAATTATTTGATAAAAAACTGAACATTTAGTCGAATCCATTTGCTGAACCTGGAATAAACTGACGTCGAAAACTCTTCTTCATAAACGAAGTAATTGGTAAACTAGGTCCTCTTCCTATGCAGTTAGTCAGGCAGTAAATAAATTCATCTACCTATAATCCATTCCTTTATCATAAACTGAACGTTTAGCCGAGTCCATTGTCCGTGCCTGGCGATAAATTAACGTCAAAAGCGGTCGGGCCGCGCGATCCTCGACTTCACGCCCCAACAATCGCAAGGAACCAGGAGAATCACGAGATGGTGTCGCGCGGGCTCGACCATCGATTAACAAACGCTTCCAGTCGATCGTAATCCCGCTAATTCCCGGCCCCGAGCCGATATCCTTTTAGCCGTATCTCGGCCAATCGTTCCACGCTCGATGAATCGATTTGCCAACGCGTTTCCGTTCAGACGGCGCGAATTGGATTGGCAATCAGTGCGCGCCGACCCGGTATCGCGTGCACCGGGGACGTGCGCGACCAATCAAAGCCCACCCTCCCAGGACACTCGATCTTCCGGACAAAAGGATCCTTGAGGGATGCAAAATATCGAGCGCCACAGCGCCAGGCGTCGACACCCGGCCGCGCCGCCTCCAGCTCGCCGCGAAACGAGCATAATCAGACGTCATCGTGGCTGCGTCTGCCCTCGACGCATTTTTCGTAGCCGCCGCACCCCGTCCCTCGGCTTGAATTATTCACCCTCGGTCGCGACTACATTAATTTTAGGCAGCGATGCACAAGTTTTTTCGCTAGCCGGTCAGCGAAATTGAAGTAGCACCACCTGCGAGGCGAATTTTAGTCCTGGAACGGGGGCGGGATAATATATTCTTATTTAATATATCAGATTTAACGCGTTCGTCGCCGTGTGTGGTCAGCGAGTCTTTTTATTGAAGGACTTGTAGGATTATTTTTGAAGACGAGATGGTAGAGAAAATAAATTTTAAATTGATTACAGAAATAATAGACGTTTACGGAGTTTCCAATTCCTTCGAAAAAAAGTTTCAACCTCCTGGAAATGATCATGGGTTAGATAATATACTCCTATTTGTAGTAATAAATTAGACGACAGGGCTTTTTACCAAGGAACGAATTTTCAATCATCGAATTTTCAATACTTTTCCCCAATTTAATACGTAAAAATGGTATCACCACTTGTAGGCTGAGTTTCGTGTGCAGACGTCACTTTTATCGAATTCTTTTAATTAATGAAATTCCGTTAAATCTATGCGAAAAATGCCGATAAACGTTATTAGGGTAAACGTTATAGGAAAATCGACGTGACGAAGTAATCTGGCAGGGAATTTTTCCTTTATTATCCATTACAGTGTAATAAATCGTTAATTATAATATAATTTGATACCAGTGCCCAGAAGCGTTATCTAATAAATACAATGACATATATTTTCGATTAATTATTAAAGTACCTTATTTTCTCACGCAGGAAGCAAGGAAATAGTAAGGAAAACTATGGAAATATAAAGGATTCTGATCAATGAAAATTATTGTAATCCCCTTCATTTTCATAATTTCACTTGTAACAATATTTTTAGTGCACTTGTTTATTAATAATATCAATTCACTCTTATTTCTTTAGACTTGAAATCTCTCTATTCTGAAACAATAACGTTTAAATAATTACACTTTAAATTTACACGCACAATTGAATCGTCGTTTTATTAATTCAATTCCAATATAAGCTGAAGCGATCGATCTTCCTTTCTCGTAAGCCTAATAAGCCTAGAAATATTATTAATTTTCCCATTAGAGCCGAGAAGAATTCTCCCAGGCACTTTCCTCACTTCGTTACTTTAAACAGTTTAAACTCTTTTCTCTTTCTACCTTTAGTCGCTCCTCGAGCAACTTCTCTATTCCTGAATAATTCTCTGATCCCTCTGACATTAACAATCATTTTATCGATTCTCTCTCGACTGCGACTACCCTGCCGAGGTTATTAATACCCTTGCTTTTACACCAGTCCATTATTCCCGATTCCGCAGCTTCAACCTTTCAACTGTTTCCTCTTGGCAATCTCCTCGATATCGTCAAAAACGTCAAGCTTACTTCCTCTAATCCCAACGATATCTCAAGCCGCGTGGCTCTCCGCTGCTTTCCTTTTTGCCTTCACTCCCTCCACCGCATTTTTAACTTTTCCATTTCTTCCGGTATCTTTCTCTCAGCTCAGAAACACACTCTATACTCTATCCTATCCTCAAAACAACTAATGCTTCTTGCTTCAACTCGCCCCGTCCTATTTCTCAAGCTCCCTCCCCTTTCAAAACTTCCATGAAAGCTCTTTTTTCGCAGCTGCAGAGGTTTATTAACTTCATGGATATTGCGACGGTCTCCCAAGCCGGGTTTCGCAGCGGTCATGGTATAGTAGAACCTTGATTATTGCAGGGAAACGGTCACTATGGTCCCTGCCACCAATTACTTCCGCCTCTCCAACTTCCACCCATCGCTAAGCGGCCATTCATTCCATATATCAAACCATTGTAATAAACGAGGATCTCGTGCAACAATCGAACCTCTACTGTACTAGAATTGCTTTACCACACATTCCTGATACCGTGTTTTAAGCTTTTCATTCGCTCGCACGATATCTGTATTATTTCTGTACGCTTTTTGAAAGCCTTTGACACGATTGATCGCACCTGTTGATGGTTGAATTATTCAATTTTGGATTTCCATCGGATTATTTTCTCAATTTTTTATATTCAGTGGTTCTGCACTTGAAATTGTTGGCTAAATGATTAGAGATATTTAGGAGAATAGAAGGAGAAATATTAATGTTAAATAACAGATGTATCTTTAGCATTTTTATATTGATAGAAGAATTCTTCAGAAAAATTCTAAAACGTAGCTTCCTCTTCTGAAAAAATCCTCTTCTGAAAAAATCTGCCTTTTTCCAAGAGTCTAATAATTTCATCGGCTATTATATGATCCTTCTTATCTCTCAAAGATCCCTTCTTGATCCTCTTTTACTTAACGGTTCGCCAATCTAACGTAATTACATTCAGGTGTAGGTATATATATATATATATATGCTAATGAGACTTGCTCGATTAATCCCCTATTTCATGGCATGCTCGTATACAATCCCTCTTAAGCTGATCGTGGACATTTTTTAAAATTCACGAACACTCAATAACTCAATAACTCAATTAACTCGATCGTGAAGTGGTTCGTGAATCTATTATTAATCAAGAAATTATTTATTTTTCGGAAGGTACAATAAAATTCATAAAATGTTCGGGCTTCCGATGCTAACTCCGTGAAATCTGCTAAGTCTGAAATTATATATGACTTTCGTATGCTTCCCTGGTGGCGCAATTTACATGCTTTGCAACTTAATCCCTCCAAATCCTCTTTGTTGGCTGTCGGCTCTTCCTCTCTTCTGCGTAACTTATCTTCCTTCGCTACCACAATTGATTTCGCTCTCTTTACGCTGCGTTCTCTAATCCTGATCCAACATTGAAACCTTTTTTGTGTTTCATGTTTGCTACGTTGTTCTTTCTGATTTTCACATATTACATATTTTTTTCGGGATAGGTTACGTTAACTCGCCGTGTACACACGTTTAATCAACCTTTAGTTGTTCCCCTCGTTGATTACTGAATCGTAATCGATAACCCTTGTGGGCTAAAGATGTCTAAAATCTTGTCCTTCCTCTCGATTATCGTCTCTTAATCACAGTAACCAAAACTCGTGTCCTTGTTTCCCCACTGCCTCCTTAAGATTGATCGTGCGACTCCTCTACTTCAATAGAGATCCATCTCTGTTGCCTTGTTTACGAGATCCATCATTCTAGGACTCCTACATATATTTATTTAATTTACTTCCATCCAATTTATACTCACTTATCACGGTTTGTCTAAATCTCTCTTTGCTCGAATATCTGACGTATTCTTTACTTAACTTTACGCCTTTCGTTAAATTAGAAACGTTCTTTAGATTATTTTACTTGTATTACACGTATCGCTCAAATTTTTACTCCAACTCTTACCCTAACCTGTATTATCGTAACCTGTATCCGTTTTACTTTCAAGTTAAGTTAAATTCAGTTGTTTAACTAACTTTAACTAAGTTAGACGAAGATTAGAGTTGCGTTGTGAAATGCTCTCCCAATTAACGTGGCTCAACTACTGTGTATATTTGGTTTGTACTTTTTGCTCTTCCCTGCTGTGTACTCTAGTTTGTCACGATGCAACAAGCACGTCGAATAAATAAATTATCCTCGTTAACGTTCCTGGGAATGGTGTTTCCCGTCCAGATTACTGTTCGACGATGGGGAGAACGAGTCGGAGAGAAAGGGTGCTAAAGGGAGCAGACGGTTAGCCGATGTAATACGGTGTTTATGGCCGATTTCAATGCGAGATATCGTTCATAAATTTCAGGGATGGGAGGTAGTCGCTCGAAGGTAAACAGAAGGGGTCTGAAGCGTCCCGTGATTAATTTTACATCTGTGTACCATGGACATCTTTTCCGTGTGTAAAAATACTTAACCCTTGAGTGGACGCGATGGGGGCTTAGCAGACCCCCTACTGGGATACTTTATGTTGCCTGGCATACAGAGTGTGCTAAAATTGATGGTCCTAATTTTAGGTACATCCATTGCTCGTCACAATAGGGAAGAAAGTGTTAGCAAACATGGGATTAGAAACCAACAGTTTTTAATTTGCGAGGAAAAATCTTCTTCCATCGTGTAGTATGCAATTTAACTACAGCTGGGTTTTATATACGTTTATTTGATGAAGTATATGTTTTTAATTAAATATAAAGAGGTCCATTTTCGAATGACCTGTGTGGAACATAGTTTAGTCTTCACTTTATGCAATACTATCTGAATGCTCATTCTATAAAATTCAAAATTTTTCATAGATAGCCAACTGGGTTATCCAGTGTTATACTGTTTTCATTGAAAATATTATTGATATATAAAGATAGAAACAGGAATCCCTTGTTACTAGTGCTCTCGAGGTATATAAAAAAAAAAATCGATATTTCAGTCAGCATCGAATCCGTGACAAATCTGTGTGAAACAGAAAACTTTTCAAATTTCATTTGCAGCAACTTCTGTCATGTAGAATTTTGCTGTAGAAGCACCGACGAACGAGGTATCGTACATTTTATGATTTACGCCCTACATCAAAATTCTATCTCTGGCCGTCCATTTTGCGATGTCACGCAGCTTATATTTTAATTCTTCTTTCTACGAATTTCATTTCACCTCTCAAAAAGCAAATTATTTTTTCGTTGTTTTCCCTTACATTTTATTCTTTGAAACAGAAGTTATTTGTCGGTGACGTCCTGTGTCGTCAAAAGTAGAAATATAAATTACTCGGTTCAGTTACGAATAACGGTAATATTTTTGATGAAATGTTTTAACTGAGAATGCGATATAAAAGTACGATTTGATATGATACGATTTTTTTCTTCCCGGGCAACGTACAAAAGTAACTTTAATATGGGTCAGAGTTCAATTGGAGTTCGCTGTTAACGGTTAATTACTTTGCACGGAAAATGTCGGGGACAAAAATAGGTTTTACTGATATCCCGAATTTAAAAAGTGAAGCAATATTACTTGTCTACTTTCATGAAGGTCTTCTTTTTGAAATTACTTTGCTGACGGTCAACGTCCATTTCAAATTCCCGCATCAACCAGATGAAAATATGCTATCGAGCACTCACGTATTCTGTCGTTTGGTTTAACGATGCAGAATGCAATTTATTATTCTCGGTACGTGACACGCGATAGGAATGTATTAATCTTTTTATCGTTGAAGTACTCAGTGACAGGATATGTTTCGGTAGTTAATTAAGTTCACGGTTTATTTTTATCGGTTATATCTATGCTTGTCACAGATTTTACACTGTCCAGAGAAGTCAAAAAAGTTAATATACACGGTGAAGGTAATTTGGACTCAAATACACGGTATAAAGTTATTTAGATATGGGTGGGTTTAATAGAAATTTGTTGTCGCAAATTGCGATACGAACGGTGATATAACGTCTTCTGTGACACAATAGGATGCCAATGGTGTTTATTACTATCAGAATTAACCCTGTTATCGCCTGTTACTGTATTAGCTATTGGTTACCATCGAACAAGCGTCGAGGTTCGGTTTAATTGATGTTAGGTTTATAGCAGCCTTTGTCTATGCCTAGCTTCAAACTCGTTGTGCAACAACGCTTTGGCATAACGCGTACACTTTGTTGTGCTTACGCAATAAACCCATTATGGCAACAACAATAGGAATAAACACCATTTATGCTCGTTGCTATTGAGCACCTATTAATTATACTGTAACGTTTTGGTATTTCTTCGATAAATTTATTTTACTGAAATGTCATAATTCTAATTTAAAAAATTAAAGGGCAATTAAATCGCGTGGAAAAGTAAATGAAAAAAGTAAACCTGAAATTTTTACAAAATTAAATATTGGAATAACGAGTTAGTTATATAAACAACTAACAGTTTCTATAACATATGATAAAATGGAAATACTAGAATGTACCAATTTACAAAAATTAAGTGATGAACAAATCAAATTATAAACAGGACCTAAATTCATGATTTTATAAATTATAAAAGATGCAATTAGAATAGTAACAATATGGCGCAATATTTTAACGAAAAGTACACGTTTATTTTATAAATCTGGATATGATAATATAGTAAATTCTAAATGTTATAACTCCCGACGTATACAAATGATTAAATGTAATAGTATTTATAAACGTTTCTCCGATCTACATAATTTCCAATAATTATCCGTTTTAACGTGGGTTGGGTTACTTGATTTCACTTAATTATTTATAATCAATGCTACGTGCATAATATATACTGCATGGTTGGCACAGTAACCGTAAGTAAATTGAAGGATAACAACATTGCAATCGCAAATAAATAATTACTTTACGTTTTGACTTTCCGTTCCAGGGTCGTTTTTAGAACCTGTAACTGTGAGAGTTGAGTTGATTACAATAACGAAAAAACAAAATGGATCGAGATTAATACATAAAAAATTTTATTTGACAATTAATTAAACGAAACTCACGTACAATCGTCGTCACAGATCTCAAATACAGTACTGGATATATTTATTGTATCACCAACAACCCCATTTAATGTACACAGTTCTCGCAGTTATAGGTGTGATAGGTAAATTAGTCGATATTCAAATGCGCTAGCCTAGATACCAAGTTAGTTATATACTTTTGCTTATAATCACGCAATGATACTTTCCCAGTATTGCTAGGTGAAGTGTAACTGATAACTAGACTGCGAATATTTATGGAAATACGTATTTTCACGGATAGAGAAAAAGAATTGAAATTTAAATGAAAGTATGTCTTATCTTCTAAACGGGAAAATGTGTATTGCATATTATTGTTGATATTACACAAGTTTACTTTATTTCAATAAATTTATTTGTAAAATTTAAAGAGTACAAACGTAAAATATAATTTTCGAAATCCATCCACAAGCTTCATGATAAGAATAATTATGTTTTTTTACTTATTCAATTCAGTGAATTTCATTTATATGTTAATTTAACATATTGAATAGCAACATTTAAAGAGCCAGAACGTAAAGTATTAATTCGTAAATACATCCACAATGGTCTATGAAGCAGTTCAATTCGTTCGAACGATAAGAGCAGTATCTGTCGATAATTTCTAACTGCGCTTTCTGTGGGGACAGGCGGACAACTACTGGGACAGAAAAAACATCTGTAACTCGGAAACAAGGCCAGGTAGGACAAACGTTTGTGTAAACTTTTTTATCACTTTCGTACGCTGAATACACTTCTGAAGTTACGCCTATATTTCATGAAACGCCCCTCTGTAATCCTGTGCTATAAATAAAGGTCTTACTTATTTTAGACACCGTGCAAATTAGATTAATGGTGCATAGAAGTCTACAAAGCCGTAAATTGTGGTATTCTTTCAGAGCGTACGCAAGCTGTGGTTTGCGAAATGATATTGTTTATTAGCATCGCACACTTCGAAAAACGTTTGACAAACATATTTCTACACATTGAACGCCCAGAAATATTAATATAAATATATTCGTGAGTATCGTAGGCTAAATTTCATTTCGATCATTTCTCGGTCATTTGCAAAAATTAAAAAATAATAAGACAATACAATGGAAAATAGTTTCAACAAAAATACTTGAAGGACGATGACTATAAAGTACATAAAAAATGATGGAGAAATAATAGAGAAATATTTACAGACAATCCGTCTTAACAAAATGACACAAATAACCACTGGAAAATTGAAAACTAGGTAATTCATATCTCCATGGGCAAAATTGTGTTATTTATGGGTTTTCACACACCATTCAATACCATTCTTGTTATTGGGTTAGCATTTATCCCATAATTGCTGTTGAGGGTGATTTATGAAGTTCATGTTACCGTTGTCACCGTGTAAGCTGAATTACTGTTGTGTCTTGTTATTATTTTAGGTCCTTAAGGGTCACTTGGCGTCCCAGCCCAATAAATCCATCCATCTCTATATCTAGAGATTTATTGTTCCCAGTACTGTAACGGAAAAATAGGTTCGCCAGAGCTTATACGAACTGCGATTTTTCATTTAAAGCTGTTAAAGGATTCTCTGTATAATTCGTGCACTTTTAACAAATTTTAGTCCAGCAGTGCTGTTCACGTTCTACCACGCATCCAAACATTATTTTTAATTAATAGAAATTGAAATGAATGGATCAACATTGGCAGTAAAGCGTGTTAAACATTATTTAAATATTCCGTTTACGTGTTGGCTAATTAGGTCATGGCCTCTAGAACACATGAATATTAATTTTAATAGGTCTCTGAAAGTACAGGTCTCTATGAGAAAATTTTTTTTCGAAAGAACCTAATTAATTTTGTTTACGATTATTTTTTGAGAATCAACACACACTCTACACAATGTAAGAATCTTGTTCTTTTTCATTTTCCTTCAGCTTTCTTTACGTTTTCATTTGAAACGAACACACACATCTGTCTACATTCTTTCACAAATTAATTTAGGAATCACTTTTCACGTCTCGACAATGAGAAACCAATCGTAACAATTTCCACCGATAATTTCATAAAACGATACGTCGAAACCCCAAACAAAGTATAATATGTAACAGGGTGTTTCGCGTTGCAAACCGATCGTCCTGTAATTTACTATTAAACGCGACACCGTGATCAACAAAGTCCAAATCACAGGCCAATTTACAGAACTCGAACCCGAGTCGAGATAGGGTGGGATCGCAACTCGATTTAAACTAATCACGAATTGATAAAGTTACGAGTTTAATTGCTACGTAATCAAAATATGCTTCTTGCCCCTCCTGTCTCGCTCGCGCGCGCGCGCGCCCCCTGTCGGTGCCCCAGAAGCCTCCGTGATTATGGTTAATACGCTTATCGTGCGTTCGAGCGCAAGGGGAACCAGAGCTCGTGCATGGAATATTAACTGAGAATAATTACGAGTAAACGGGAACGCTGTTTCGCTGGACTGCGTTGCGCAATCGGTTGAAATCGCTCTCTCGAATACAAAAGGAGGGGGTGAAATTAACAAAAAAAAAATAGAGAGAGAGAGAGAGAGAGAGAGAGATCGCAAATTCCCGTGGAGAGGCGGGTGAAAGTGGAAATAAATTTCTTGGAAACAAAAAGAGGACTTCTGACGTATATTTCCCAGAAGACTCGACGTCGGTCGATGCGGAAAGCCGAGCCTCGGCAGGGGCGCGCTTTTCCATCCCGCTTTATTAGAACGACACGTACGAGCGTTCGATGTAATTTTACGACGTCATCGGTCACTAAACTCAGACATAAATCTGGATTTTCAGACACCCCGCCCTCGCCGGCCCCTCGCAACGTCCCCCGAAGATCGCTTTTCTTCGCGTCCCCTTGCGGGACTAACACGATTTTCTGTCTTACCAGTTCATCAAACATTTACGTTCGACTACTTCCCATCGCGCGGGTCCGAGATCCGAGCTTTTCATGGATATCGTACCATTTTCGTTTAATCGAGCGCGGCTCGGGGAGTAATTATTAGTTTAGAAACCGTTTTTATTCTTGCTTAGTTTATGGACATTTTAATATCGATTTTGGAAAACGTTTTATGTGTACATTGTATGATGTGTACATTTTTGGTTTCGAAATATGAATGTATATCAATTTGTCGAGTGTATCTGGAATTTAGCAGGAATTATTTTAAATGGAATCCACTTGATATGATTAACATCATTGTTTCAGTAAGAGCAATTGTAACTTTGAATTCACTGAAAGCAACGACGAAGCAATGAAAAATTCTTTTGTAATTCTTTTGCTCTTTTGCATTAAAGAAGAAGAAATCAATAAGATTTTGCTGAATATTTTTCTACCAATTACGAGTTGAATATAGCTCGAAAATTCCGGGAAGTTCCCGTTCAAATAGTTCCACAGAGGCACGATGAGTATCATTTAAAATTTCATATTATTAATCCCCGTATTGCGGAAGTTGGTGAAGTTTAAGTTAAGTCATCTCACTGCGCGCGGTTCAAGAAAATTGCGCGGTTGGCAAAGTTTTAATATGTAAGAGCAAGTAAAGAGAACTGCGGGAAATATGTGGAGAGTGATTTATTTCGTCGACAACTCGATTTCTTTGGGAATAAATACATTACTCTCCGTACGTTTTCCGCGATCTCCTTCACTTCTCTTACATATTAACATGGCTTGAAAGATTCCTCTCCACTGTATTACAATAATTATTAATATCGGTGCAGAAGCTTGTGAAAGCAAAATAAATTGATGTCGCTACTCGCAGTCCAACTCGAGCAGATTTCTATGTTTTTAATTCCATGTTTCCTTCAAACATTCTAGTTGTTATTTTATTATTTTTCATTCACCAAAACACTATTTTCTTTTACATATGAATATATTACTGTTCATTCCATATTTAAGTTAGTGTATTTGCGACTAACAATCAGAGTTATAGATTGAATATTATATATTCGTTGGTTTTAGAGCAATTGATATGGAATCTAAAAAGGAAAACAAACATAAATTACTAATGACAGTATGTAGAGTACTGGAGATATTTACTGTATCATCTATAAATCTATTTAATGTCCATAGTTGTCGTGGCTATATGATTAGTAATTTAATCGATACTTCTATGCTACATGTGTAGTAGGATGTACATAGCCTAGATACAAACTTTATACTGTTACTCGACAATCACGTGATAATACTTTGCAAGTACATGTAATACTAATAACAGAGGAAGACTCGACAAAGGATTTTATATCTACAAATTTTAATAAATTTAAATATATTTGAAATATTAACATTAGAGACTTTCTTCTTTTAATTTGTTTTATTAATTTAAATTACATAATTTTTATATTACTTTCTCATTTCGTGTGTCTACGAGTACCACGAGTATTATTTATGAATGTATAAATTTACATAATGAAAGTCTCAACTATGTTCCCTGGGTGAATGCAGTCTTAATTAAAGAATCGTAAGTTTCTCTCTTTGGCGATGGCGCAAGAGCTCCTAAATTTTGATTATTTTCTTTTCAGAACTCATTCTGAACATAAACGAAACGAACAATGAAAAAAGCAGACAAATGCAAGGCACATTTTCGTAGTCGGCACAAAGAGACCTTTTCAACAACGTATTAATACATATAGGTGCTTCATTTCGATAAACGGTTCACAAATAACCAGCAAGCATAGCGTCTAAAATGCGCAATGTTTTCTGGGACACCCTATTACAGTGCTTTCTAACTTTTTTTTTTATCCACGAACTCCTTTTGACATTTTGGAGAAGCTAACGAACCTCTTTCTCTAGACAACGTTTGCTAACAATAGGTGAATAAATCTTTTTCAGAAACTGGTCTAAATATTTTGAGAAACAATGTGAACGTGCTAATAATTGATGCGATCACCTAATGATCGACACTTGACGCACTTTTGTAATAGTTAAATATCAACGACTTTGTAAATAAAGTCGAAATATATGTAAATATATTTTCGTATCTATGGCTTATTTCTATAGATCTATATTTATATTGACAGGTTTACGACTTCTCGAGGAATATTCTTGGATATATTGCTTCGCCTCAATATTAAAAGAAGTTGATTGAATCTTCTGAGTTCTGGAGACGAATGTAAGTATTAATTCATTGATTCTCTTTTTCTTATTAATCATTCCTCGCGATGATGAGACGTGATAAATTCAGTTCAAGACTGTCTGAATCAAAGCCACTTAACCGAATCGCACGAATCTAAACGTTATCCGTAATTGACAGAAGTGTCGATTACTCACGTTCAATAGTCGTTTCCAAATTGAGGTAGTTTAATCGAGCAACTCGGTATTTTTAAGTTTATCGATTCGTCCCCTCGAGAACGATGAAAATATTCGTTGAAGTTAAACGAAAGAGATATATTATTTTCGACTCACTTTTTACCGAGGATGACAGGAAATTCATTAGTAAACGTTACACGAAGTATATTAAATATTCCGTTCGGCTCGCAAAAACTAAAAATGTTTCACCTTCAAAGAAATATTTGCGGAGGGAACAATATGCGCATTGAATTTATTCAAATATTCGCTGGGTTGCTTTGTTAGAGTATTCGTGTTAGAGTATCCATTATAGATGATAGAAATACATCCAAGTCTTTTGTAACTGTAACTTTGAACGCGTTTTATTTTACCGATTATTGGAAACTACATAATCAAACATTTATTGTGATATTTATTTTTGTAACTTCACCGAAATTCAAGTATTTTATACAAATTCATTTCATTTGACATTTAACTTACCATATTAATTTTTTTAGTTCTTCAATAAAAAGCACTGTCACCCATATATAGATTCCGTTAATATTGTTTAGTTATGAAATTAAAAATTCTATTTCTAATAATTCTCGTTGTAGAATCGAAAACATTATTCGAAACATTTCTCGTTGTGGAATCTGTAATATACGACCGACAGTGGAAATGCATTTAGTCTATTATTTCACGAGGTGACGTCAGGAAATGCACGCATTGATTTGCATATTACGGAGAGTAGGTTAAACGAGAAGAAAAATGGATGTCGATAAACGAAATAAAATTGTAATTTAAAAGTTTAAGGACAGTTCTATTAGTCGTGCTCGTTTGTAGGAAACATACGATGTCTCTCAACGAAGGAAATGAGTGCGATAAAAATCAATTGAGAAGGTGAAAATCGTTCCAGGAGACCATTAAGATTCATTATGAGGTGAATTTTATGCGCCGTTTACGTGCAAAGTATTGAGTATACGACAAGGACATTACACCTTATTCGTAGAAAATTTTCTTGTTTTTATTTTTGGTACAGCAAAGGTATGAATGGAATACCTTCATTCGAATCAAAAATTGTCTATTGTATAGTTGCTACCTGACAAACGATATCATGTTTAGACGATATCTTTCTACCACCTGTCCTGCAAGATAACTGACCTAACTTCTCAAGAAGAATAATCACGTACTGCATGAGGTTCAATATACTGCAATATTTGCTATAGAGTTTATATAGCACTGCGACCTACAATGGGTTCTAGTGTGTTTTGTTTTTTTATTCCTGGTCGATATAATAAATTACGTGATGCCTGAGACTGTTTCATATTCTCATGAATGTAACAAGCACTTCATATTCTCGAATTTCAAATAACTCGCTTCGAAGTTCCAGTTTTACTTCCTGTGACATTTAGTTAATTAAAATTTTTAGTGCAAATACACATGTCAACGCTAGACGCGGTCCGAAAAACCTCGTCTTTTAAAACTCTCTTCTCATTCTCTCATCATTTTACAGTATAACGTACACTGTCCCTCAAAATTATGTTGATATTTTCTTAACTCTAGTAACTATCTAAAAAAGTTACGAAATCCAACGAAATCATCCAAATGAAATCAAACGAAATTTTATGTATTCCATTTTCTCCCAAAATCAAAATATATTTGATCAATAATTCATTACATATTACAAGTAATTATATCTTTAGGCTATTAATTACTTTATTGTTCACGTTTTAATATCATTCCACACCTTTTTTTAATAATTACCATGAGTGTTTTCGAAACCTTTCGACGATAAAGGAATATAATCCAGGGTAAACACATACATTTCTAGTTATTTCACGAATTTAAATAATCAAACTACCCAACGAAGCTATTGTTCACCAAACTTGGTACAACATTTTCCACTTAAAATCACGTAACGAAAACTTATATACACAGATTCGTTAAAAATGGTAAGTGTTCGCATACTTTTGACCGGCAGTGTACGTATCCGCGGCTGTCTACTTAAAAATTGAAAAGTCGAGAGTCGGGGGGTCGAGGGATCATCGGTCCGGAGCTGCCAGACTAGAAAAAGGGTTGCAGACTCCGCAACCAGCCGCGGTGGGAAGACGGTAACTTCGTTAACCAATTGGCCGCGATACAAGTCAAGACACTCGGATCCTCCCCCGCATCCGTGGAAGCGATTTTCCGTAAGTGGTGGTCGCCTGAACGCCGAAATCTCCATTCTAGGGTAACTACGTCGGTTGGTTAATCACCGTGCGGTATAATCAGCGGCCTGGCACCGCGATTATGTTACGGCTGTAAAGTGCATAATGCATCGCGTCGATGCAGAAATTGTTTTCGGCGTTGCGCATCCGAATGCGCGGCCGGCCGCGTAGTTGATATCAATTAAGAGCGTGCCCCTCCGCGAAAGGGGCGACGACAGACCAGGGGGCGGGAGGCTAGGAAGGGAGGGAAGGGAAGGGTAGACGGGGGTTTCGACCAGAATCGGTGCGCCAGAATTCGGTAAATTATTTAACAAAATTACCGTAGCGTACGTTAGTTGCGCTAATGGCATCGGTTTGCGCTCCGTCGAAAGTTCTACGAGTGTCGTTTAGTTCGCGGTTTGGCAGGGACCCGTGTGTATTTTACCGTCTCCCGCATGGAAACGCTCGATAACAGCGGCCCTGGTACCCCGACGAATGGGAAGTCTTTACAAAGCGACTGACACGGATAATGAACGACTCGATTGACAACACGTTGATGCCTACTTTGCACCTCGAAACGTTTACCCGTAACCCGCCACGCGGGATCGATAGGAAAATAGTCGTACTGCATCGGCGGTGCATATACTAAAATTGGAACGACACAGAGAAGATTAGCGTGGTCCCTGCGCGAGGATGACACGCAAAACCGTGGAGCGTTTCACATTTCTACGAAAAACGGTATTATACATATAGGTGACAAGGATTTTCACTGAGGAATAAATAAATTAATGAAAGTAAGGCGTCGAAGAAAATTAATTTGGATAGGATTGGTGAATTCTAAAGAGGTCGGGAAAATAAGCACTAAATTTTAGCCTCGTAGCAATTTTCACGGATATTAGTCTGCCAGTTAATGTGATAAAGAAAACTTTGTACCTACGTTAAGAAGATTTATTAGTGTAATGACTATTGCAAATGGTTTCACACTTAAGCCCTAAATGCCCTCGGTTTCAAATTTAATACCGGATTTTTAAATCGAATTGAAAAAACTTCAGCTGTCAAAATTGTTCAAATAATAAATGCATTGATATCTTTTTAAATTTAATTAGGAAAATCAGGCTTCTGAGGGTTAAAATAAAAGGAAAGAAAAGGAAAAAAGGAAATAGTCGCGCACTGGCGAAGTTAATTAATCCCTACGGTTGCTTCGCTGTTCGACTAAGTCATCCAATGGTACGATCACGGATGGAGAACCCACGATCTTGGTTACTCGATAAATCCTCGCCACGAGATCGGTTCTTACACGGTGGGGTATCCTGAGACCTCTCCGACGGAAAGGAGAAATTATCGGCAAAGGGATAAGGGCTCCGGGCAGCCCCCCGGTTATCGAAAGGGAATGGTGTCCTGGGAGATGATTGCGATAAAACATGTCGCGGTTGGCGATCCGTGACTTAACGTAGCCTCGATTGAATCAGCAGAAAGTTGCACGGCCGAGGGAGAGAGTAATTGCCACGCTCGCGGCGTGCACCCAACAAGTATTTCCACGGGAGTTATATAAGCTACGAAATTGATGTCTCGTTCCAGCGAGATCTCGGTAATTGCATCGGATATCGCGCTGCGAGCTGTTTAAGCGCGGAACCTTTATCTCTACACTTTTGATAGCCGCGAACCACCGTTAACGGGTCGTGGGGATAAAACTGAATAGCGTCGGGGAGTCGTTTCGAACGATATAATTAAGTCTCGAAAGTTCGTAGTCGAAACGTGCCGCGGGATCGAAACAAGGGCGACTCTCCGGTGTTGGTTACCTCGAGCGTCGTGGACGGACATGGAGAACCCTATCGGAGGAGTTCGAAAAAGGTAACCGTATCATCGCGAAACAACGAGAGAGAGATGAAATCGATAGACACGTCCCTGAACGACGTCAGTGCGAAGATGAGAGAACACGCTACCCTACAGTTTCATCCCCCTCGCGTCCATCGATGACAGAATCATCGAGTCGACACGGTGACCCGGCAAGGACGGAGAAAAGAACCGACGAATAAGTGAACGGGGGAAAATATTAGCTTGGCAAGAAATTAATGTCGGTTTTCGAACTTTCGAACGTTGACGCTTGGTTTTGGAATAACAGCTCACTTTATTCCATTTACGTTCCAATATCATCTTACAGTGCAGATGTCGCGCTGCATGTTGATAGGTACGCTTTTCTTTTTTTACTGTTAATTTGTGCTCACCTTCGAGTTATTTACTTCGCAATGCATACTAAGTTCGTGTAATATTCATATGTGAATATAAACTGGGTCATAAAGCTGCAACTGCGGTGCATTCGGAGAAGAATGCGTAAATGAACGCGCGATCCAGCGTTGGCTAAAAAAATTTGGAAGTCGAAGATGATCTCGGACACCCTTCTCACGTCGACGACGACCAATTGAAGGTACTGGTCGAAGCTGATCCACGAACAACGGTTCGACAACTCGCACAGGAGTCGGGTGTCTGGCAGCCAACAATTATTGACCACCTGAGACAGCTAGGGAAGTCAAAGAAGCTCGAAAAATGGGTGCCGCGTGAGAAAACCGACATTATTTTCCTAACAACCTAATACAATACCGATGGCGCGGCAAACAAGGCCAGCGATACGGCCCTGGACCGGGGGTCCAGAGGCAGTAAACCCCCTCCCCCACTGTTGGTGAAATATCATCCCACCCAGCAGTCCTCCTTTTTCCGTCCAGCGTATCTGGATCCACGGTATCGATCGCGAATCGTCAGCGATCAGCTGAAACTCCCGACGTCGGAACGCTCCGAAATCGGAGTCGTATGGATCCAACGGATTCGAACGCGTGGAAATTCACGTACGCACAGTTACACCCCAAAATCTGATCGATCCATCCGCGGTACAAGTATCCACAGCCCCGCCTCCCCCGTGCCTCCCTTTTGTCACGTCACTAGCATCCCCCGCAGGTCTTCATCGTAGAAAAGCGAGTTGACGGTCAGCCGCGGAGCACGCGAGTCTCGCTCCGAACGGTTACCGAAAATCCACCGGTTTCACGCCTTAGCCGTTGGAAAACCAGTCACCACGTATACACACGTCCCTGCTGCACTTTCCCGCGGGACGATAGATCGATGAACGATCATCCCCCGACAGCCGCACGCGGCAGGTGGGAAACATATGTCCGCGCGGCGGATTCGATTGGTCTTACCGGTGATGCCTAGGAGAATCCAGCACACGAGGCACAGGACGTAGTAGTTGACGTAAGAGGATCTCCTCATGATGACGAAGACGTTGACGACGACGACGACGACGACGACGGGAACGACGACGCGGTTGCCTTCGACGGAATGTCCACTGACATCTCAGAGAGAGGGACGAGCACACCGAGAGCACGGTGCACCTTCTCACTCCCGGTCCACCGTCATCACGTTGTTCACCCTCCTTTTTGGCACGGTGCTACCAGACCTCGTGCATAGCACCTCTCTCACACCGGAGTGTCCCCTACCTCGCCACCTGCTGTCGCGCACGTTTCAATCGGAGACACACCACCCGATTCAGGTGTCGGTCACTGGTCACATTATCCTCCCTTTCGGCGATGACAACTTTTATCTTTCTCTCGGTCCCGTTCACCGAGTACTACGTGTCTCGGGAACGTTCCTCCCTGACGTGCGCCGCGCGTTACCAACGGCGTGGTGTCTCGGCCACTATCCCTGACGACTGACAGCTACCGTCCACGCAAAGGAAAAAAAAAAAACACCGGACGCGTATGCAACACCGCGACCAAGTTCACCAAAAGGGGTACCACAGCGACGTCGCGTGGTTTTGGCCCCTGTCCACCCGACGGATACCTTCGACGCGGCTAACTACGACCGAGTTTTGCGTACGGGTCGTCTGCGGTTCGTCGTCCCGGGCGAAGCTCTGAAACCGCCGGGCCTCCAGTGGCACTGCCCGCGCCCGCCCGGGGATTCCGCGCAGGCGTGCTCTTTCTCCTCTACTCTGCCGATCAGTCAGCCTCCTCCTTCCTCCAGGCATCCGTGCTCTCGCTCCGTCTTTCTCCCGTTCTTACCCCTTTCTCTGTCTCGGTCTTCTTCCACGGTTACTACTACTACCCGCTCCTACTACTACCCCTGTCGCACCCGTTGTCGGTGTCGTTGTCGTTGTCGTCGTCACCACTACCCTCCAACGCTGCTGCTGCTTCTGCTGCTGCTGCTGCTGCTGCTGGATGCTCACGGTGTTACTACCACCGACGTCGCGGTTGCTGCTGCTGCTGCTGCCGTTGGTTGCTTTAGCGTCTTGTACGAGGCGTCTCTTGCTCTTTCAACCCGCGACGTCTTTCGACCACATCCCCTGTACAAATTTTACGCTTTCTTACGATGTTAACCTTCGTGTCCCCTGTCCGGGTTTCGTGGCTGGATAGCTCCTCGCGAACGCGACAGACCCAAAGGCATCTTGTTGGTCTTCATCTATTATAAATAACTTCGTCGTACACGCGACAAAGCCCCATCCGTGTACCAACGTTCGGCCGAGCTTCGATGGAGAGGGCTTTCCGCGATTGGTACGTTGGCTGAAATAGACATTTTTGTAGACGTAGTGTATTTGTAACCATTGTTACAAATCTTTTGGTATTGAACGGCCATCTGAAGAAGTTAGCAACGGTGTACGCTGTCTTTGTGTTTGATACGTTACGTTTTGCTTTGACTGGAAGTCATGGAGTTCGTAAACGTAAACGTACAGAACCGTTCGATCTCGATTAAATATAATGGAAAAATCAAAAACCACGACAGACATACAGAAGATTCTCTGTTTGGTTGTTTTTGAAAGCGGAAAACGTCGAAGCATTGCTCCTAGAATATTATTAAGAATATTATTAATTTCCTTTGTCATAGTGGTGATAATAGTAAAGCGTTACGGTATGAGTAGTAAGAGAAATATAAACGAGAATTAACAAGACACTACAACCTTCTAAAATATACGTTTAATGGTATATATGAGTAGTGAAAATCGTTTGAGTTTAGAGGAAATTGGTTCACTTAATTACAAAATTAAGATTTTGCTGAATAATGGCTAACCAAACGAACAGAGAAATGGTCTAGTGATGAGTAGTAGTGTGCATGCGAGTCTCAGGTGTCATCTATGTGTACGTGGGAAGTATAGCGTAGCATAATCTGATTGGTCTCGGTTGGAGCGCGCCGCAGTGAAAGGGTTAAATCCATATGACGTTAAACTCATGTATAAAACGAATGGTGCAATAAAGTAAAATTTCGCTAAAAATATAGTTTTGCGTAAAAACGAACGTTTGAAAATCAAAGGACTACGATATTAAAATAATCAGTAGTGGATCGTTCATAGAAAACAGACGCATTGTTATAAGAATTTAGAATATATATCACCGTAAAAATTTTAAGATACGGGATCGCATCGAGGCTGAAAGAACTTTCCAGATTCCCAATTTTATTAGTTTTAACATTCTAATTTAGTTAGCTAACTCTGTTATCGAGGAGCTGGAGTTAATAAGTTTAAATAAAGTTGAACTTTCCTCCAATATTCTCCGATATGTGGATGACATACTTCTTACCATTCCAAAAGCCAAGATAGATTGCACCTTGAATATTCTTCATTCCTTCGTTCCTAGAATCCAGTTCGCAGTGGGAATTGAATCACAGAGATATATGAATTTTTTAGACGTTCAAACGTATTAAAGTGAGAATAAGTTCTGATTTATCGCAATCTTCTCAAATTAATAAACACTATAATTTCACTTTAAACTGGCCATATAAAACGATAAACAGCTCACAATAGCAACCAACTCGAATCATCCTTATTTATTTCCACCTTCGAGTTCTTTCTCAAATTTATTTCACTTTATTTAGCCGTGCGGCGAAAAAACTTGCGCACCACTGCCAGTAACGTCTCGCAGACTTTTTGCTCTTTCCATCCGCGACGTTTTTCGACCATCCACTGTACAACTTTTACGCTTCCTACGATGTTAACCTTCGTGCTCCGTGTCAGGGTTCGGCCGAGAGTGGATTCCTGGACTTGAAAGCGCCGAGAAGAACGTAAAGGAATTTTTGTTGATTTTCCATGGAAGACCTGGGAGGTCTGTGGGGTGATGGCGGTGGATAGTAGCGGATTTGTAAATTTGCGGTTCGTCGATTGACGAGGAGTGGTTTAATTAGCCCAGGCGGTCACGAGTCGGAACGTATTCGACGCGATTGGAATCGACGGGTCCAGTCTCGCTTCTTCCACGGGACTTTTAATCAGCTTTCGCTTTGGCTCGGTCTCCTTCGCTGTTTACGATTCTTAATTCTGCCGTCTGATTACTGTTCCAGGCGCTTTTAATACCGTCGAGCGCTTTCGTTGCTTGTCGCTCGACGACGACTTCCATTCGCCTCCGAAAAGTCCGCAATCTCCTTCGTTTATTCGTGGACTCGCGCTGCTCACTCTCTTTCGTATCGTCTTAAGGGGTCTGGTTTGAAGTCAAAAAGGAATCGATTTGTTTTTCTCCTGCCTTTTTGCGCTTTCGTAAAGTTTCAAGTTTTAAGGACATCGCGGCCGAAAGGATCGCTATGAAATTCGCGATGTTACGGTGCTTCGAAATGCGCTTTCTGTGTCACCGCTGCTGCGAGAGTTTTGTATGTGCGAGTTGCCGTTTTCTTTTTTTTTTTTCATCCGTGCATGTTAAAAATTGACGATGATAGTCCAGTTTAATGTAGAAACGAAAAAGGTATATTGTATATATGCTTGACTGCGGATGTTTGTGCAGAATTCATATTTTCACGGATACATAAAGAGAATCGGAATTTGAATGAAAGTGTGTTTTATCTTATAAACAATATAACATACGTATATATTATTGTTAATATTTTTTAGGTTTCAGTGTTTGTGCACATTCTCATGGATTTCCCAATATTTCAATTTGGCGTAGATGCAATGAACGTCCGCAGGGTATTGACAAGAAATAAAATAAAAATAATATTTTACTTTTAGAACTGTTTATTTACAAAATCACAAACGACACAGTTTCAGTGATTCGAGTCGTAGATCGCTGTTACACGTAGAGAGACGCTTTATTTTAAAATCAAACGTACTGCCGACTCGTGCAAGATTAAAGCCACCAAGTTGGTAATGGATGTAGTTTTAGCGTCCAACTGTGCACGCAGGTAAAAATAAAAAATTATAGTAAATATGTAAATAGCGACAAAGTTAGCGTGAAGATATTACCTAATCGATAGGAGGTAAATGGATACTTAAAATTAGTAACATGGATTTGATGATAGAATTCGGATAAAATAAATGTAGAAATTAACATCGTAAATTTAACGATATAATTTAGATAAAGTTGGTACCATTGATTTTGGAAATGGAATTAAAATGAAGTGAATATTAAAATTAAGAATATAAATTTGATAACAAGGATTCAAATAAAATAAAATTTAAATGAAATAAATATTCAGATTACCAACATTGATTTTATAATGGAATTAAAATGAAGCGAATATTATAATTAAGAATATAAATTTGATAACAAGGATTCAAATAAAGTAAATGTTGAAATAAACAACATAGGAAGAAAATTAATAGACAGAAAAAGAACGTAGCATTTTTTTCCTCTCTTTCTCGAAGTTTCAAAAGTCCTGAAGATAGTAAAGACATTACGTTGAAAGGATTATGATGAAATTCAAAAAATTAATAATGTTAAAGAACTTTGAACAAAACTCTTCATATACTTTAACATTCTACGTCAAACTTTAAGGGGTCCGTCTAGTTTGAAGATAAGAAGGAATTGACCTTTTCGTCACACTTTATGAAAATTTCAAGTCTCAAAAATATTCGCACATTTATAGGTCAGGGTGTCGGCAACCATCGACTTTTTAGCTTACTTAAATTACATTTCATTGAATAATATTTTTAATTCAATTTACATTCAGATTGATTTTTAATCCAATTACATCACTCTTGCTGGTATATATTTTGTTTTCTTATGTTTGTCATTTCAGTGTTTATAAACAATAGTTACAATACTGGTTAACCTGGATTTCTATTAAATTTCTACCCAGTTCATACTCCATATTCTTACTCTCTAACGTACAATCTTTATTTTTGTTCCTAACCCTCACTCTATAGTCATACCACTAATAAATAATATCTCATTATTTTACAATTTTACTATCTGCAGCTCCGCCCAATTTTCCTCGGAAAACAAGTTTCATTTATTCACGAATTCACTGCAAAACGTTCTATTCGAACAGAATTTGAAAACGAGCCCATCCCGAGGATCCAATCGTCGCACACTGTAAAGCTTGTAACAAAGAATAGAAATTTACATACAATTCCATGTCTCGCAAGCCCCATCGTTAAGTTAAATTAACAAAAAAGAAAGTCACCTTGCTTTTCTCCTTAGCGCGGTTCTCCTACATCATTTTTCTCCCCAGAACTATTCCGATTCGATTAGCAAAAGTTGACGTTTCCTCTCCACTCTTGGCCTACAACCGTGCTATAAAAATCGATATCGCTGACCCGTCAAATGAGAATATATTAAGTTTGCATTAGGGAAGCTCGGGATTGCGATTGGATGGCGGGATCGTCGGGAATTCTATTTTTCCGAAAAATATCGTGCGTCTCCGCCAGAGAGAGAGAGACTGGTATTTTTATCATTCGTTGATTATCTGGCGGGCGACCTTTGCGACAGAGGGGGTGGGTGTGGAGGTAGGTGGAGGGCGTAATGAACCCTCCTCAGGATTGTTTCGACCTATTTCCGTCATACCGCTCTGTCGCTTTCTCCTTCTTTCGTTCTCTTTCGTTTCTCGTGATTACCGTTCGCTTTGCCTCTGTTATTTTCCCTCTGTCGTCTTTCGGGTCGCTTACGATTATTGCATTTTTCTTTTTTTTTTTTTTTCTACTTCTTCCATCGGCCCTGGATAGCGTGTTCCTCGGTCGTAGATTTTCCGTGGTTCCCGCGACGTTAATCTTATTCAACGAGAACCGGATCGGCCGACGGAATTAGATACCTCGCTGACGGAATTAATTGATCTTCATCGATTAGAATTCGAGGGTACGTGCGATTAAGTCGGCCGTGATTAATGGCCCCTCTCTTTCTGGGAACAGAACTTGAATTAATTTCCACGTAATAAAAATCGGGCCATCGTTTCCTCCGTTTCTTCTTTTATTTTTATCGGCGATCGCACGCGAAAACTGGCGCGACTTCGTTCCTTCTCTTTTTGTTTTTATTTTTATTAGGTCTATCGGAAAGTTCAGTCGCTTTGACGGGTGCAATGCCTGACTCGATCGCGATAACAGAGGAAACTTTTAATCTAGCCATGAAAACCCGTTTCTGACTTTTTCGCTGATTCATCGTGTACGGCATAAATTTTTTATTAATTTGTCCACTTCTATCGAGATCCGTGAACCTTTTCTCGAATAATTGTTCTTAACGAAATTTGCGATGAGAGCTCTGTTTACTGCGAACCAAGCAATAATATTTGCGCGTGATATTGTTATTAGATCGTGGAGTTAACGCTTGCTTAATAAAATAATCATGTTGTTATACAACCACGAATACATAAAATACGAGATCCAATTACGACACGTAGAAATTTAATAGTGGTATACTATTTGGTACTCTGTTATAATTACTAATACGTTTAATAATTACGTATCATTATTACAAAATTTTCATCTCTCTTTTCCAGTTTGATTTAGTTTCCTTTTTCCTTGTAATTTGTTACACGCGTTACAATAATATTAGTTTGATTACTATTTGGTTGTTGAATAATATTCTGAAATTGTTGCATAATTACCTCTCTAATTAATACTATACGTACACAAACATTCATATTAATATGAACGATAAAACAGTGTCATTCAACTGAAATGCAACAAATCTTGGAAAAACATCATATAAGAGATTCCTTATGATAATTAGCGAAGGATATCCGTAAAATTACTTCGTAACTGTTATTTTTAATCAAAGATGAAGCATCGTAGCACCGTTTCGAATCGCAGGAACTGTTGGAAAATAACTGCGTTGGTCGTAAAGATATGTTTCTCTCATCTCGTTCCCCACAATAACGAGCTGTTTTCCGTTAAATTAATAACCAGCGGTGAAAAGTGGAACTTACCGGCACATCAAGCAGAAGACTGTATTGTTTAACAGGAACTTCCACGCCAATAGCGACAAACCCAGAGCTGCATAAGAAAAAGACAATTGTATTCTGTGTACAGTGGGACGGAAGACTCGATTATGAACTGTTAAAAGACGGTGGAGCCATTAATCCTGAACGGTATTGTCAACAATTGGAGAAACTAAGTACACCGCTTAAGGATAAAAAGCCAGCGCTCAAAGAAGGAATTAACGCAGGTTAACTGGAAAGGAATTGCCTTCTATAATGACAAGACTCGACCACGCGCATCAGTCACGACCGGAAAAGGACCTTCATGATTTGCGTTGGAAACTAATTTGTCATCCACTGTACTACCCTGACCCCCGAGCCCATCATCTGCTTTGGTCGGCGCAAAGTTCTCCAAGTAATAAAAAATTCAGTAGATAAGAGGAAGTCGCAGGCGCCAGCCTCCAACTATTATCAATTAAGAAGGGCCAGGAATAAAATATTTCTTGTTCCTATTTATCGAGTTCAAAAGGTCTAACAATTTTTGTATTTCGGCTTATTGTTGCTGCCCTTCCTCAGGAATGACAATTCTGTATCGAAGTGGATAAATGAAATTTGAAAAAATCTAAGGGGTGGTTGGTAATTGACAAAGTACAAGCTCAACTGTTTATCATATTGAAAACAGACAAATTTATCCTATTGAATAATAAATTTATAATTGCGTTAATTATTCTTTGATATGCGTTCACGAAATGCGAAAGAGAATTATTTGTCAGAATTTCTGGAAAGTTTAAAAACCTTTTATGTTTACGTTTTGCTGTTTGATTCAGGACTTCGTCATTTTATGTCTTCATTTCCTTTAGTTGTTTATTTCCAATTAAAGAGCACAGTGCTTCATTCAGAAAGAATAAATGAACTGTTTGATGAATACGTACAAAGTCGTCAACAACAGTAGAAATAACATCGTTAATTGCACTCTGAGGTATATAATTTTACTCGTCACAGGAAATATTTTTTAAATGCGAAAAATATTTAACGCTTTCTCTGCACCATTTCCCGATCCGTTTTTTGAGGTGCAAATAAACGCTTTTGTTATTACCCTCCAGAATATTAAAGAGAGGTCAGGTCGATATCGCGGCTAGTACCGAACAATTTTTCTAGGACAGAATAGTTTCTAAATTTTCTTTGCAACAAGTTCTGTTACATCAATTTTAGTTGCAATATTCCCTGTAAATGAGGTTTGTAGGTTTTAAAACTCCCGATGAGAAAAATGTTGTCGAGATTTTGAATCGACCTACTCTTCACGTCCTATAAACGTAGCACTAACCATTTTTCCGTGACACGTTGTGTTTTTCTGATCGTTTTATCGTGCATTATCGTTTGCAAACCCATTACTGCTGTAATTTTTATGTGAGTTTAAACACGTTGACTACAAAGGTGACATTTATGACGCTGAACGCTATGTTATAAATTAATTAACAGAGATATCTGTCATTGTCCAAAATAAGGCATATTGCGTTAATGCAAAAATTATTTAACTCATTTTGTATAATGCTCTTTGTCCCTTTCTTCGAGATACCTTTATACTCACCTCTATAGTATTAAAGACAAGTCTGTGGGTACCTTGGTTAATATCAACAATTTTTACATGACAAAATACCTTTTAAATTTAATATTCCACAAGCTTAGTAACACGCATTTCGCTGTAGAAGCAACAGTAAACCATCATACTTTATAATTCCTCCTTCTTTGTTGACGTCGTGAAACAGGCTCCGCTGTAGGATCCGTCCATCACCTTTTACGAAACCACTGTTGTTGTAATTTACATACGAGTTTAAACACAGTGACTACAAAGGCGGCAGTCACGAAATCCGCAAAAAGATTTAATTAGCAACAAACAATGGCTGGATCATCCAGCATTTCTCGGTATGGCTAATATAATGGTAGAAAAATGAAATACTTCAACGTTTCTCGATGTTACGACGGTAGGTCGTGAAATACCAAAAGTCCAGGAGGGTTCTGCTGTTTAATCACGAAGAGTATCGCGGCTGCAATCGCGTCGAAAACGCGGTTTGCGGGGATACGCAGAAGTCGGGGACGAACATCGTTAGATCCGCGAAAAGGTAGAGTTAATCTACGACGGCGGTGATAACGGTACAGCGCAAAAAGAATCCGAGCATTTTTCACGAATAATTACAATTCAGCCGACGGAGATGAAAGAGGTGTAAAATTTCGCCGAGGTACAAAAGATTGCGGATCGCTTGAAAGGCCGCGACGAACAACGGGGCGAAAGAGGAAGAGGATAAAAAAATGAAGGGGTGTCCGGGGCGACGACAATGAAAGTGAAGAAGAAAGTTTAAAGGAATGGGGTTGGCAGACTCTCCTCTTTTTTTTCTATTTTTCTTTTTTTTTTTTTTTTGGACCTAATGGGGCCCGGCGCTCTTGTCAGTCGGATTAACATCAGCCCTTGGATCCACCGTCGTTTCTATAGAAGGGCGGATGTTTATCTTTCGCGTAAGAACATTTTCGGGGGCAGCTCGCGCTCGGATGAGTTAACAACGAGGAGTATGTACAGAGCGTTCCGTAACTGGCGGTACAAGCGAGCAGGGGCTGATTTTACGTAAAAAAATTGAATCGAAAATGTAGAATAAAATTATTTCATGTGACGCTTTATTTCCGAAATAGAGTAAGTTTGGAAATTTGTCGAAGTAGTTGTGCTCTCCTTATTAAATTGCATCGAACGTTTTCTAATATGTCGTTGTGTAATTTTAATTGTTCAACGCTCGTCGTGTGAACAAATGCGTCATGTGAACAAATTTTATTCTACAATTGCGACTCAATCGTTCACGTAGAATCACCTCCTGGTTTCTTGTACCATCAGTTACGGGACACCCTGTAGAATTATCTCCGAACAAAAGCTGACGATCCACCCCGATTGAAGAAAAATTCCAACGTGGAAAGAGCGGAAAGGAGAAGCTTCAAACGGGGCACGCGCGTTCGCGGTAAGCGCTGGCGCGCATTGTACTTGTCCTCTGCGTTCGCTTAAATACGATGACGATGTTTGAAATAAAATTGCCGGCGACGAGCAATTAACGCGCTACCTACGTTTCGCGGTGTAACGAGTGGAATGTAATACAACGTTGCATATTTCATTCTCGCGAGAATACGCGTCAGCCGTTGCTCGACGGAAGACGTTTTAAAATACGTTTCGCCGAGCAAAGGGTGGCGGGAGAGAGAGAGAGAGAGGAAAAAATGAAACGAAACGAACAGGAGAGAAAGGGAAGTACTTCTTTCACGAGGAAATATGAGCCCGTAGCAGTACGGTCTTCTGAGAATAAGGTTAACGCCGTAAAGGACACACAATTTGTCCGCGACAAAAAAGAAAATCCGGGCTTACTGGGAGAAAAACCGAGTAAAGGGAAGCGCTCGAAACGCTGAACTCGAGTAATATTTGTCATAATTAAACCAGAGACTAAATAAACCTCCGACAGGGGGAGTGATATTAGCCCGCGGGAGCCCAGTCTCTATCTCTGTCTCTCGCCTCTGTTTGCTTTTGAGAAAAACCTTTCAGCGTAACCCGACTTGCGCAGACAATGCGCAACCAAGGGAACCCACACGAGAGAAGGAACCGGCTGCAAGATATCAGATCAATGGGAAAACTTGTGTCGTTTTTCTCGTACGGTCTTTGCGCTCTTGTAACGGGAGCAAATAATAGATTCCGTATAAATAAAATGCGGTTCTGTCCGTTTGTCTGTTTGTTGTCGTGTAATGGGAAAGTGGTTGAAGCAATTGTGATAAAACACGGAGCGCGGTCCGACTTACAATCTGAACGAAATCCTTACCAGAAGGAGAACTCGGAGAGCGTATGATGGTACCGTTTCTCTTGCAGCAAGAATGAACGGGACAAAATTTGTTGCATGTTACGTTTACGAGATACTTTGTCGTATAAACATTTTCGCTATAGTCGGTAGCAACCGAGATATCAACCCGAGATGTTTTTAATGCCCCGGAGGGTGAGTTTCAAAAGTTCTTTGTATTTTGAAAAGAAGAACGCAAAAATGTGTACGAGTTCCAGACAGTATTTCTTATCTTGAACAATGACAGTGACTCTGTTAATTAATTCATGATATACCATTGCCCACTGTTATCTATAACATGTTACAGATTTCCATTTCATGAATGTCACTCATGTTTAAAATTCGCGTTTAAAATCACATACACACAAAATCACATATAAACAAAAATAATGTTTCTGCAAACGATAACGAATGATAAAAACGATCGGAGTAGCGCAAAGTGTCACGAGAAAATAGCTGGTGGTATCGTGATAAAACTTGAAACGCAATTCGATTACAATCTCTGCAAAATGATAAAATTCTTAGCACGAGAAACCATAAAACGTAGAATACCTCGTTTATAGTGAATCTCGCACAAAAATTCACATTGTTGAACTTGTCACAGATTAAATTTAGAAAGTATTATGTCCTACGGAAATTTTTGATAGAATCAGTAGTAGCCGAGATATCGACCGACCTCTCGTTTATGCCCTGGAGGACTAGTAACAAGACCGTTTATTTGCGCCACAAAAAATAAAAGGGGAAACGGTGTGCAGAAAGCGTTAAATAATCATTGCATTGGAACAACATTTCCTGTTCTGGGCAACGTTAGATAACTCAGCATTCAATTTACGATGTAATTTCTACTTTTGTTTACGACTTTTTACGTGCTTAACAAGCAGCTAATTTATTACTTTTAATTAGTCCTTTAATTGAAAATAAACAACTCGAGAAAATAAAGAAATAAAATGACGAAGTCGTGAATCAAACAGCAAAACGTTGACATGAAAGGTTTCTTAACTTTCAGGAAATTGTGACAATTAATTATCCTTTGTACTTTGTGAACCCATATCACCGACTAATTAACGCAGTTATCAATTTATTATTCAATACGATAATAAATGTTGCTTCAAATATCATATCATTAAAAATAATTACCATTCTTGAAGAAGGCCAGTAACATTAGTCGAAATACAGAAATTCTTAGACCGAATTTGAACTCCATAACTAGGAAGAAGTAATATATTCCAGGACCTTCTTAATTGAAAATAGTTGGAGGCTGTGCCTGCGACTTCCTGTTGCCTACTGAATTTTTGATCAGTTTGAAAACTTTGCGAAAGCAGATGATAGCCTCGAATCAGGAGAAAATACTGGATGACAATATTTTATTCGAATAAAACATGACGAACATAATCAATCTAGAGCTCTTTATCTGTGGCGCTTCTTCTTCTAAACAATAAAATTTTTACTTGTTCATTGTGAAGTATTTTAAGTAGTAACTGGTAAAAAAATTATTTATATTAGGTTGAACCTAATCCACGAACTTCTGGTTCACTGCTCGTTCACAATTCGTTATTCAAAGTGCTTCACTAAGCATCAAGTTCCGAACGCAAATCATGAAGTCCCTTTTCGTGCTGCGATTGCTGTGCGTGGTCGAGTCTTGTCATGATAGAAGGTATTTCCTCCCCCGTTAACCTCTGTTAATCCCTTCTCGGAGCACTGGCCTTTCATCCTTAAGCGGTGTGCTTAGTTTCTCCAATTGTTGACAATACCGTTCAGGATTAATGGCTTCACCGTCTTTTAACAGTTCATAATCGACTCTTCCGCTCCACTGTGCACAGAACGTAATTGTTTTTTATGCAGCTTTATCTTTGTTCCCGCCGGTGTCGAAGTTCCTGGTAAACAATACGGTCTTCTGCTCGATGTAATCCGCTTTTCAATTTCTTTTACGACGAATAAGAAGAGACAAACAAATTGTTACGATTGACTTTGATCTTTTTCAATAGCTCTTACGACTCAAAGCGGTGCTCCGATGCTCTACAAGACTTTTACTGATGGCTACAACAACGACGTAAATGTACTGCCATTCTTCACACGTTATCGTGGAAAACCTTTTAATGGATATTTGGAGCATGATTCATTTCGTAACTTCCAATCAGCAAATCGAAATTTCGCGAATCATCTTTGCATTTGCAGATGTGTACGTGTATCATTAATCACTGGATTTCTTCGCTTTTCCATTTTCTACGAAGAAGTATTGGAAAGTTGCAAGGTTTTTGCTTGCTGTGATGTTATCGGAATACATGGTAAACTTAGGGGATTATTTTTGTTTGTTACTGACTTAACGATCGTTGAAAATGAAATCGTAAGCTTTCGATCTCTGACAAGTCTTTGTCAAATGACCTGGTTTATGTTGTTCTTTCCTATTTGCACACTTTTCTGTTATAAAAAAAAAAAACAATATAATTTTTAAGATCATCAATGCATCAAATATATAGAAAATGTTCGTTATCGGTGTCAATCATTCCACGAGTTTCATCATTCTGCTGCGCCAGCATTTCCCATGTATTAGAAATTTTGACAAGATAATATTCATATTTTTTAAAAGGTTAGCTAAATCCTTTCCATGTATTGGATACCTTTTATTCCAAACGAACAATTTTTCTTTGTATCTTATTAGAACCGGTAAATGCAAATAATATAGAGGTATCCTATATCTTTGTTGCGGAGTGCAATTTTGCCAGTGAAACAACCGCGACCCGGAAAAACAGCGTGTCGCTGACGAAGCAGGAAAAATGGCGCGTGTAAACGAGGCGGCGAGCGTCCATAGTTTGCGTTAAATTATCGGCCATTAGCGGGACCGAGTGTTTGCGCACGTTTCGATGGCCGACGCAATTTTTCACGAGTTTACGCGCGAAGATTACAGTATAATAAAATAATTCCTCGTTTCAAGATCAAGAAACGGGGCCAGCTGATTATCTTGAATGGAGGGCGAGTAGCGAAGAAATTCTTTGAACTCGTCGAATCAAAGAGTTTCCTTGCCTTGCATTTTAAGAAAATTTGTTTCTTATTCTTTTGTCTTTTAAGAAGTTGTTTGCAGAATTGTTATTAAAATTTCTAAAGAAAATGTGATTATAAACGTAGGGACAATGGGTGGTGCAGGTGTTTTTCGAGCATGGTAGATATATTGAAAGTGGCAAGAATGCACCTTTTGAGACTTTGCTGAAAATAAAATTGCGTAGTGAAGATAGGAGTGTAGGAGTAAGGAAACAATGTAGGAAGTACGTTGAAAGAATAAATGGATCTAGATTCCAAAATAGAAAGGAAAATTGCATAATCATAGTAATTATATCTACGTATCACTTTAAACATGTTTTACGAAGGAGTTGACAATATTTTATTACATACAATATTTTTAAATTAAATACTTTTTGGAGCTATTCAACTGAGAAATTTTTACGGAAAAACATTATCTCGACTAGCTTATAAAAAACATTTTATTCAAGTTTAGTACTAAAATCAACTGAAAACGTGAAGTGCTTGTTTTCAATGATCAAAAATGTATTGACTTTTTATCGAAATTCGATATTTACATTTCAATATTTGCCATTTCGATCATTTTCAGTTTACAATGTTTATCCTAGTTCAGCGATCATCACACTTGTACGGAATAAGAAAATATTTGAAATTGTTGTCTCTATGGTCTCCCGAGGGGTGATTGTAGTCCCACCAGCAGACGATGTTTTTTTGCAGTCCATATTTCAACGAGTCTGGCAAACAGACGTTATTTGTATTGTAAACGTTAAAAATGCCTGCAACATAAATCAGGTTTTGTGTCGAAACAGTTGAAATGCATGGTTTTGCTTCGAATCGTTATGAATTCGGACAGAAATTCAATGCCTTTATTCAAAACAAATAAAACTAATGCGGAAAACTTTAAAGCTCGATGCCACCTTGATAAAAGTTACAAGCCAATTCTTTTCAATCATGTGCATGCCATCAAAGTTGTGGAATTTTTAAGGATTTGACACGATTCGCTTGGAAGTAATATCGCTGCTTGCAAAACCGTCCCTGGGGAAATCGCTCCATAGCATTTGAAAGCTGAGCCTTCAAACTCCGGAACCGATTTCTTTTTTAGACGTTTGTGCGGTTATTTTTCGCAAAGTTACAAAATTGCGCGGCTCGCTTCTTTTCAAGTGATTCGAAACGGTCCTCCATTTTGTTGCCGAGTGCACGACTCGGGAATGTCTGAAGAGGATTCGTATTCAATGTTTGATTATTATTATTATTATTATTATTATTATTGTTGTTACAGATTAAAAGTGTGCTTGACAATTACAGTAATTGTAAGAGAATAACGATAAGCAAAATTGAATGAAAGTGGACTTAAAGCCACAGTAGGTTTCAAAGCTTTTAATTAACACAGTACCATGAGAAAATTGACGGAACTTGTAAGTCCCGCCACTTTTTTCCTCGATAATAAACTGGAATCCAACGTTTCAACTCGATACATTTTCGGAAAAAATGTGATAATTTTGATCGAATCAGAGGGACGCGATTGTGTTTCCTCAGCTGTCGAGGGTTCGGGGTCGATGGGTCGTCCGGGCCGAAGAAACATAAACAACGGTGGGGGACGATTCGGTTTCTGGAATCCCGTGCCAAGCGTCTCCCCCGAGGCGAGTAGTTACCGTACACGAATCCTTCGGCTTCCTGTGGGGACGCGGAACGAACGACCCGCGGATTTGTTTGACGCCAGACTGCAAACATTTCGGGAAAAATGG
>NW_026534625.1:0-8297 GCF_026225885.1 Hylaeus anthracinus
ATTTTCTTCCATATCTGTGTTAGAGCCATTTTTAAAAGTACTTTACTAGAAATTTGATGTTTTCTAATTCGTATGGAGCAATCAACTAATGTGTTTATGTTACAAACTCTACTGTAAATGGTTCGTCATAAGAATCGCACAAATACTTATTGCTTCTATACTTTTACCCATTTTTCGCATTTTTTTGTTGATTTCACAAATTATATTAACTAGTAAATGTTGTTTGGACTATATCTCTCTTAGAGACTTCCGAGAATGTGTAAAATATCATTGATTAGAAAAAAAGGAAGTCTGCTTGCGATAAAAAAGGAAGTTAAGAAATTGCAATTTCATACAAAAGTTTTTTGGGAAATTGATCGGTGTACGAATACATTATACATCTACTGTAGTTGCATGTCATACTCCCGTAGGCTCGAGGACGTATTGGAATTTGTGGCCTACTTTTATTAAAAAGACAAATAAACAATATTTTTAAGTTCACGTAGTGTTATATAATTTTAAGGTCACCTCGGAATCAGAATTATCGTATGTTGTTAGGTAATTTTCTATGTGATGTTATCATTTGAGCAAATTTAACCCTTTGCGCTCGGGTGGCGCCTCTAGGGCGACATATATAATTTAAAAGTGATTTTGTGAAAGTGCAATTTCAGATTCACTTACATCAGAATACAACTAATTATTAATTTAAATAATAATACATTGAGTCATGAACGTTCGTAAATGTTTTTCCTCGAATGTAGGAATCTAATGACTTTAAAACGTATTGCTATTTGACAACGTATATTTTATTGTTTGACTTTTACAACTGTCTCAACCGAACTGAACTCCGAATTATTATAAACAATAAATCACACTGCGTTGCTACGCAACCGTTATATTATATATCACACTTTTACAGAAGTAAAGTTTTTGGTTTCACAGAAATTTATTATAAAAATGGACTGGATTTGATTCTATAGAAAAATGCCTCGAGCGCAAAGGGTTAAAAAACATCCCCCAAAAAATGGTAAATATAAAAATCACAGAATTATATTTTTGCTTATATTTTATCAAAGTTATATTTAACCAAAGTTAAGAATGGTACATATTTTGATTCATTAGATTGATATTTTTCTGTAAAATCTAATTTATGAATCACACTACACAAAACTTTTATATAAAATTAAAAAATAATTTTATTTGTACGTAAGATGTATTATGAAAATAGTCATTTTTAAAAATTATGATCACCCCTCTTTTCTCAGGGGTATGCAATTGAAGAGTATGGTGCAAGAACAGTCATCTTCAGATAGAAAAAAGAAACTTCTTTCGTTTATACAGCAGAATGTAACTCCAACCTAGCATTTACCGAAATTGAGATGACCAGTTTTTATACCAAAGTTTTCAATTGTTCTCTCGCATCCCCTCCTAGGTGTCCGACTGGTGCACGACTCGTGGCGGTGTCACGTCGATTTCTTCTTGCACAATGAGGAGAAATTTGTCCTTCTTTCCTGTCGTTCGTCGCCTGCCGTTCAATTTGCACTTTTGGCCGCGAGTAGGTCGATACACCGTTAACGCAGCCCCCACTTGCGAAAAGAAATCAAAGGAACAAAACGAGATGAGAGGACACGGAGGTGGACTACGGTTCGTCCTCTTTCGCGATCCCCGGCCAAGGGAACAAAAGGATTTATTGCTCCCCGCTGGCAAATGTAGCGTTAATACACGTGTCCGGGCGTCGAAATTTACATAGTTGCGTTTATCTCGAAACCAGTTCCTCGGATCACGTCCTCTTCGCCCGATCAAATATTCGTGCACATGCGGACCGCGTTTCTCGCTCGTTCTCGGTTTTTCTTTTAGAACAACCTGCACGAGACACGAATGACGCGAAGAAGAAAAAGCTGGTCAAAATCTGCACAAAACATTCCTGGTATTAGGACAGTTCTTTACTACTTCTGGGTAAAAGGATAGCACACGTGTGTTACTATTAATTTCTCATAGACATTATAGATTGAGAATTCGTTAAGAGCAGAGTCTGGTCCAGCTAATGTATTTTTCTAATGCATATAATTTCTAGATATAATTAATTTTTGTTATTGAAACTTTGTTTACATATAAAGGGACGTTCAAAGAAGAAAATTTGACAGTGTAGATTTAATTTGAATGTATACATATATAGATATAGTAGTCGCAAGGAAAGGATTCTGTCAAAACTTATTACTTACTTATTACCGTCTTCCAACAAAATTTTTAATCGTAGGAGCTGCCTTCACGCAGTGACGATTACTTTCGGAACAGGTTATCTTTAAACATATCTTTAAACAAGGAATACAAGGGGACAGAACTAAACATTGATCGATAGAAAAATATTTAATAACAGCCGATAAAGTAAAAAATCATCGTTTACCGCATGCAATTAGCAAAATTGTACAATTAATGACTTCCGACGGGCACGCGTGAGCGTAACTAGAAATCAACTATTAGTCACTTGTCTCTATTATAACGCATCTGCATGGCAATAACTCTTGCTTAACTCGAGGCCCATTAAAGGATGCGAGAGCGTTCGGTTTTCTTCTACGCTGGTTGATTCTCCTTTCTCTACGCCCGCGCCGGCGGAAGTGGCGAATCGGACTCCACTAAAGACGAGGGAGTAGCATCTCATCGCTGTCATGTAGCTATTCTTTCACTCCTGGAATGCATTACAATCAGCCGGTGGATGGTAATAATATACTCATGATAGAGGCAAACACGTCTTAACTTCATACGCGCTTCCATATTAGCGTGTGCCTACAGTTATCCTTGGATACGAGATTTTTTCTGGTAGCAGACGTTGTTTCTCAATGAGAAATCACGTTAAATTATGAATTACGCCATTGCTATTCCGTTGGGTTAAGGATCAGGATCTGTAGAAAGTTTCTGCATTTCGCAAAAGTATGTATTTAGTTCTAAATATACTTTTTAATAAAAAAAAATGCTTTGTATTTTGTTTAACACTAAACATACGACGACTGGTCAAATAACCGTTTTAGAATTTTGTTGTGTATAGCTCTTGTACACAATATGTAAATTATATACAATTAATTATCAATCTTTTTTTTACCAATTTAGTTCCACGGGAAATACTTTTGCACTCGATCGAAAAAAGTGTCTTTGAGACCAGTCATTTTACGCTAGTTATAATAATGATTAATGATTAGTTGATAATGATGTTTTAAGATACGTTCAAATCATGACTGTTATTTTTAACCGACTTCGAAAAGGAGGAGGTTACTGTAAAATTTCTGCAATCACTAGTGTCGTATAACGTGGCTTAATTTTTAATTAATGTTTCGATACTATCGATATCAACGTCTCACGATCGTCCTGGCACGTGTTGTACTATTGAGATCAAGATTTTCGTTACAAAACCTGGCAAACCACTTTCAACAGGTTCATTTGTTTAATGAATCCTCTTGGTACACGACACAATTCTTTTTTTATGTTTCCATTGCATTTTTGCCTTTTTATAAATAATAATCCATAATACGCCTAAAATTAACATTATCATTATCCATTTTTAACTTAACGTGATACACACAAAACAAACCTAAAGTTAACCGCATTCACTTTTAACCAATATCGTCTAATAGCAGAAATCGGTACAAATTTTCCACTCAAGTCAATACATTTTAATTAAATGTTAAGGAAAATCGTAAATTACTTATTCGCCTTATAATTTATATTTGTTAACATACTATTACCAAAAGTTCTCAACTTTGTTATCAAATGATAAAGCATCTTCACATTTCTCTACTAGAAATAACTTTTCTTCAATTGAAGGATATTTACAAAAGTATTAGAAAATAATGTCCACAATTGAAACATAGAAAAGCAATTGCTATAAAGAAACACATTTTACTGTTGCAGAGACCACGAGAAGATCAAGAGATTTTACTCTCGATCTATCCAAAATAATGTAAAATAAGATCAAGGCGAACGTAATAACCGAACGTTGAACCTAAATAGGAATTTACTTTACTCTGAAAATATTATAATATGAACTTTACTCTCAATATTTTTTTTATTCTTGCATACCGTGTGGATTTTGTAGTTTCTTGCACATTCAACTTCCCTATAAATAAATGCATGAAAATCCGCAGTCTAGTAATGAGTGTGGAACATGTCCCTGTCTGTTCCCTGTCGAAAAAATGATATCTGCCGTTTCTGATTGCACTCTGAAAGCACATTAATAATTAGGATACAAAATGAAAAGTTTAAAACGTATGCAGTTGTTTTAAGAAGGCTCTAGTGCAAATAGAAATAACGCCAAGAAAATTATAAAAATTTGTATACGGGTTAGATTTTATCCCAAAAACATCCACACAAATTTTGGGAAGGCTAGGGTACCTAGAAGCTAAGAAATAAATGTTTCAATTTGTCACTTTTTTACGTGGACTCTTATGGGAAACTACGTTTTCAACATACTCAATTACGTGCTACAAAGTAATTGACACCGAGATTGGATCGAAAATTTTATGCATAATAGAAAAATATCTAAAGAACATATATTGATTTACAAAATACTCCGAGGGTACTTGTAGTATTAATACTAAATTAAAGAATACTAGGATAATGCGGTTTGTCTTTTGCTATTGACATAGGATGAGAGATCTGGCACGCTGTACGAGAGGTTAGAAAACGCGCGTTCAAATACAAACAGTACTGCAGTTTGTCTGAAAATAATTGATTTATATTACTTTATGATACAGTATAAATATAGTAGATATAATAACGACTAAAAATCAATGTTTAACAGAATTTCTTTTTATTTTGATATAAAATTGCGAATAATTGTAATATTCTAAATACTATGTCAGATCTACTACTACGTGAATCAAGCGATAATAGTAACTCTATATTGACTTACAGCGTAACTGTAGAGCCTCCTTAATTCGTGAAACGTCTCTTATAAGTTTTATGCAGAGAAATTAAACTATTTATAGTGTTTATATGCAAATCTTAATGACACGTATGTGCGTCACCCAGAAGTTAATGTGTCAATGATACCACACATTGTTTTTGTTCGCTGGGCCGAATGTACGTAGTTAAAGATTTGAACGCACGCGCAGGCACGCGCTGGCCGTTCGGTCAAAGTTCTGCCCTCGCTCAGCAATAAGTCAGTCGGCTCTTGGCTTACCCTCGCTGCTCAAGTCCTGTGCCTCCGTGCGGCTTCGTTCTCCACAATTCTTCCGTCGTCTTCTTTTCTGCCTTTTTGCCCCTCTCTTTTCGCTTCTTTCTTGTCCCCGTCCGCTCCAAACCGCACCGCCCCCGTCTGTCGAGTAGTTACGTACATACACGTTCGTAACACAACGTGCCAATATCGATAAGTCAGTCGGAACAAAAACAACCGAAGGATCGGTTCGACTCTGCTCTGTTCCTCCAGTACACCCGGTTACCTGCCTTCCCATACGTCTCCCGTTCAGCATGCCGCCGCTACGATCTCGTTACACGCGCGTATATACCGAGATTGCTGGAGAAGAGGAAGAGAAATCCGAACGAGGACGAAAGGTATCTGTTATATCATGCCTGCTGAGGAACGCGGAGTTGCCAAATTAAAATTTCGATATACAGCCAGACAGCCCTCGAAGAAACCCCAAAACACCCGATCGAATTCAAATTTAGTAACCATTTTGTGCTTTCAGAATTGATTCGATGTTTGTATGCATGCCGCATAGGGATCGCAGGGGCTAAAATTCATATTGCTTGGAAAAAGCAGCAGTACTTCCGAATCTTAACATTATTTTTACTCATAGAACGAAACTTAAATAAAAGCCTCAAAAGATACATTTGAAATTGTTGAAAAATCTTTGCATTGAAAGATTAATAATAAACAATGAATAATGAACTTGTATAAGGAACAGTTATTATATATTGAACAATTATTATTGTGTGAAGTTGAATACAAAATTGAAAGAAAAAACTGGCGAAATAAAAATTAACTGAGCGCTAGCTATTCGCATATGTTTGCACAGACCATATGTCGTCGACTAACTAGTCAAATCATATATCGTCTTCCTCGTTACCGTTGAAAATCCGTCACCTTTAACGTTTTCGTACAACGCCGGCGATCTGTTCCTTTGTTGTTTACGTATTCACACGGATAAGACATACACATTTTTTTTTATTTATTTTCGCATTATAGAATGCTAATATATATATATTTTCAACAGGTACATTTCGAAGTTATTTTTTTTCTTAATTTGCAATGATAAATGTTTTTGGCATACGAACAAAATAATATGGAGTAAAAGAATTAAGTCGTTCAAATTCTAATAGAAACTATAATGATATTATTTATTTGATAGAATAAATGTAGTGGTAGATTATACGTAAACTAGTGCAATGATATATAATTGATTAAGGGATAACACCACTGTAAATTTGTCAAAAAATCGACTTTTTGTTTATTGGCCTCAAAGATTCTTTGAATCTTCTAGAACAGCCCTGGCCAACACGCGGCCCGCAACGTTAAATTGTGCGCCCCGCCGGGTAATTTTGAATTTCTATTGAAACTTTTGTTTCTTAATTACTAATTTTTAATAGTATCGTGTGAAAGAGGTTAAAAATATATTATAGCAATGATAAAACGGTGAACGTAACATTTATTGAAGACAATTAATAATAATACTATAGATATTTCATAGGTGCACAACTATAGCATCAATGGAATTATAACATAATAACAATATTAAATAAAAAGGGAATGATTTAATACTGAGTAGGACCTCCTTTCTTCTCAATTAACTCAAAAATGCGACTTGACATACTCCCAACTAGTTTTTTCAAAATTTCATCGTTAATTTCATTCCAGGATTTTAATACAGCTTCTATTAACTGTAAAATGCTCGAAAATTGTTGGCTGTGTGCATAAATACGTCATACCATCATACCCCATAAACTTTCCATCGGATTTTGATCCGAGGAGCTGGCCACTTTAATAAATTTATATTAAGTGTTTGAAACCACCTTAGTGTTGCTCGACTTTTCTGTATTGGTACTGTAACTTTTCAATATTTCAATGTACTCTAAGCTATTCATTCTGGATGAAGGAAACACTCATTCCAGCTTGCAACTCGAGCAAAACGTAGCCCATACCATTAACGTTCCCCCTCCAAAATTGCGTTTAGAGAAATATTTTGGGTCTTTTCGTAGGTCTCTCCAGTAACAATTAAACCCATCTGGGCCATCGAGAATAAACTTTTTCTCATTGGAAAATATTACCTAACAAAGAACGTTAAATGGAAGAAAATAATGTCACCTCTTAATTTATCAATTAACATTAAACTTACATGATCCAAGTTTTTATTCATGTTTTCGCGGGCGTATTTCATTTTTGCTATATGTGGCGTTTAGAAAGAACGGATGCTGAAATTAGTTTTTGTCTGGCAATGTTTGGATTCCTTCTAAAGACACGTCGAATGGTCCAACGTGACACTTCGAGTCTACATTCCGCTGTAATTTCCCGACAGGTTTTCAAACTATTGCTCTCAATTTTAATAATCTGCCTCTCAGCACGTGGGGACAGTTTCTTCTTAAGTTCTCCTTTCTTATTTTGGCCATATTTCGACGGATTACGTGAAAAATTTGATATTACTTTAGAAGATTGCCAAAGTTTACGTGCAATTTCCTTAATTCCCAGTTCTAGCTTGTTATAAGCTGAAATTTCACCTTGCTCTTTCTCAGTAAGATATTTACCGAGTGGCATTGTATTAATTAATAAATAAAACTCTGAATTAGATGAAAATTTTGTGACAAACACGCTTGAAGTGTGATGAAAATGAAGGTGGTGCTATAGTTTTGCACCGATTCTATAATGTTTTTCAACTTTATCTCGGTATATGCCTAGACTACTTCAGTATATTTCCTCTGAAATTAATTATTTACATCGGTTTTCCATATTATCCAACTATTATCCTTGAATTTTTCTTTTAAGTTTAAAAAATCTTAAAAATATCAGTGGTACTATAGTTATGCACCGCAGTGTATTATGTATGATGCAAATGTTACCATCAAGGGGATATACAGTGGGTGTAGAAAATATTCGTACACCGATCAATTTCCAAAAAAACTATGTAAAATTGTAATTTATTAACTTATTTTTGATAAACAATGATATTCTACATATTCTCGGAAATCTCTAGGATAGATAGATTATAAAAAAATAGCTATTTATGTAAGTTGCGAAATTAACAAGAAAAAAAGAATTAATCGATAGAAATATTGAAGCAATAAGTATTCGCACAACTGTTTAATATTTAAAACTTTTATTAAAAAAAAAAAAA
>NW_026534626.1:0-10581 GCF_026225885.1 Hylaeus anthracinus
CTCCGGCTCCTCCCCGACTTTTGGGACACCCTGTATACTTGAAAATTCATGTAAATTTCTTTTTCTTTCTAATGATGTTTTAAAAATTAAGCAGTTGTGCGAATACTTATTGCTTCAATATTTTTATCGATTAATTGTTTTTTTCTTGTTAATTTCGTAACTTACATAAATAGCTATTTTTTCTTGTAATCTATCTATTCTAGAGATTTCTGAGAATATTTATAATTTCATTGTTTATAAAAAATAAGTTACAAAATTACAATTTTACATAGTTTTTTTTGGAAATTGATCGGTGTACGACTAGTTTCTCCACCCACTGTAAATAGGCGATGATTCGCGACCCGGGGTCATCGATAAGGCGAGAGTTTAAAGTTAAGAATCTGTGTCAGTTTAACACGTTGCTCGCCACGTCACCCAAATATGGATGACAGTGCTTTTCACTGAAGAAGAATTCCGAATGTTCAGTATCGAATAAAATAAATTTGAATGAAATTCTTGAATTTCGATGAAGTTACAAAAATAAATGGCACGATAAATGTTTGGTTATGTAGTTTCCAATAGTCTCTAAACAAAATTTTGATATCAGTAGAAATTTTCAAGATTAGTCTGGCAGTCAACGTCTTAAGGGGGTCCACCTGTGTAAGATTTTCAAAAAATCAAAAAATTGTTTTCTATATATTTATCATTTAGGAGTTATTACAATGACTGTCACAGAAGCATTTTATAAAATTCCGCTTAGTTCATTATTTTTCGAACCCCAAAGGTGTTCGGTTCAGCGTCGTACTACTTTCATACGAAACTTTAAACGCGTTTTTCGCGAAATCACGTTTTTGGAAATGGCGAGCAGGATTGCGCAAAATCCGTTACATGAATCGGGATGAAATTTTGTTTCTACAACTTTCAAACGTAATTGGTGGTACTGGCGGCGAGATTCATGTTAAACAAAATTGTTTCCAACGTCTATTTAGCCATTAGATAGGAGAAAAGATACCTTAAAATATCATTTTTTTAGTTCATACGCCACCCTATTAACAATTTTCAAAATTTTGTGAATATCTTATCGCCAGTACCTTCAAAATGTACTTATAAAGAAGGTGATATTTTACTTTTTTGTTTTAGATGATCGAGTACGATCAAATCCTGCTGGCCGAATGACTCTTCTACTTTTAAGTGGTCTCGTTAAAGCGCCGTCTAGGAATATCCACATATCGAAACATTGTGATAAAATCAAAAATTAATGTTAAAGCGTCGATCTACCAACTAAAAAACAAAAATTATCATAATTGCACTAGTACTTTTCTTACAAAAAATTCTTGAAAATTGCCTTGAAAATTAAACGTTACACATATGGACCCCCTTAACACGTTGAATGCGACGTTCGAATTCGTGGTTGCTACCACGCGGCGGAAGGAACGGTAGGAATGGCGGGTAGCAACAATAGAGATTGAGAAGCAAGACGGCGAAAAACACACTTTTTCTTTTCCAAGACTGAAACGGCCGAGAAGGTAAACATACCGACTAACGATGAGCCCATATAGCAAGTTTCAAGTCGAAACATCGAAAATTCAAGGGTGGGGAGCATTCTAAAAGGAAGAAAGGATGAAACGCACACCGTGGGTCTGCCGCCGCTGTGGCGAGAATTACAGAACGCACACCATGCGTCCTCCGCAGTCAACGTGTTAATAAAGTTATTTCGAAAGGACTCTTATTCTTTTCCCTTCTGCTCGTCTACAGCGGTAGTCTCTTATATACTTCTCATCTATTGGGGCCCGCTGAACCCTCTCTAGCTCGGGTACCTCGGGGTTGCTAAGCCCGTACTGTAGCTACAAACACCGCTACAGCCCCTGAGGGACTTCCGGAAAGTACAACAACAGAGTTGCTACGTTCTTTACATTGTATTTTGCTTTAATATTAACTTTAATACCACACGCCAGTCGAATATTTCTCATCGTCTGTTCGGTCGATCCTAGTATTCGTCACTAAAACGGTATCGTTCGTTGAGTTCTTTTTTTTTTTTTTGCACGAAATCCTCGTCTTTCCCAGAATAGCCCGTTGCTTACAAGAACGAGCTTCGATCGTCAAGCCTGTCTCGTTAGCGCGTTGCTAACGACACGGGCGTTCAAGCGTCCATTAATCAAATTTGCCGATAAACGAAGCTCTCGGGTTTATTGCAAACTTGGACCTCGTTTCTGTAATCGTATTTACAGTTTAAATCAGTTTTTTCTACGATCAATGGGGGATTCGGGAAAGTCGCGTCAAACGATAAGAAATTACAAATTAATCGCTTCGCTGGGCATCTTATCAACCTGAACCGTGACAGAATGAATGGACGATGGAAGTTGTGTCTGTGAGTGTTTGAACGGATCGACAATGATCGATGGATAACGGGAATAGAAACAAAGAAAGTGATATACAAAAGAAAATAGAGCGAGAGAGAGAGAGAGAGAGAGAGAGAGAGAGAGAGAGAGAGAGAGAAAGTATATAATACGTTCTGACGGAAAGTGTCTCGTCAGGAAGACGCCTCGCCTCGGAGAAATGCAATTTAACTCGGCGCGTACAACGAATGACATTCATCGAGAGGTCAACACACTTTGGCTATTCCCTGCATGTACATATATAAGAATAGAATACTATTTTATCCTACTTTGCTAGAAAATTACTTCGCCGGATGAGCTAGAATTTTTGCATAAATCATCTCGCGACGTGCAGTGTTCGCTTCGAGGCTCGTTGCCACGACATCCCAGACTGTACGCTGTACGTACAACGCGTGGTTTCAAACTATGTACTGATGACTATGAACGACACATAAAATAAATAGTATCCCACACGGGTAAAACCGCGGGATCCACGTAGTTTACATACAGTTGGATGCAAGTTTCCGGCCAAAAATAATTTTGGAACTAAATTATGTATAATAGGTGTAAAGTAGAAATACAAATGTATCGTAGTAAAGAGCTTTTATTATATTATCGAAATGTACAACTCAAAAATTCGATACAACAAGTATTAATTATTTATAACAAAAATAACAATTTTTACTTCTTCATACGTATCCGGCCAAGTTCAGTTATCGTGTTTTTTCTTCATGTTTTGTACTCGGCCGGATACGTATGAAGAAGTAAAAATTGTTATTTTTGTTATAAATAATTAATACTTGTTGTATCGAATTTTTGAGTTGTACATTTCGATAATATAATAAAAGCTCTTTACTACGATACATTTGTATTTCTACTTTACACCTATTATACATAATTTAATTTCAAAACTATTTTTGGCCGGAAACTTTTGCATGCAACTGTATATGTATCTACGATTTCATCGGATTCAGTTTTATATTAATAATTTAATGTATTCCAATCCAACAAATATACCCTTTTGAATATAGTATATAGTATAGATGCGTCGAATAAAAATCGAAACATGATGACCAATCGACAATCGACAATCGAAGATTGTCAGTAAATCCAGCAATTCCCTTGAAACTTGAAAGAAGAAACCTTAATTGCCTTTCGAGCAAGCATTCTGTCCACCGCTTTAAAGGACAACTTTGTACCGCGTAAAATTACTTTTTTCGTCGCTGCCAGAACCAAGAGATATGAAAACTATGAAAGATCAACTGTTGAGGTGGATTTGCGAAAAGCACGCAATGGATAGCCCACTAGACAGACGCATGGTTCGGGAAAAAGCGCTAGAGTTAACAAAGACATATAAAGTCGACGGTAAGTAGTTGAGTTTCCTCGATAATAATTTCCGATTGTAACTTCGCGAGAGTAAGAAACGCCCAAGTGCACTCGATCCTTTTTCCTCGTCCGTCAACCATATACGTACAACATCTCCGATCGAAACGAACCGAAACTCGACAATCGCGAGATTGAATTCCATCGTTTTCGTTCTACCTTCTTCGATATCTATCGTAAATATCATATAAAAGTAGGTATCTCTAGGTACAACACGTGCGATATTCATAGAATACGATAGAACGGTCAAGTATCGTGTACGAAGGAAAAATGAAGAATCAGTTGCGTGTACTCTAATCGTTGGATAACAAGTTCGTTATTTTTTCGTACCGAAAAAGCCCGGATACTATAGTTACAACTATGTTTATAGTTATAGATTCGTGAATTTTCTAACAAAGCCTGAGAACGAAACCGAGTTGAATGCGTTAATCGACCCGAAGATTAGGCGAGCTGTCGCGAACGGTAGATTAGGTACACGGAACGAACAATTTCAATGTCCACGTTATAGGTTTCAAGTGTTCGAACAAATGGATTACGAATTTCCTGAAGGAGCACGGTTTCTCTACAGACCTGAGCAACCGTACCGGGCCATATTTCTGCAACTACCGCGACTGGATCGACATCATGAGATCGACGATAGAAAAATACAAGCACAACGATGTGTTTCACATGGACGAGCTGACCATGTACTCCGACATCCTTCCAGCGAGGATCGCGAGTCCTCGATCTAAAGTATCCGCGGCCAATCGAATAACGATACTGATGGGTTGCAACTCTTCTGGAACGAGCAAACTACCGCTTCTGATTTGCGGACCTTACCCGTCCAGAACTACGACCAAGGGCCACCTTTACTGCCACAGCGAGGATTGTTCCATCAGCGACGAGCTGTTCACCGATTGGCTATTGGCCGTTAACGATCGTATGATCGAGCGCGATCGTACGATCCTGCTGTTTCTCCCACGAAGCAGAGCTCGCGCACTTGACGGTATAACGTTGAGGAACGTGAACCTGGTTTACCTTCCCAATGCTTTCCCAACGCACTTGCGACCGTTGCGAAGGGACGTTTTCCATTACGTCAAGATGATCTTCAGACGAAGGTAAGGCGAGTCCCGGACGGAACTAACTACAGTATTGTCGCGAAATAAGCAACTCGGTCGGGACCGGCGAGATATGCTATTCGGCTTGGCTTTGTTCTCGAGCGTGACGAGGGGCAACCCGTATACAAAACAGGGGGTTCGGTTTAGCGACAAATTAATAGGGCTGTTCAAGTATCCGAAAAAATCAAGCCGAGTTGGACTCGGCTCGAAGTCACGAGCCAAGGCAAGTACTTGATTAATAAGTCGATTAATTTTAATTATTCGTGTAATGTAAATTCTACATATCACGCTGTTACACAGCAGAGAAATCTTAAATTAATCGATATTATATCGTGTTTGGTACTATTTTCATCGGTGTAACATCAGGAATTCGGTAGTGCAATTTGTTTCTTTAACTTTTATAAAACACAACAAAAAGTGAACATATCATGACAAACATTTCACACTTTATTGCTCGGACACTTTGAGGTCCGTCGTGGGTTAAAGTCGGCACACGTGCGCTTTGTATGGTTCAACCCTTGGTTTATGGCTTTCAGTAATCACCCGATTTCACTTCATATGCATCGTATTATTACGGGAATAACGCCGATGGATTCCTTACGTTTTCCTGATGAAACCACGCTACTAAACACTATGTAAATCGGACTATTTTTAACAAAGATAGGCAAAAAGCGTGCAAATCATTTTTTCCGTATAATTTCCTTCTAAATAATCCGAATTGTATCGTGTCTGGTACCATTTTCATTGGGATAACATAAGGAATCGATCGGTAATACATCCGCTAAGATCCGATAAGAAATACGGAAAATGATGGTCGACTTTCTTTGGGTCTAGTTTGCTACGTCCTTTTTATGATACCATTGTTGCTCGGGGGCGGATTAACATGTGTACTCGGAAAAGCTTGAAACTATTCGAGTTGCCCGGTTCTTTCGGGCCGCTTGGTTTTTTCGGACCGCTCTTGTCTATTCGGGTAGCTTGAAAAATTCAAGTTACTTGGTTTCTTTCGGGTAGCTTGAATTTTTCGTGACTTCGAGCCGAGTCCAACTCGGCTTGATTTTTTCGGCTATTTGAACAGCCCTATTTGAAAGCCGCTTGAATATTCGGTCTTTCCAGCAGTTCTACAAACTATAGAGTGATCGCTCGAGAACAGGTATTATTTTTTGGAGAACGATAGAAGATAACATGCTTTTTCATTTTACCAGTAGTAAAATCGAACGAATGGAACGTATATGTATGTACAGTAATGTCTGAGGATGGTAAATAACGCCGGAATTATGTCGTGTTTGGTCTCATTTTAATCAGGAGAATATCAGGAATCTAATGGTAAAAGTTTTACAACAAAAAGGTTTCACCGTTGCATTACATTGTCTCGCTGACATATGCCCTGGTGTTTTCGCTTCGTCCTCTTCCTCTATTCGCTGTCCTTCTCTACGTTCGAAGCTCGTCGGCAAACATCAGAGAATATACGAACTCTACGATAACTGCACAAGGTCAGTTCCCGAGCTTGTGCAGTTATGGAGACATTACTGTACAACTAACAGTAGTATTTCGGAGAATACGCACGCCAGAGAAAGAGAAAACATTACACCTATTTTGTCCTCTTTCCACTAATCTGTTCAGTTGGCCGTGAAACATTTATGGCTTCTCGTTTTCACCTCAAATAAAAAGGCGGGGATAGCGAGTTGCTTATTTCGAGACAATACTGTAGCAACTTCCCCTACAGTTGACAGATGTCTCGTTCCGTAAGGTTGTAACGAGTTCGGAACATTGGCGTTCGCGTTTCCGTTGGTTAAAGGTACGCGGCACGTTTGGAACGACGTACCTCCGAATGGAACCTTCGCGACGTCTTGGAATCCTTGATCGAGGGTTGGGAAAGAGTACCGCGCGAAATCGTAATATACGGTTTCCAAAGGACACGTTTCAGAACCGACAACTGCTTCATGCAGATCGATTGCGACTGCTGGCCAACACTGAACACGGGCGTTTCGTTCAAAAGATTCGTCACGTTCGACGACGATCTCTCGGACGAACGCGTGTCCTCCGAAAGGAACAACCGATATCACGGCTACAATCTCAGGGCTGACGCCAAAAACCTCCTACAGGTGAAAACTAATTGTAAAGGTCGATTCAGACTATACGACACGGACCGTCACGTTCCGGCAACGACACGACAAAACATTAAAACGCGCGTTATCTTAACAGACGCCGACCTGAACATTCCGTCAACGTGAATGTTTTATCGTGTCGGTGCCGGAACGTGACGGTCCGTATCGTATGGTCTGAATCGACCTTTAGAGCCCCCGCAGACTGCAGACTGCAGACTTTCTATCGGCCGATAGTTTAATCGGGTTCTTAACCCTTTGCGCTCGGCTGGCGCCTCTATGGCGACATATGTCATTTAAAAGTGATTTTTTTGAACGTACAATTTCAATTTTACTTATATCAGAATACAATTAATTATTAATTGAAATAATAATGCATTAAGTCATGAATGTTTGTAGATGTTTCTTTTCGAAGCAGAGTTTTTGCTTTTACAGAAATTTATTATAATACCGAATTTGATTTTATAGAAAAATGCCTCGAGCGCAAAGGGTTAATCAGCATGAAGATATATGCAAGTGCGCACATTACAACAATCCGGTAACGGCCGATAAATAAGTTTGATGGGCCACACGATTGCATTCAAACTAATCCATCGACGAACTATCGGCCAACTATTAATCAGTATGACGGCTTGCAGCCGCGCGCACACATGACGATTGTTTTCTTGCTAACTCGGCGGATAGTTATCGGCCGCAGAAAGTCTGCAGTCTGCGGGGAGCCTAACCATCGATCACCGATCGATTACTTCTGGGTTGTCCGAAAAGTTTCTTTCGCTTTATTAATAAGTAATACATGCACAATATTTTATGTTTTATGTTACATTACTGAATTGTCCACGATTCATTTTGCTCCATTACTGTTACAACATGAATATCTATGAAATTAGATTGTCTATTTATATAAACACGACCACATCAAATAATTGAGTGCAACTCGCGAAAGAAACTTTCGGGACAACCTAATATATTATAGATAAGTAAATAAGTAAATGTCACCGATACAGATTGATAACGAGGACAGCGTCGGTTTGACATTGGACCAAGTCGAAAACGCTGACGAGTCGGTTATGGTAAATCGACCGGTATCGAATCAAAATTCCACTCCTTCGTCTTCGATTTGTCAACAAGCCCGGGACATTTCTACACGGCGACGGTCCAGATCTCCAGAATTGGACGGTTCTGGAGAACATTTCAAAGCTGACGGTAAAAACGAGAAAAGAATGAAAACGGAGCACGACTGGTCGAAGCAGTACGAAACTACTTTCGTTTTCGGCTCCCCGAATGCGAATGCGAATGTTAACGCGACCGCAAACACCTCGAATCGGAAAAATTGCTCCGCGGAGCAGCATCGAGACGACAAAAATATTCTCGATTCCTACATTTTCAACGCAACACCGTCATCCGCCTCTCCGAGATACTAAACGACCAAGTTCATCTTTCTTTCGAAATATAATACAACAGATTTCCCATAACCCAGGCGAACGAATATATATACATTTCCGTAAAAAAGTCTCGGGACTTACTTCTGTGTTGTTTCTATATGTACGTTACGATAAGTACGAAAATATTTGCGAAATTCCACAAAAGTGTATTATTCCATACCAAACAACAGAAAATAGATAGTAATTCTGCTTGAACGTCTGCGTTTGTATTTCGATCTCGTTTGCCACCAGTTGTTTCCTTTCTACTATAATTAGACGGTGCATAATTGCACATCCATAGACCCGTCGCACGGTTCGTGGTAACGATTTTTGTCCTTATCGTTTAACCGACCTCTTTCTTCTCTCCGGGGACACCTATCGCAAAATACCTAGAAAAATAAAATTTTCTTCTTATGAATCGAAACATTGTTTCTTTTTTCATTGCATTAAATTACATTACATTACATAATGGTGCGTTACGTTGCGTTAAAGATTATATCAAACAACGCGTGCACGATAACGCAACTGCACGATTTCGCTAATGCAAACATATCACTTGAATGTTTCCTTCCTACGATTCCACGCGGGTATACCTACACTTACGCATGTACACTCCCAGACAAAAAGATAGCACAGGTGTGCTATCTTTAATATCTCGTATTAAGATTATGCTAGCGTGAAAACTCGTGAGTTATATCTAAAACGTACCTTCTACGAATATGTAAACATAACATAGGTTGACTTTACTTCAATGATTTCTCTTAATTCGAAGAGAAGCACATAATTCAACACAGACAAAATGATAGCACACTTGAAAAATAAAGATATATATTTCATATAACACCACTACCACAACAAAAGTATACATATTTCTTAGAATAATATATATACAAAACTATATTTTTCTAATAATGCGTAGAACCCCCTTTGTTTTCTGTAATTTCCACCATCCTTTAAGGTAAAGAATTACATATATAGTTATTTAATTTTTATTTGTATTAAATTTTCCCATTCGGTTATAACGCAAGTTTTTAATTCACTTATATTTGAAAATCGTCGGCCTTCGGCATACATTGCTTGCAAAAGCATCGCCCAGCAATTTTTGATGATATTATTGTCGAGTGCGCGCGCCGGCCATTGACGAGTGGAAATATTCTCCTTAAAAAAATATTCCTTAATAATTTTAGCAGCATGTGTTGCAGCATTATCTTGCTGAGATATATATGGTGTAACAGCAGTGCGTTCTGCATACGTATAAATTTGATTTTTTATTAGTTTAAGGTAACGAATGCTATTCATTTTGCTCTGAATAAACTTAATTTCTGTTTTCCCTTGATATCCGTTAACAGCCCAGACCATATTACTCCATCTCCACACTTTTGACGTCGATTTTTGTTAGTGGTTGTTTACGAACATTGTAATAATAATACGTACATCTGTCTGGGCCATCAAGGGTGAAGCGTTTCGCATCCGTAAAGATGACTTTTCTTCAAGTCTTCTTCCAAAGTACATGTGCATTTGCAAATAACAACCGTGTCTCCTTGTGTCTTGCGTTTAGTGATGGTTTCGCCATTAATCTAGCTTGATTTATAATGCCTAGTCTGGAGTCTTCATGGCGAACATTTTGCATATTTGTTGCACGCCAGCACGTAGCACGAGAATTGGAAGCAGCACGTATTATTGCTCGTGTATCGCGTTCAGATAATGCTGCTTGGCCTTCCTGTACTTTTATTTTTTCCATATGCACTTGTATATTTCAGGAAATTATACAATAACTCTTCAAGTGCGACTAATTTCTTTTGGAATTTGAGTAATGGATAAGTTTTGTTTCCGCAGAGCTAATATTACACTAATGTCACTTTCACTAAGCTTCTTGTCACGACCCATTACGAGGATAGCGATATAACAAAGCTCTAGAAATTGAACGTAATAACTCCATGCAAATTCACGGAACACTAAAGAATATGTAAACCTAGTTCAAGTGTGCTATCATTTTGTCTGCGTCGGATTGTGTATTTCTCTTCGAACTAAGGGAACTCATTGAAGTAAAGTCAATCTATGTTATGTTTACATATTCGTAGAAGGTACGTTTTACATATAACTCAGAGTTTTCACGCAAGCATAATCTTAACACGAGATATTAAAGATAGCACAGATGTGCTATCTTTTTGTCTGGGAGTGTATAACAGTTTCGTATGGACGATCACGTTCGTGCAAAGACTGT
>NW_026534627.1:0-1023 GCF_026225885.1 Hylaeus anthracinus
AGTGTATAACAGTTTCGTATGGACGATCACGTTCGTGCAAAGACTGTGAAGTGCACTTTCCGATTCAATGGCCAGATCCTAGGCGCTGGCGCTTACGAGTTTGTTTTTTTCCATTTTCTTACTTGTAACTTGTAACTACAGCTTCTATTAACGATAAGACTCGAGCACATGCTCGTCACCATCGGCGTCGTTCACTTCGCTCGATATAACATCGATTCGATTCGAACAACGTAACTTGATTCCAGATTCACTACTCGCTTCTTGTACGATAACATGTATATTTTAACGTACCTATACCTATTCAAAGATGGTCAACTAATTAATGATTTACAGTGGATGCAGAATGTATTCGTACACCGACCAATTTCCCAAAAAAACTTTTGTGTGAAATTGTAGTTTCTTAACTTCTTTTTTTATAATCAATGATATTTTACATATTCTCGAAAGTCTCTAAGATAGATATAGTCCACACAACATTTACTGGTTAATATAATTTGTGAAATTAACAAAAAAAAATGCGAAAAGTGGATAAAAGTATAGAAGCAATAAATATTTGTACGACTCTTATGACGAACTATTTACAGTAGAGTTTGTAACGTAAACACATTAGTTTATTGCTTTGTACGAATTAGAAAACATCAAATTTCCAGTAAAAAAGACTTAAAAAATGCTCTAATAAAGGAATGAGAGAAGATCTCACCTCGAATGACATCGACATTTATGATAGTTAATTTAATGCCAGAAAAGTTGCAGTAATTATAAAATCAAATTTCGTTCTTTTTTAAATGCAATTTTAAAAATTTAACACTTGTACGAATATCTATTTACTTATAGCACATAGTATATCGTATAATACTTATAATACTACTCACTTATACAAAATAACTAATCTTTGCGTACACGAAGGAAGTATTATATACTTGTAAAGTAATGTAAATTTCTTTTTTTCTTTTAATGAAGTTTTAAAAATTCAACTGTTGCGCGAATACTTATTACTTCAATATTTCTATCGATTAATTGTTT
>NW_026534628.1:0-1216 GCF_026225885.1 Hylaeus anthracinus
AGTGTATAACAGTTTCGTATGGACGATCACGTTCGTGCAAAGACTGTAAAGTGCACTTTCCGATTCAATGGCCAGATCCTAGGCGCTGGCGCTTACGAGTTTGTTTTTTCCATTTTCTTACTTGTAACTTGTAACTACAGCTTCTATTAACGATAAGACTCGAGCACATGCTCGTCACCATCGGCGTCGTTCACTTCGCTCGATATAACATCGATTCGATTCGAACAACGTAACTTGATTCCAGATTCACTACTCGCTTCTTGTACGATAACATGTATATTTTAACGTACCTATACCTATTCAAAGATGGTCAACTAATTAATGATTTACAGTGGATGCAGAATGTATTCGTACACCGATCAATTTCCCAAAAAAACTTTTGTGTGAAATTGTAGTTTCTTAACTTCTTTTTTTATAATCAATGATATTTTACATATTCTCGAAAGTCTCTAAGGTAGATATAGTCCAAACAACATTTACTGGTTAATATAATTTGTGAAATTAACAAACAAAAAATGCGAAAAGTTGGTAAAAGTATAGAAGCAATAAATATTTGTACGACTATTATGACTAGACTGCAGATCTTTATGCATTCGTAGGAAATTTGAATGTGCAAGAACTTTTAAAATGCAAACAATATACAAGAATATACAAAAAATTGAAAGTAAAGTTCATGTTATAACATTTGCAGAATAAAATAAATTCCTGTTTGGGTTCAATTTTTGTAGGCACGTTCGCGAAGATTTTATTTTGCATGAAGATCCGCAGTCTACTTATGACGAACCATTTACAGTAGAGTTTGTAACGTAAACAGATTCGTTTATTGCTACGTACGAATCAGAAAACATCAATTTCCAGTAAATAAGATTTAAAAAATGCTCTAATAAAGAAATGAAAGAAGATCTCACCCCGAATAACATCGACATTTATGATAGTTAATTTAATACCAGAAGATTTGCAGTAATTATAAAATCAAATTTCGTTTTTTTTTAAATAGAGTTTCAAAAATTTAACACTTGTACGAATACTTATTTACTTATAGTATATAGTATAATACTTATATACTCACTGATACAAAATAACTAATCTTTCCGTACACGAAGGAAGTATTATACAGGGTGTCCCAAAAGTCGGGGAGGAGCCGGAAATGGGGGGTAGCTGAGACGATTCTGAACAACAATTTCCTTTGCAAAAATGTCGGATGGGGCTTCGTTAA
>NW_026534629.1:0-3942 GCF_026225885.1 Hylaeus anthracinus
CTGTCTAGATAACCCAATATGTTAATAATAGTTGTAGTTACTTAATATTTGGTTGGTCAAAAAGTTCGTTCATAGACAAGGAGCTACCTCTATTCGATGGCATATCCTCCATTTTGTTCTACGATTTTTCACCATCTTTTATACGAATTTTAAGTAATATTTAACAATCCTTTCAGAGTCGAAGCTATCTCTTCTTAGCAAAACTTTGTAAAAATCAATTTTAAAAATTTGTTGTTTGAAGATAGTGTTAAGTGTTCATTTTCAAGCGACTTAATCTCTTAAGGGATATTGACACGTGTCTACCTTTGTTTTTATAGTAAAATTGTTTACAACCACAATTCCTTTTAGAATTAAAAAATATACAGCATTGAAGTCACGCAGCATATTTCTATATAAAAATCGTTCAACAGATAAATAATGCTGTGATTTGTGTACATTTGATTAAAGCAAAAAAAATCCACCTAAAATTTAGAGCGTTTTACCTTGGGCGCCATGATTTAATACAGATGTGTAATCTAGGTTACTATTTTGCTAATAAAAAGAGATATTGAATTTGTTGTTTCAAAAAGAAAATTTATGGTCTTGTTTTGCAATAATTCGTGACTCAAGTGGCGATAAACTTATACTTTGAGTAATTGCAGGGACATAGCTTTGGGTTATCTTGTAGCTGGCAGTGAATTTGTTAATTTAGAAAGAATTGTTCTAATTTTTTTTTCTTCTCGATATCAACGAAAACGTTTTAGAAAAACTTACCTTTTTCAAACATTAAACAATTCAAATGCCTAGTTTAAATCCTTACAATTATTTTGCGGTTTCAATAGACAATCGAACTGAGCGAGTAAACCAAGCGATCTTTTTCATGCTCCCTAAACTTGTTTTCTCTTAGAATATTTAATTAAAACAATCAACAGTAAGCCAATTATCTCTCAACCAGAGAGCTAAATAATTATCTGTCATCAATGGTCTCCCATCGCTGAATAAAAAATCGCTCCAACTCGTGAAGTGAAATATTTCGAACAAATAGTAGCCCACACTTTCCTTCCTTTTAGATTCTTTGACTTATTCCGGAGTTGAATCCAAAAACCGTTGGGCGCGATGCGCACGAACGCGACATGCGTCACTTTCCAGCCGTGTCAAAATGTGACGTCGCGTTCTGACAATACATAGATTTATATGAAAAAGTGCGCACGTGACGAAATTTCCAGCGACATCGCGGTGTCTTGCTTGCGTCTAAAAAACAGTTGGCAGCGTTGACGCAAATCTTTTACGACGTTCTCCCGTTTTCGATAGCCAAAACCTCTAACCGAAACCCTTGCCTCTCGATATAACGCCACGTTACTGGAGAAATTGAGCACAGGATCTGAAGCGGAAACACGAGATCCCAGTCTCCGAGTCTCCGGGTCTCCGAGTTTCAGAGTTTCATAGTCTCAGGGTCTCAGAGTCGCAGAGCGTCAGAGTTCCAGAAAATCAGAGTCAGAAGATCCGAGTTTCATAGTCTCAGAATCTCAAAATCTCATGATGTCATAGTTTCATAATCTCAGAGTCGCAGAGTGTCAGAGTCTCAGAGTTTCAGAGTAGCAGAGTGTCAGAGTCTCAAAGTCTGAACCTCAGAGTTTCATAGTCTGACAGTCTCAGAATCTCAGAGTCTCAAAGTCTCATGGTGCCAGAGTCTCATAATCTCAAAATCACAGAGTGTCAGAGTTTCAGAGTCTTAGAGTCTCAGAATCTCAGAGTCTCCAAATCTCAAGGTGCCATAGTCTCATAATCTCAGAGTCCCAGAGTTTCAAAGTCTGACAGTTTTAGAGTCGCAGAGTGTCAGAATCTCAGAGTCTGAGCCTCGGAGTTTCATAGTCGCAAAGTGTCAGAGTTTTGGAGTCTCAGAGTCAGAGACTCGGAGTTTCATAGTTTCAGAGTCTCAGAATCCCGTAGTCTCATAATCTCGGAGTGTCAGAGTCATAGTTTCATAGTCTCAGATTTCAAATTCTCCTGATCACTTCTTCGCTTCGACGCGATGTTGGGCCTCGATGAATCTTTCCCACTCTATGCAATAGAGTATCCCTCTCAGACTACCAACCTTCTATACACTATCGACCTAATCTATTACTTTTCAAGTTCAAATTCAACGATTGGAAATGCTTTCGATAAACGTAGATTCAGTGAAATTGTTCAAAGAAGCAAATCACGTGTAAAGCCTTGCCGTTGTCAGTAGGAAGTGGCATATCACAGAGTTGGATGAGGGCAATTGGTAATCGCTGGTCTTAACGGATCTCTGGATACCAGTGGCCTGTGTTCGCGAATTATCTATGATTCACACATTACCCCTAGACACTTATCTGTTCACTGAATGCTGCAGGACTAATGGAATCTCCATATTCGGGAAAACCGTTCTCCAAGTTCATATAGTAGAATGTAGATTATCGGTACGATGATTAACCAAAATGTAGAGTATTACGAAAGTGTGTTATCGCGAAGACTCAGTATCGCAAGAGGCGATGTAAGGTTATTGAAGTGTTCCAATGCGAACAGTTACTACAAGCATCAGTGTAATAAAACCTTTGTCCTCGTTGATCGTGAGTATCAAAATTTGTTTATCGGAAACGTAGAAATCGGTGTTCGCGATTGTTAAAAATTCATATCGATGCTACCAGTGTAGAGAATTCGAAGCAATTTCGATTCAAACAAAAACGAGTCGACGGAGGATTAACATGGGAAACGGTTTTCCAATCAGCAGTAATCAATACCATATCATACATATTCATTCATATCAATTTGGTGAGCGGTTGTCCGGATTAAGGCGTACTACGACGATTATTCTGCGATTTTACAACTGTAAGAGGATTCTGATGAAAAATCCGCGATGGCCATTTCCGACAACGACGGAAATTAATGCATACAGGCTGTTGAATTCAGTTGGGTTCGGAATTCTGGTACACTGGGATTCTATTGGTTCTTCAGTTGTGGAGGAAATACCATATACAGTAAAGACTGGATAAGTGTTCTATTCTGTGTTTATATTTGGTTCGAATCGAACGTAGAAAAGGACAGAGAGTAGAAGAGAAAGAGGTCCGAGGAAAAAGAAGCATTCGGCACAAGCGTAACAATCGGTTAAAATCATATTACACTGCTCGCTCGCCGAGTGTCAAGGGGGAACACCCTCTCCAGTGGTGTGGATAGTCATCTTGCATCTATTCAGTCAATCCTGCCTTGCTCCTGTGTTTACATTTGGTTCGAGTCAAGCGTCAAATGTAGAAAAGGACTGAGAGTGAAAGAGAAAGAGGTCCGAGGAAAGAAAGCAGTCGGCCGAAACGTATCGGTGAGACAATAGATCATATTACATTGCTCGCTCGCCAAATGTCAAGGGGGAACCCCCTCGCCTAGACTCATCCAGTCTTTGCCGTACTTTGACATATTGATACACCATATATCTTAAAAACTAATAAAAATCGAGTAAGTACATTAAAGCTTAATGAATTCATCTTGAAAAGCACTATCGCGTGATCTAAAAAAAATATGTATTGTATACTGTGTACTGAGTTGTCTAGAAGTTTTGTATTAATTTTTATGAAAACTTCAAAGGAAAATTTGAATTCTACCATTCTGATATACAGTTAGTGTAATGAGTATTCGTACAGAAACCAATTCAAAATGAAACTTCATGTATTTATTTTATTAATAAATTTTAGGGGAAGAAATAATTAACCAACATTCCTACATACGTTTAGAGTAGAATTTGCGTAAATTAAAGTTTTAAATTAAGTTTTAATGTTAGCCACTCATTTCTTTTCTTATTAATTTTATTTTAAATTGGTTACTGTACGAATACTTATTACACTGACTGTATTCAGACCTGTGCCACCTACCTACAAACGAGAAGGACTGTCTAGATAACCCAATATGTTAATAATAGTTGTAGTTACTTAATATTTGGTTGGTCAAAAAGTT
>NW_026534630.1:0-9129 GCF_026225885.1 Hylaeus anthracinus
TTTACTATTAGCACAATGTATATAAAAGAGAGAAGGGGAAAAAAAAAGAGAGAACTTCCGGGTTGCAAAGCCATTCGAGTGGGGGTTACTTTCACGTAATTGAAAATACAATATGTTTTCTCGCGTGTCGATAAGGAAGTTACTGTTACGAGCTTCTTTACGAATTACCAACCGGGAAACTTAGAACCGGGCGTATCCGGTTAACAAGTGATCGAGATATAAATCGCTTCAAATATTTAATCGTGTCGGAAACGACGTCTTGTTTATCGTCTTTTTTTTATACACCTAGTTTAACGTACGGACCGAGTCAGTGTCACTCAGTGCAGCGAAGAATGAATGATTGCTACGTCTAAAAGTACTGCGAAACAAACAAAAGATAAAACAAAACAAACAAAAAAAAAAAAAAATGCGTGAATTGCAATCGACATTAAAAGATAATCGGATACTCGCTTACATGCCATCTACGCGCGCATGTATACATGGATGCTCGATGACAATGATTCGTGCCGCCTGAGCGGCATTACGACTAGATATACGCTATCTCTTTTTCGCGACGACGTCAGACGGCGTCGCTGTAACGGCGTGTGATGTAGCCGACTCTGTTTTAGACGAGATCATTTGTTGATACCGTAATCCCTCTTTAACCGTCGCCAAACGGGTTCGTTTTGGGGTTGTGCGGGATCCCGAAACCATCTCGGGATTCCCGAGAATTTCCGGGATCCCGAAGCCATTCGGGATTCCCGAGAATTTCGAAATCCCGGGAATTTCGAAATCCCGGGAATTTCGAAATCCCGTACATTCGGATTGCTGAAATTTTTAAGAATAACAACACTTTCGGAAATCCCAGATATTATTCTATATCCCGTACATTGTCGAGAATCCCGAATATTCTCGGGAATCCCGGATATTTTCGGGATCTCGTGTATTCTCGGGAATCCCGAATCAACGCGAGAATCCCGCACACCTCTAGTCGTTCTTTTACGTTGGGCGCGTTCGGAGACCCTATCGCTCACTGAGCCGCTTCATGAGCTGGCGAGCTTACGAATTTTCCGCTCTCCGGTAGCAATAGCTGTAAAGAGCGCTCGACGTGGAAGCGAAACATTGCTGAGCTCGCTGACCCGCTCAGTGTGAGCGTTCATTGAGCGGTATCAGGATGCACCCAATAACTGCAGAGAGATTGTTAAGCTCACCTGCTCGCCAAGCGTTTTAGTGAGCGGTGCCTGACGAGAAGAGCAGGTAGGAGACATGGAAAGTGAACGAATACTCGAATTTATTTGCGTTTGGTGACTCACATCCGAAGACGAGATACTCATTAATAATAAAATAAAATTTGTATATTTTTCATTACACCTTCGTGAGAATATCAGATACCAATGAATCGGTGAGCTTTATTCCGACGAAAACGAGTCCGGACCGCGAACTTAACTCGTGTTACTTTTTAAAAACACTTTTCAATTCTGCAAATCGATATGTTACACGGCCGAACACACACAGACACACACACGCGCGCGCGCGCGCGCGCGAAAACAAACGAGAAACTTTCTTTGAGAATAATTAGGTTGCTCTTATCTCTTACGTATATTGTAATCGTCGTCGTCGATCGATTTTCTTTACGACACGCGTACGATTTTCCAAAAAAGAAAAACAAGAAAAAAAAAAAAGAATTAAAAGCGTGTAATCATTGTTCCAACGCGTATACAATAAGGTATAATTTTTTTAGCAGCCTTCCGAGGAGCACGGATCTTCGGCAGTGAAAATGTCCGAGATTTGTAGGAATAACTTTTAAGAATAAAGTGTATATATGATTCTATATTACAGTGTATTTATATGTATAAAAGGAATGTATTCCGAGGAGCTTTTTCGCGCAGTTGAAATCGACGGAATTATTTAGAATCGTCAATATGAACAATATTAAATAGTTCCGTTGTTTTACTACCGCGAACAAGTTTCTCCGAACATATTTTTGTCTCGAGCCGGACAATAGATAAATAAGCTTTTCCTCGAGGTCACCGTTCTGTAGATTTCAATGTTATGGCCGTGTTTTTGAGCGAAGCCGAGCAACCTTAACGCGTTGACCTACGAATGACCTCTAGCACTATTGCAGTAAGTTTTAATAAATAATTATTATGTATTTCTGCTATATAATTCAGAAAAGGTGTTCGAGATGATAACCACCCATTTTAATACATTATTTAAGGCGAGAAGTCGAACCGCTTGAATAGCCACACGAAATGTACACCTAAATCTCCAATTTACGCGGACAATTCGCATTATTTAGTCTGATGTTTGATTTGTTTATTTCAACTTGAAACGAACTATGAAATACAAATGTATCGTTTATTATTATGGAAGAAATAATACATAGACAATAAATCTGTGATTATATAAGAATGGACTGCTAGTTACTGATTTCTATTCAAATGGACCGTGGCGCGGACATTTTTTGCGCGAACTGAATGAAAATTGGTGTCTTTGGTTGAATATTGTGTCTCATGCGATATTTATAATCGAGAAAACGATGAAAATAATTTAGTTTGCAGCGGTGTGTAAATCTTATTTCACTTTTCATATTTCCTACCATTCGAGATGTTTTAGGACATTTAGTCTTTAGGACAAAAATGGGGGGAACTAGCAGTCCGTATTTATATAGTTAACGCAATAAATATTACAGTGGTCCTTATATCAATGATTTTTAAAATCTATCGCACCCCCTAATTACCTTGCAAATACATACAAAAATTCCTGCAAAATTAAAGCTCCTTAATCACCTTTTCTCGTGTATCTCCGGTGAAAGTTGATGTAAACGATTTGAAATTTGACGGAGTTGTTATTTATAATAATAGGAAGAAGCTCTAAATATTTCCAATTTTTATCTTAATTATTTCCTAATAACATCAAACACAGTTGATAGCTACTTTCTCTGCTTAAAATATTCTCGTAACATTATTTTAAATGTTTTAAATGCGAATTTATTTATCGTTGTTTTTTTTTTTTTTTTTAATATAAAAGTTACATAAACAAAAGTTCTCTTTAAGGTAATTCCAAAATTTAGTATAATCAATTCTTGAAATAACAACTGAAGAATTTATGGTACATAACTATACTCTTGCAACAATAATCGAAGACTTCTTGGTATATTCTAAATTCGTTCGATAATTTCTTCTATCTTCGTATTAAAATTATTAATTACTTCGAGAGAACTTTTTTATAAAGGGTTCTCTTTGCAACAACAGCGATGATCAATCGAAATCATGCGCTAACTGTAATTACGAGAGTCAAGGATGTATGTACATTGCCTTTGTGTTTCTGTAGCGAAAGCGTGACGACGTCTAGCGGTCGCCACGGTAACCAGCGCACTTATTTTTGTTTATTTTTAAAATGTAAACAAAAAATATCGCGTAAAGCGGGATATGTATACGTTTAGGTGTACGTTCAGAAGATTAATTCTAGGATATCGTCTTAGAGACGATGCTTCTATTGCACGTCACCGTAATATAGAATCATATTTCGGTTTTCCTCTGCAATAAACATTTTCAAAGATAAAGAGTACCGCTGTCTAGATACTCTGAATTCAAATTTCGTCATTTTATTGTCAAACGTTAAATACAGTCAGCACGTTTTTATAAACTGTGTTTACAAAACAAGCGACAATCTTCTATACCGTACTCGTACGAATAGCTAATATTAAACGATAAACGCGTGCAATTGGTATACAAGTAGTTGAGATTTGTTTCTTTGTCAGTTACAATATCGCCGTAAGAAGAATGTACAATCTTGTTTAAACGAACGCGTACTACGCGGAAATGTAGAAAAACGGTGACCTTGGTAAATAAAATTTTAATTATCATATTCTCCAGCTCGAAACGAACGATATGTTCCTAAGAGACTTTCGTATCGAGAGAATATGAGAATGCTTTCTGAAATAAAACAGATACATATTTGTACCGGAATATATCAATTTTATCCAGCTCCTTTCTTCCCCGATTCCTTCGATTTTTCTTGATCCAATCGATAAACAAGTTAAGGGACACGGAACGTTTAGTGAAGGGTGGTACAACAGCACCCGAATTTTCAAGCTTTTTCAAGAATTTTTATTGAACCGATAACTAGATTTTATTTACACTGAAGTACATTCACGTATTGCGTAAGTATTCAATTAGAAAATTAATTCTTATTTTTCACATTTTCACAAAAATAGCTTGGCGAACGATTTAGTGGAGCGTCTTATGATTTTGATCAGTTTTTCATTGTTCTCTTCGGTTCTCTTCATTTATAGTATTGGGTTGTCCAGAATGTTCGTGCCAACTTTCAAGAAAACATCAAAGACACATTTGAATTTTCATATATATTTATTGAATTATATATGTACCATTTTGTTCCACAGCTTTTCCACCTATATATATATATTTATTGAATTATATATGTACCATTTTGTTCCACAGCTTTTCCACCTATATATATATTTATTGAATTATATATGTACCATTTTGTTCCACAGCTTTTCCACCTTTTAAGGGATGTACACCTGTTATTTGTTTCCAACAATTCCGATATATTCAGACCTGTATCGCCTACTAAAAATTTGGCATGGACTTTCCAGACAACCCAACAGTTTTATATAATAGTTTCATTTATCATAGTTTCCTTCATTTTTCTTCATTTTTCTTCGATTCATGTTCGCCACTTACCGAACAGATTTCATTAACGTTAGATAGCTCCGAGTAATTCTCTGTGACTTTCTTCGTGTCTGTACAGTAGTATCTATATTTCTTCAGTTACAATTTCGATTCAACTAAATTCTACCCTTGATAGTTCCGAGCTTTCTACCAGTTTCCATTAATTTCCTTCGGTTCTCCGCCGTGTTCTCCGTTTCCCTTCGCTTTCGATTTCACCCCCAATCGTCTTCCACACCCAGCACCTCGAACCTTCCCCAAAATACCCATCAGATATCCCTCGTAGGGTGATAAATGAACGGGCAAAAAAATGTCTGGAAACATCGAAAAAGTAAGGGAGTAGACGCCAATGGATCTCTTTGCCCCACTATGTTTCCGTGGCGAATGTACTTGGCGTATAGAACTCGTATCGGCTGCTCCGCGAGCACAAGGAAGCCGGCTCGTCGTCCTCGTCGTCTTCTTCACTCTTTTACCACCTCTACACCACCGTAAAGAGAGAACCAATGTGGGCGATTGGGCACCTGTCGCTCCCTGCGTCCTTTCTTTTTCCTTCCCGTATCTCCGCCGTTCCATTCCGTCTTCCTCTATCCCCTACCATTTTTCTTCTTCCACAGCATCCTTATATTCACCGCTCTTCTCCTCCTCGCGCCGTTTCTTCTACGTAACAGCCTCCTCAACTATCTTATTTCTTTCTTTCGTCGCGTTTCTTCAGGTCTATACCGCCGATCTGCCAACCAGCCTCAACTGCCTCCGTGATTCCTTACCCTTCTCCCTCTCGCTTTACTCGCCGCTGTCTTCTATCGTTTCGTCCTTATCCGTCTTCTTTTCGCGGTGTTCCTCTTCCACTTTGCTTCATTGAGCGTCGGCTATTTTTCTTCGGAGGATACGCGGTTCCTCCGCGCGACTGGAAACCTTCGCGATTGTTATTAAATTGCGAACTGGGAACGTGGACATACGATCCACGTCTATTTCATTTAATAAATGGTAATTACCACAGTAATTGTCAAGTACGTTTGCAATTTATTGAAATTTCTTAGCTACCACTTAAACTTAACTGTTTGGTGCACGGTGGGATTAAAAGTGTCCCACCTTTTCGATGGACCGTGATGCATCGTGGGACATTTTTAATCTCACCTCGAAATTTTGCAATAGCTGGATCTGTACAGGTGCGATACCTTTATTAATAAAAATATAACAATTTTGTTTGATTCAAAAAGCAATAAAATTCCTGTGCAACATGGGTATATCTTATGACTCGAATTCCTGTGCCGCGAAGAGTTAAGACTCGAGTTACGCAGGTATTCGTGTGTAATATTCATAGTATTAGGTTGTACCGAATGTTTCTTTCGCGAGTTGCACTCGATTATTTGATGTTGCCGTGTTTATATAAATAGACAATCAAATTTCATAGATACTCACGTTGTAATAGTAATGGAGCAAAATGAATCGTGCACAATTCAAGGATGTAACATAAAACATAAACTACCGTGCATGTATCACTTATCAATATAGCGAAAGAAACTTTTCGGACAACCTAATAGATCGAATCGAATATAACGAAATGACAAATAAGTATTTCCACCTAGACTAGAATTACAAGAGGAAAATAAATAATAAATAATTGACGATTGAATATAAACCCGCAGAATTAATTTCGACACGAATACTTAAATTTGTATTTAAATTACTCCGATAATAGTCGTGTACGTTTGGGATCTGTTAGAAGAAGAAGAATAATAAGCAAAGCTTTATGACTACACCAAACCTCGTACGAGATTTACGTTATGTATTAGGTGTAGAAATAAATTATACGTCTCTGTATTAAATCCTCTGCAACTCTAGTTTAAACAGATACATTTACTCGCAATTAGAATGACTCGTAATTAAACATATTATAACTACTGTTATGCTTGCAATCTGTTAGGAGAAGAATACTAAGCAATATCTGGACTCTGTATATATAGATAAACAGACAAATAAATACTGCTACTACATTTACAAGAAAATATAAATATAATGAATAATATAAATGATGATTGAATAGAAACCCACAGAATTAATTTCTCCAACTAATAATAGATGACGAAGAATAGATAGAACTAATAGCGGATGATTGAATAAAAGCCTACAGAATTAATTTCTACGACTAATACATAAGCAACGTGGAAAATTCACTAAAAAGATTCAATTGGCCAATTTTCTAAGCATTAAAAGCGAGTTTGTTGATCGGTGACTACGCCATTGAAAAGTCTACAGCGGTCCCATGTATTGTGAGTGGGAAAAGAGGTAAAGAAGGGGAAGGGCTACCCATTCGGTAGCAAATGCTGGTAACCCGTCGCAAGGTCAAGATCAGTCGGTTAATCCTATCCAGTCAGCCGAGGCCCTTGCACCTTGGAGGACGAACGACCCTCGCGCAAGAAACTCAAATTTCGCATTAACAATCTTAAACGCTACGATCACGATTCATCTTTCTTTAATTAACCAATCTAATCCGCTTTTACGTGACTATCGATACACCTTTAAGAATCACTCGCTTGCTAAAGCTAACGAAAGGAAAGGTACGAGTGTACTTCGGAGTAATTTAAATATCTCAGTGCTTCGTCGAGTCACGTGATGATTCCCAACTCGTTAAACAATTAATGAAAGTATTATTAAGGATTGAATTCCTAGTGTCGTACTTCTATGCATTGTATCCGGAGTATCAAGTGCATCTGACCGTATGCGGTTACAAGAATTTAGTGCTTTCAAGTATGCAATTCCAAATATCGAGTGCTTCTGGGTATACAATTCCAAGTATCGAGTACATCTGACTATTGAATTCGAAGCATCAAGTAATTCCGAGCATTGAATTCAAGGTATCGAGTTCTTCCGAGCATTAAAATTCAAGTATCAAGTACTTACGTCTGAGTATTCAATCCCAAGTACCGAGTGCTTCTATGTATTCAATTCTAAGTATCATGTGCTTCTAAATATTCAACTCCAAATATCAATTACTTTTGAGTAATAAATTTTAACTATTAAGTACTTCTGAGTATTCATTTCCAAGTATTGAGAGCTCCTATGTGTTCAATTCCAAGTATCAAGTACTTCTAAATAATCAATTCCAAGTATCAAGTACTTCTAAATAACCAATTCAAAGTATTACTATTTCCACTATTTCCATCAAGTGCTTCTGAGTATCCAATTCCAAGTATTGAGAGCTTCTAAGTACTCAATTCCAGGTATCAAGTGCTTCTGAGCATTAAATTCGTGACACCAAGTACTTTGGAATAGTAAACACATAGTATCTAGTACTTCTAATTATTAAATCGTGTATTAAATACTTCTGACCGTTAAATTCGATTATTAACTATTCCGATTATAACTACAATTATCTGTAATTATATTTTGAAATATCAAGTACTCCTAAGCATAAAAGATATCGAGACACCAAGCGTCAACTGCCTCCGAATCTTACATTCGAAATATTAAAAAATATCACACTACCCGTAAACCAATACACGTGTCTATAAAAAAAAAATCGATCAAATTTCTTCTTTAGACGGCATTTTCCCCAAGAGTGATTAACAAAACAATCTCAAACAAAACAATCTCACTACGAATGTTCGGTTCTTTCGAAATTCAACGATTTAAATCAATTTTTTATTTTTCCTGCGCAATGAATAAGAACGTGCTCGACATCGACGTATAATTATTCGAATGTGCGAGAGAGTGTCGTAGTGTTTATAGTGGTGACAATAGCAACAGTGATTTCTCGAAAATCGTCCCGCGTCGTGGCCTTTTGTTATGGAAACCTGCGTCTTGATACCGAAAGAGTTCTCCTTGGTACTTGCTAACGATCGTTGCAGCTATAAGGGTGTCTTCAAGAATGACTCTGGAAGCCTAGTCACGGACGTCAGGATATCGATTTGGTCGAATGTGCTCATCCCGTCGGGAACGTTCATTTATCCCTTTCAGGGATCGATTCGGTCCGACAAGATCGACCTTTATTCCCTTCTAGACGACAATGATGTAAGTAATCTTTTCATCGTTGACACATTTACAAATTCTGTTCTTTATTATATATCATTTATTATATTTTATATATATATGTTCTTTATTATATAAGATTTACGAATTAAGTTGAACAGAACTGGGTGAAGAGACTGGAGAATGATGATTAGTATTATCCCATTCAAAGCAGCTTTCTGAATATTACATTCCAAATATCAAGTATTTCTAAGTATTCTGTTTGAATTGTTATGCGGTTCCAAGTATCCAATTCCCAGTGTCAAATACCTTTAAGTACTCGATTCCAAATATCAAGTACTTCTAAGTTCTATATTCGAAGCATTAAGTACTTCTGAATGGTAAAGTTGAAGTGCCAATACTTGTTAGCGTTAAATTCAAAGTCTAAATACCTCTAAGCGTTAAATTCGAAATATCAAATACCTCTAAGCATTAAATTCAAAGTCTA
>NW_026534631.1:0-9131 GCF_026225885.1 Hylaeus anthracinus
TTTACTATTAGCACAATGTATATAAAAGAGAGAAGGGGAAAAAAAAAAGAGAGAACTTCCGGGTTGCAAAGCCATTCGAGTGGGGGTTACTTTCACGTAATTGAAAATACAATATGTTTTCTCGCGTGTCGATAAGGAAGTTACTGTTACGAGCTTCTTTACGAATTACCAACCGGGAAACTTAGAACCGGGCGTATCCGGTTAACAAGTGATCGAGATATAAATCGCTTCAAATATTTAATCGTGTCGGAAACGACGTCTTGTTTATCGTCTTTTTTTTATACACCTAGTTTAACGTACGGACCGAGTCAGTGTCACTCAGTGCAGCGAAGAATGAATGATTGCTACGTCTAAAAGTACTGCGAAACAAACAAAAGATAAAACAAAACAAACAAAAAAAAAAAAAAATGCGTGAATTGCAATCGACATTAAAAGATAATCGGATACTCGCTTACATGCCATCTACGCGCGCATGTATACATGGATGCTCGATGACAATGATTCGTGCCGCCTGAGCGGCATTACGACTAGATATACGCTATCTCTTTTTCGCGACGACGTCAGACGGCGTCGCTGTAACGGCGTGTGATGTAGCCGACTCTGTTTTAGACGAGATCATTTGTTGATACCGTAATCCCTCTTTAACCGTCGCCAAACGGGTTCGTTTTGGGGTTGTGCGGGATCCCGAAACCATCTCGGGATTCCCGAGAATTTCCGGGATCCCGAAGCCATTCGGGATTCCCGAGAATTTCGAAATCCCGGGAATTTCGAAATCCCGGGAATTTCGAAATCCCGTACATTCGGATTGCTGAAATTTTTAAGAATAACAACACTTTCGGAAATCCCAGATATTATTCTATATCCCGTACATTGTCGAGAATCCCGAATATTCTCGGGAATCCCGGATATTTTCGGGATCTCGTGTATTCTCGGGAATCCCGAATCAACGCGAGAATCCCGCACACCTCTAGTCGTTCTTTTACGTTGGGCGCGTTCGGAGACCCTATCGCTCACTGAGCCGCTTCATGAGCTGGCGAGCTTACGAATTTTCCGCTCTCCGGTAGCAATAGCTGTAAAGAGCGCTCGACGTGGAAGCGAAACATTGCTGAGCTCGCTGACCCGCTCAGTGTGAGCGTTCATTGAGCGGTATCAGGATGCACCCAATAACTGCAGAGAGATTGTTAAGCTCACCTGCTCGCCAAGCGTTTTAGTGAGCGGTGCCTGACGAGAAGAGCAGGTAGGAGACATGGAAAGTGAACGAATACTCGAATTTATTTGCGTTTGGTGACTCACATCCGAAGACGAGATACTCATTAATAATAAAATAAAATTTGTATATTTTTCATTACACCTTCGTGAGAATATCAGATACCAATGAATCGGTGAGCTTTATTCCGACGAAAACGAGTCCGGACCGCGAACTTAACTCGTGTTACTTTTTAAAAACACTTTTCAATTCTGCAAATCGATATGTTACACGGCCGAACACACACAGACACACACACGCGCGCGCGCGCGCGCGCGAAAACAAACGAGAAACTTTCTTTGAGAATAATTAGGTTGCTCTTATCTCTTACGTATATTGTAATCGTCGTCGTCGATCGATTTTCTTTACGACACGCGTACGATTTTCCAAAAAAGAAAAACAAGAAAAAAAAAAAAGAATTAAAAGCGTGTAATCATTGTTCCAACGCGTATACAATAAGGTATAATTTTTTTAGCAGCCTTCCGAGGAGCACGGATCTTCGGCAGTGAAAATGTCCGAGATTTGTAGGAATAACTTTTAAGAATAAAGTGTATATATGATTCTATATTACAGTGTATTTATATGTATAAAAGGAATGTATTCCGAGGAGCTTTTTCGCGCAGTTGAAATCGACGGAATTATTTAGAATCGTCAATATGAACAATATTAAATAGTTCCGTTGTTTTACTACCGCGAACAAGTTTCTCCGAACATATTTTTGTCTCGAGCCGGACAATAGATAAATAAGCTTTTCCTCGAGGTCACCGTTCTGTAGATTTCAATGTTATGGCCGTGTTTTTGAGCGAAGCCGAGCAACCTTAACGCGTTGACCTACGAATGACCTCTAGCACTATTGCAGTAAGTTTTAATAAATAATTATTATGTATTTCTGCTATATAATTCAGAAAAGGTGTTCGAGATGATAACCACCCATTTTAATACATTATTTAAGGCGAGAAGTCGAACCGCTTGAATAGCCACACGAAATGTACACCTAAATCTCCAATTTACGCGGACAATTCGCATTATTTAGTCTGATGTTTGATTTGTTTATTTCAACTTGAAACGAACTATGAAATACAAATGTATCGTTTATTATTATGGAAGAAATAATACATAGACAATAAATCTGTGATTATATAAGAATGGACTGCTAGTTACTGATTTCTATTCAAATGGACCGTGGCGCGGACATTTTTTGCGCGAACTGAATGAAAATTGGTGTCTTTGGTTGAATATTGTGTCTCATGCGATATTTATAATCGAGAAAACGATGAAAATAATTTAGTTTGCAGCGGTGTGTAAATCTTATTTCACTTTTCATATTTCCTACCATTCGAGATGTTTTAGGACATTTAGTCTTTAGGACAAAAATGGGGGGAACTAGCAGTCCGTATTTATATAGTTAACGCAATAAATATTACAGTGGTCCTTATATCAATGATTTTTAAAATCTATCGCACCCCCTAATTACCTTGCAAATACATACAAAAATTCCTGCAAAATTAAAGCTCCTTAATCACCTTTTCTCGTGTATCTCCGGTGAAAGTTGATGTAAACGATTTGAAATTTGACGGAGTTGTTATTTATAATAATAGGAAGAAGCTCTAAATATTTCCAATTTTTATCTTAATTATTTCCTAATAACATCAAACACAGTTGATAGCTACTTTCTCTGCTTAAAATATTCTCGTAACATTATTTTAAATGTTTTAAATGCGAATTTATTTATCGTTGTTTTTTTTTTTTTTTTTAATATAAAAGTTACATAAACAAAAGTTCTCTTTAAGGTAATTCCAAAATTTAGTATAATCAATTCTTGAAATAACAACTGAAGAATTTATGGTACATAACTATACTCTTGCAACAATAATCGAAGACTTCTTGGTATATTCTAAATTCGTTCGATAATTTCTTCTATCTTCGTATTAAAATTATTAATTACTTCGAGAGAACTTTTTTATAAAGGGTTCTCTTTGCAACAACAGCGATGATCAATCGAAATCATGCGCTAACTGTAATTACGAGAGTCAAGGATGTATGTACATTGCCTTTGTGTTTCTGTAGCGAAAGCGTGACGACGTCTAGCGGTCGCCACGGTAACCAGCGCACTTATTTTTGTTTATTTTTAAAATGTAAACAAAAAATATCGCGTAAAGCGGGATATGTATACGTTTAGGTGTACGTTCAGAAGATTAATTCTAGGATATCGTCTTAGAGACGATGCTTCTATTGCACGTCACCGTAATATAGAATCATATTTCGGTTTTCCTCTGCAATAAACATTTTCAAAGATAAAGAGTACCGCTGTCTAGATACTCTGAATTCAAATTTCGTCATTTTATTGTCAAACGTTAAATACAGTCAGCACGTTTTTATAAACTGTGTTTACAAAACAAGCGACAATCTTCTATACCGTACTCGTACGAATAGCTAATATTAAACGATAAACGCGTGCAATTGGTATACAAGTAGTTGAGATTTGTTTCTTTGTCAGTTACAATATCGCCGTAAGAAGAATGTACAATCTTGTTTAAACGAACGCGTACTACGCGGAAATGTAGAAAAACGGTGACCTTGGTAAATAAAATTTTAATTATCATATTCTCCAGCTCGAAACGAACGATATGTTCCTAAGAGACTTTCGTATCGAGAGAATATGAGAATGCTTTCTGAAATAAAACAGATACATATTTGTACCGGAATATATCAATTTTATCCAGCTCCTTTCTTCCCCGATTCCTTCGATTTTTCTTGATCCAATCGATAAACAAGTTAAGGGACACGGAACGTTTAGTGAAGGGTGGTACAACAGCACCCGAATTTTCAAGCTTTTTCAAGAATTTTTATTGAACCGATAACTAGATTTTATTTACACTGAAGTACATTCACGTATTGCGTAAGTATTCAATTAGAAAATTAATTCTTATTTTTCACATTTTCACAAAAATAGCTTGGCGAACGATTTAGTGGAGCGTCTTATGATTTTGATCAGTTTTTCATTGTTCTCTTCGGTTCTCTTCATTTATAGTATTGGGTTGTCCAGAATGTTCGTGCCAACTTTCAAGAAAACATCAAAGACACATTTGAATTTTCATATATATTTATTGAATTATATATGTACCATTTTGTTCCACAGCTTTTCCACCTATATATATATATTTATTGAATTATATATGTACCATTTTGTTCCACAGCTTTTCCACCTATATATATATTTATTGAATTATATATGTACCATTTTGTTCCACAGCTTTTCCACCTTTTAAGGGATGTACACCTGTTATTTGTTTCCAACAATTCCGATATATTCAGACCTGTATCGCCTACTAAAAATTTGGCATGGACTTTCCAGACAACCCAACAGTTTTATATAATAGTTTCATTTATCATAGTTTCCTTCATTTTTCTTCATTTTTCTTCGATTCATGTTCGCCACTTACCGAACAGATTTCATTAACGTTAGATAGCTCCGAGTAATTCTCTGTGACTTTCTTCGTGTCTGTACAGTAGTATCTATATTTCTTCAGTTACAATTTCGATTCAACTAAATTCTACCCTTGATAGTTCCGAGCTTTCTACCAGTTTCCATTAATTTCCTTCGGTTCTCCGCCGTGTTCTCCGTTTCCCTTCGCTTTCGATTTCACCCCCAATCGTCTTCCACACCCAGCACCTCGAACCTTCCCCAAAATACCCATCAGATATCCCTCGTAGGGTGATAAATGAACGGGCAAAAAAATGTCTGGAAACATCGAAAAAGTAAGGGAGTAGACGCCAATGGATCTCTTTGCCCCACTATGTTTCCGTGGCGAATGTACTTGGCGTATAGAACTCGTATCGGCTGCTCCGCGAGCACAAGGAAGCCGGCTCGTCGTCCTCGTCGTCTTCTTCACTCTTTTACCACCTCTACACCACCGTAAAGAGAGAACCAATGTGGGCGATTGGGCACCTGTCGCTCCCTGCGTCCTTTCTTTTTCCTTCCCGTATCTCCGCCGTTCCATTCCGTCTTCCTCTATCCCCTACCATTTTTCTTCTTCCACAGCATCCTTATATTCACCGCTCTTCTCCTCCTCGCGCCGTTTCTTCTACGTAACAGCCTCCTCAACTATCTTATTTCTTTCTTTCGTCGCGTTTCTTCAGGTCTATACCGCCGATCTGCCAACCAGCCTCAACTGCCTCCGTGATTCCTTACCCTTCTCCCTCTCGCTTTACTCGCCGCTGTCTTCTATCGTTTCGTCCTTATCCGTCTTCTTTTCGCGGTGTTCCTCTTCCACTTTGCTTCATTGAGCGTCGGCTATTTTTCTTCGGAGGATACGCGGTTCCTCCGCGCGACTGGAAACCTTCGCGATTGTTATTAAATTGCGAACTGGGAACGTGGACATACGATCCACGTCTATTTCATTTAATAAATGGTAATTACCACAGTAATTGTCAAGTACGTTTGCAATTTATTGAAATTTCTTAGCTACCACTTAAACTTAACTGTTTGGTGCACGGTGGGATTAAAAGTGTCCCACCTTTTCGATGGACCGTGATGCATCGTGGGACATTTTTAATCTCACCTCGAAATTTTGCAATAGCTGGATCTGTACAGGTGCGATACCTTTATTAATAAAAATATAACAATTTTGTTTGATTCAAAAAGCAATAAAATTCCTGTGCAACATGGGTATATCTTATGACTCGAATTCCTGTGCCGCGAAGAGTTAAGACTCGAGTTACGCAGGTATTCGTGTGTAATATTCATAGTATTAGGTTGTACCGAATGTTTCTTTCGCGAGTTGCACTCGATTATTTGATGTTGCCGTGTTTATATAAATAGACAATCAAATTTCATAGATACTCACGTTGTAATAGTAATGGAGCAAAATGAATCGTGCACAATTCAAGGATGTAACATAAAACATAAACTACCGTGCATGTATCACTTATCAATATAGCGAAAGAAACTTTTCGGACAACCTAATAGATCGAATCGAATATAACGAAATGACAAATAAGTATTTCCACCTAGACTAGAATTACAAGAGGAAAATAAATAATAAATAATTGACGATTGAATATAAACCCGCAGAATTAATTTCGACACGAATACTTAAATTTGTATTTAAATTACTCCGATAATAGTCGTGTACGTTTGGGATCTGTTAGAAGAAGAAGAATAATAAGCAAAGCTTTATGACTACACCAAACCTCGTACGAGATTTACGTTATGTATTAGGTGTAGAAATAAATTATACGTCTCTGTATTAAATCCTCTGCAACTCTAGTTTAAACAGATACATTTACTCGCAATTAGAATGACTCGTAATTAAACATATTATAACTACTGTTATGCTTGCAATCTGTTAGGAGAAGAATACTAAGCAATATCTGGACTCTGTATATATAGATAAACAGACAAATAAATACTGCTACTACATTTACAAGAAAATATAAATATAATGAATAATATAAATGATGATTGAATAGAAACCCACAGAATTAATTTCTCCAACTAATAATAGATGACGAAGAATAGATAGAACTAATAGCGGATGATTGAATAAAAGCCTACAGAATTAATTTCTACGACTAATACATAAGCAACGTGGAAAATTCACTAAAAAGATTCAATTGGCCAATTTTCTAAGCATTAAAAGCGAGTTTGTTGATCGGTGACTACGCCATTGAAAAGTCTACAGCGGTCCCATGTATTGTGAGTGGGAAAAGAGGTAAAGAAGGGGAAGGGCTACCCATTCGGTAGCAAATGCTGGTAACCCGTCGCAAGGTCAAGATCAGTCGGTTAATCCTATCCAGTCAGCCGAGGCCCTTGCACCTTGGAGGACGAACGACCCTCGCGCAAGAAACTCAAATTTCGCATTAACAATCTTAAACGCTACGATCACGATTCATCTTTCTTTAATTAACCAATCTAATCCGCTTTTACGTGACTATCGATACACCTTTAAGAATCACTCGCTTGCTAAAGCTAACGAAAGGAAAGGTACGAGTGTACTTCGGAGTAATTTAAATATCTCAGTGCTTCGTCGAGTCACGTGATGATTCCCAACTCGTTAAACAATTAATGAAAGTATTATTAAGGATTGAATTCCTAGTGTCGTACTTCTATGCATTGTATCCGGAGTATCAAGTGCATCTGACCGTATGCGGTTACAAGAATTTAGTGCTTTCAAGTATGCAATTCCAAATATCGAGTGCTTCTGGGTATACAATTCCAAGTATCGAGTACATCTGACTATTGAATTCGAAGCATCAAGTAATTCCGAGCATTGAATTCAAGGTATCGAGTTCTTCCGAGCATTAAAATTCAAGTATCAAGTACTTACGTCTGAGTATTCAATCCCAAGTACCGAGTGCTTCTATGTATTCAATTCTAAGTATCATGTGCTTCTAAATATTCAACTCCAAATATCAATTACTTTTGAGTAATAAATTTTAACTATTAAGTACTTCTGAGTATTCATTTCCAAGTATTGAGAGCTCCTATGTGTTCAATTCCAAGTATCAAGTACTTCTAAATAATCAATTCCAAGTATCAAGTACTTCTAAATAACCAATTCAAAGTATTACTATTTCCACTATTTCCATCAAGTGCTTCTGAGTATCCAATTCCAAGTATTGAGAGCTTCTAAGTACTCAATTCCAGGTATCAAGTGCTTCTGAGCATTAAATTCGTGACACCAAGTACTTTGGAATAGTAAACACATAGTATCTAGTACTTCTAATTATTAAATCGTGTATTAAATACTTCTGACCGTTAAATTCGATTATTAACTATTCCGATTATAACTACAATTATCTGTAATTATATTTTGAAATATCAAGTACTCCTAAGCATAAAAGATATCGAGACACCAAGCGTCAACTGCCTCCGAATCTTACATTCGAAATATTAAAAAATATCACACTACCCGTAAACCAATACACGTGTCTATAAAAAAAAAAATCGATCAAATTTCTTCTTTAGACGGCATTTTCCCCAAGAGTGATTAACAAAACAATCTCAAACAAAACAATCTCACTACGAATGTTCGGTTCTTTCGAAATTCAACGATTTAAATCAATTTTTTATTTTTCCTGCGCAATGAATAAGAACGTGCTCGACATCGACGTATAATTATTCGAATGTGCGAGAGAGTGTCGTAGTGTTTATAGTGGTGACAATAGCAACAGTGATTTCTCGAAAATCGTCCCGCGTCGTGGCCTTTTGTTATGGAAACCTGCGTCTTGATACCGAAAGAGTTCTCCTTGGTACTTGCTAACGATCGTTGCAGCTATAAGGGTGTCTTCAAGAATGACTCTGGAAGCCTAGTCACGGACGTCAGGATATCGATTTGGTCGAATGTGCTCATCCCGTCGGGAACGTTCATTTATCCCTTTCAGGGATCGATTCGGTCCGACAAGATCGACCTTTATTCCCTTCTAGACGACAATGATGTAAGTAATCTTTTCATCGTTGACACATTTACAAATTCTGTTCTTTATTATATATCATTTATTATATTTTATATATATATGTTCTTTATTATATAAGATTTACGAATTAAGTTGAACAGAACTGGGTGAAGAGACTGGAGAATGATGATTAGTATTATCCCATTCAAAGCAGCTTTCTGAATATTACATTCCAAATATCAAGTATTTCTAAGTATTCTGTTTGAATTGTTATGCGGTTCCAAGTATCCAATTCCCAGTGTCAAATACCTTTAAGTACTCGATTCCAAATATCAAGTACTTCTAAGTTCTATATTCGAAGCATTAAGTACTTCTGAATGGTAAAGTTGAAGTGCCAATACTTGTTAGCGTTAAATTCAAAGTCTAAATACCTCTAAGCGTTAAATTCGAAATATCAAATACCTCTAAGCATTAAATTCAAAGTCTA
>NW_026534632.1:0-10482 GCF_026225885.1 Hylaeus anthracinus
AAATACCTCTAAGCATTAAATTCAAAGTCTAAATACCTCTAAGCATTGAATTCGAAATATCAAATGCCTCTAAGTATTAAGGAGTTAGGTCCACTATTTATTCCGAGTGCATCGATAATAATTAACAATGCAAATGTACCGGTAATAATTAATAATGCACTTGGGGCTTATTTTCCACGCCAGTTGATTGAATCTTTTTTTGGTAACAACGTCCCGGTTCCATTAAAAAAAAAAAAAAAAAAAAAAAAAAACACATTGACGTAACTAAAATTGGTTTCAGATCAGACGCGAATATGGCTGCTACGACGAGGTTTTCTTTTCAAATTACAACCTTAACAAACGTCAGTGCAATTGGATAAGATTCCTCCGGATAGTTCAGTCTTACGATGACCAAGTAAATCTAATTGGTACAAAAATAAAAGGTAACAAAATTTGATCTGACAAAAACTTTTGAATAAATTTAATCAAAGAGGCTCTGTTCCATCTCGTTCGATACTAAAGCGATACGATTACTTTTCATTTTTAACCGACTTCGAAAAGGAGGAGGTTACTCGATTCGACGTGTATGTCTTCTTTCTTTATATATTTGTTACGTCTCTTAGGGGACCCAATCTTCGAAGTGATAAGAGACGTCCAGCCTGATACAGAATTGGTAGCTTGGTTTCTGCCCACGATGGAACAAGATTTCGTCTTTATATCCCACGACATGTGCCCGAGGTTGGCTATTTACAGATGTACGATCGACTCCATTCTACACGGTGAGTCGTCAAACGAATTACATATAAATATACGGCTGGACAATTATTTCAAATAACAATCTTTTAAATAATTTAACACGTTGAACGCCACGTCACCCACATATGGGTGACGGAGCTTTTCACTAAAGAATTTTAATAAATAATTTGAAGGACCATGTATTGATGAAAACAAGTCTGGATAGAATTCGTAAATTTCGATGAGAATTGAAAAATAAGTAATACGATAAGTGTTAGATTCTATCATTTCTAATTGTCTCGAGACGAAATTTTAGTCCTGTAGACATTTCCATGCGAATCAATGTGGCAGTAAACGTGTTAAATAAGCAATCTTTATATTTTATTTTAAGAATCTCCACTAGACTTATCCATGGCGCTACTCTCCCACAACACAACATCCGTGATTTCGCGTCAGTATTACGACATCGACGAGTACGAGTCGACGTCGGAAGAGTCTTCGTCGTCCACGCTCTCCTTGACGGGGGATTATTTGGATTGCAGCATTTTGACGACGATCAAAAGAGGGGAGAGGGTTCTGTTACCGTGCGAGGTCTGTGGAAAATCTTTCGATCGTCCCTCTCTTCTCAAGAGACACATGAGGACACACACAGGTACGGGACAGATTTAATTGTCATACATCGAAAATTAAATAGTTATAAACGTTTTTCGACGATTGGTAGGTGCGAAATTTGAATCGGTGCTCTCTATCCTTCTCGCACGGTATATCTTTCTCTCTCGCACACTTTCAAGGGGCCCCGCCGGCGCGAAATTTAAATATTCCTCCTACTAATCGGCGAAAAACGTTTATAACTATTTACTTTCAACCGAAATCGTATCAACACCGGTTCTTGAATGTTGCTAATAATCAGTACTATCTTCCACGAGTACCAAGATCCATTATTTACATGCACAAAGTTAATAAACAATAGAATAAAGCGAATATTTCTAACGAAGTAACGCGTAGCTAAGATTCTAATCCTCGATGATCGTTCTAGTTTTCAAGATATTTAAAAAAACAACGTGTCTAATATTTTTTTTAGATCTACCTACCTTACTTACCTACTATCTTAACAAGTTTTTAACAAAAACCATCTTTGACATTAAATTGAAGGCGAGAAGCCGCACGTTTGTATGGTGTGCAACAAGGGATTCTCGACGTCAAGCTCGTTGAACACGCATAAACGAATTCACAGCGGCGAGAAACCCCATCAGTGCCTTGTTTGCGGTAAAAAGTTCACGGCCTCATCTAATCTCTATTATCATCGCATGACACATATCAAAGTAAGTTTCGTCCAAGTTCTCTTTGATAAAAAAAGGAAATTTTCTTGAAAATGTATCATCCGTACTATCATTGGTAATTGCGAGACATATTTATGTAAAAAGGAGTGAGCACTATTGGAAGTCGTGTGAGGGAATCCTCAACACGGCTGTGATTCCCCTACAGTGACTATCCTTGGTCTAACGAATGTCTCATTTGGTCTCATTTACATATGTCTCAGCGACATAAACACGAGAAAAGTTATCTTAAAACATGAGAAATTCGCAAGAAACGTACTGTTTCTTTTGCAGGAGAAGCCACACAAGTGTTCCCAGTGCTCGAAATCCTTTCCAACGCCTGGAGATCTCAAGAGCCACATGTATGTTCACAACGGACTATGGCCATTTCGGTGCCACATATGTAGCCGCGGCTTCAGCAAGCCAACCAATCTCAAGAACCACATGCTGCTTCACCTTGGTCGATGTTCCAACAAAAAGATCGTTAAGTCAGTTTCTGACTACTAACAGATTAACTCATTGATGATTGGAAATGTCAATCATGAAAGTGAAATTTACCTATTACGTAAACCGATGTTATTCCTTTGAATAATTATTTATGAAAATCGTTTCTCCAAATTGAAAATTTGCAAAGGGGGAACTACTGTGGTTAAGTAATTAAAAGAATTGTCGTATTCGCATAGTATATAATGTATTAAAGTCTTAAATATTAATCTGGCAATTCTACTGATATGGAATTGAATTTTTTATTTTTGTATCATAATACTACAAGCACATTAATGAAGAATATTTAGCTGTCCAGTGTTGGTAGCATAAACCAACCCCTGTCCAGGTTGCGGTGCCCACCTGATACAATTTAAACTTACATAACCAGTAGTTTCACGATTATTCTGTAGCAATTCTCTAATCAACACCATATTCTTTTTCTTATCGTTAATATTTAAACAACTTTCCATATTACAAGTATTCCAGTCTTGGCCATACAGTCTGTCGTTGTCAGCATTGTGCTCTCTTAAATTACACGTACTACTATTTATATAATTAGTATATTCCGCAGTCTTGTTATAAAAATTTGTAGTCTTGCATAAATTATATTTTGCATCGTTTTCATCCAATGACGTCCGTTTGTCGTCTTGGGATTCCGTATCGACTAATTTGTAAATCGAAGCCATAAAAAAAGGTTTTGCTGGAACATGAATCTTCCTCCCAAGACCTACTAAAAGGTGCTGCTGCGTTGGTGATATCGATACAGAAACCACAGATTGATCTATTTTTGTAGAATAAATTTTTTCTCCTAAAGTCTCCCACTGCAAACTGTAAACTCCTGAAAAAATCATGTACATTGTTTTCGAACCATATTAATTTAAAATATATGTTTTTAACAAATTTAAATGAACCACTTATTGGTTTCAAACAATTAATTACTGTATTCATATGTGAATCACTTTAAAAAAATTATTTACCTAATGTAGTTGTTACGTTGATTCGACCTGATGGAAGGAGTGCTGCTAAAAGTTTTCCATCCGAAGAGATATCTACGCTCGCATCATTGTGTATCTTGCACTCGTGAACGACGATATTTTTCTCAGCTGTAAGGTATAAGTAGTAATCTAAAGGATGAAGGTAGCATAAATTTAACACAAGCTTGAGCGTGTATTAAAATACTTACAATTGGTGATGTCAGGTATTTCACCGTTGGAAAAATCCCATGCTTGCACACGATAGCTTTGAATTTCTAAAGAGTTAAAAGATATGCTCAACTGGTATATGATCAAACAAACATTTGATCACAGAGATACAAATTTTAGTTGACTCACCCTGTATTATAATATAATATTTATTACATTACCTCCAAGATTTAAATCGCCACTCTCGTTCCTAGGGTCTTGTCCAACACTTCCTCCCCTCGTCCGTGGCCCTAAGCTACCAGTATACACGGAGTAACGAGAGTTGTTCGATATATAATACCGATCATGTATGCGTCTTCGTTGAGAATTTTCTGGCAAGTTCATTATAGGAAGGTTCAACTGTTGCCTACGAGATAACAGTTCGTTATAAAAAAATCGTCGGTTGTTGTTTACTTCATAATTGTATTCAACGTTTAAGCGATTTCTCGGCAGGGAGTAATGTCTTCTCAACGTGTCAAGTGAGATAGAATGGGGGGAGACAAATCTCTGATAATTCGTCGACGACCTTGGGTTCTCTTCACTCTGAGGAGAACGTTCCGTAGTTGCGTTAAACGTTTGGTTCCTAAATTCAGTACTTTGATTGCCTGGTCTATTAATGGTTCTATTAAGAGACGGTGCGTTCCTCCAACTTCTCTGGAAGTTTCTTCTCCCCCTATTAATATTGTGTTGAAAATAGGTTTGTTGAGAAATGCTGTTCCCATTACTATATTCAACGCTCTCTACTCTGTTATTACTCCGTCCATCGTTACTGGTTTGATTTCTGCTTTGTGCTCTGGAATCTCGATTCAGTAGGTGCAAGTGGAACGACTTCAAACGCCTAAAATACAAAATTAGAATAAGAATTGAACCCACAGGCAATATTAACTAAAACACAAAAACCCAAATTTATTATTTTAGAAATAAATGAGAATATTTCAATATACCCAAAAAAATTTTTTCTTCCATGTTTCTTACACAGGCCCTGCTCCTTATTATGAATGGAGAAAGTATTCGCTATCGCTTCAATTGTGGTCTTTAAATTTGAATTAGGTCGACAATATATTGATCTTGAACTTGTAATTGCATTGTTGCACCCTTCATTAGTACTATTATTTGTATCTTTGTTACTATTTACAATTGATGTTTGAGATGTATTTGCTGCGGAATGACTAGACACGCTCTTGGCAAAATTTGAGACACCGGATAATTGTGGTTCGCTGATGATTTCTGTGGCAGAGACCAAATTGGATCTGCTTGGTAGCTGGTCACTTATATTCTCAGTTGGCAGAATGGAATCAGTGCAGTTGGCAGAATGTATGTGAAAATCATTATGTAATTGTGAGAAATTATGTCCTTGTATCTGTTGCGATTGAGATTCATCAGAAAACAAATTTAAGTGAGATCTATGCATTGTATTTTTTATTGATCGTATAAAATATCTATCGTAATTATTCTCAAGACTTGTAATCCCTTTCGATGTTGACGGTTGACTCTGATTGTATTTTTTATTATCATTTTCATTCTTTTCTTTCTTTGCAGTTTCATGTTGTGCATTTAAAGGAATATTTTGATGAAACGTCAATGGTCTTTGCAAGTTATCACAAACTTTACTTTTAATTTGTCGCAGTCTTGCTATTTCCAATCTAGCTCTGCAAAATGAAAAAGGAACACAGAGAATAGTAGTTACCATGGTCTTTTTTCGCTATAGAAATGCTTGTTCCAACTTACCGGCACAGCTCTTTCCTGTTGTCAATGTAACGATTAAGTAATTTAATATCCTGACGAACTTTCAAAAGCTCCACAAACTTTGCACGCTGAACAGATAATAGTTGCGACTCTGCACTCTCTGGTTTATTTTCTTGTTGTAAATAGTTTGCATTACTACTCGGAGTAGGCATTTCAGGATCTTTCAATGTTCCGTTACATATTTTCACATTATTAATGGTATTTCGATGATTTTCTGGATTTAAGTTGCCACTTGATATCTGAGAGGAGTTATCGTTACAATTAACTTCTGTTAAGGATGGTTTGCATTGAGTGTTACTAAAACACATGGATGTCGAAAAATTTTCTTGATTCCATAATGAATTTCTATTATTTGAAGAAAAAATTTGCATCTGTCCAGTTGTAGAGGAATTGTATTGTTCCGACTGCTTGCCAATATTTTCATTGTTTAACAATATACTCTGCGTATTTGCAATATTATCAGAGACAATTGTATACAGATTCCTTTGAAATCGGTCCAATACTCTCCATAGTAAGGGTGAGTTTCTAAATGACAAGAACATTATAAAATTTTTATTTAAATAGGTTTCGAATGTATTCATATAATGAATAATTATAAAAATATATATACCTATATTTATCCTTCGAAGCTGACAATCTGTTATTTCTAATAATACTGTTCGGTTTATTATTACCAGGTAGATTATGACTTTCCAGTCCTATTGCCTTCAAACTATTTGTAGGCATTTCTTGACTTTGCACTGTATCCTGAGACGCTGAATCATATATTGTTGTTACAGATAAGTTGTTTCCTGAAATATTATGGAAATAAGTGTACTCTTTTTGTACGCTTCGATTTCTAATGTGAAAGCCTAGGGAACTTGTGTGATTATGTATGTACTATGTATTGTTAATGAAAAAGTTAGTTTAGAGTCTACTTACCAGTAGAAGATGCAGAGTTAGTTTGTCTCAAGAGTTGATCTGGTCCATCATCTTCTTTCTTCTTCGTCATACTGTTTCTCAAATTACAATTCCTATTGTTGTTGAATCTTTCTTCACAGTTCTTGATATCTCTAATATTCGAATTCCAGTTTGGATATATGTGAAAGTTTCTAAACGTATCACTGCTAGAGCTCAAATTTCCACCTTCACTAAGAAGTTGTATTTTCTGGAATAATCTATTAGACGAACTTGAGCTTGTACTAGGCTGTTCGTTCCTTGCTTCGAGGTTCCCCCATTCAGAACAGTTCAAGTTCACTTGAGAGTGATGCTCTGCAAAACTTCGATTTCTTCGTAAAGCATTGTACGTGGTGAATTTATTTTTGAATCGTTGAATTCTGGATTTTATATTTCTGAATCGGAGCTCCATGTTCTTCCTTACTCCTGCATTATCACACAGTATAGATAATTTAAAGTTTCTATTCATGGGATAGGAAGATAACATTGAAATCGGATACATCTGCAAAGATGTAGCATACTCTGGCACAGCATTTAAAATTTCCCTTAAATCCAAAAGAGGGCTTTTCCTTTTCGATTGCGTTGAATTTATAATAAATCCCACTAATAGTAATCGTTGATATCGTTCCAATTTTCTCAATCTTACATTGTCAGCTCCAACGCAGGAATTCATCGTATTCATGAACTTTCGTATCGACACTTTTGTTTGTTTGTTCCTATAATCTGTCTCCCCTAAATTTAACATCGATGTCTCTAGTATGCTCAACGAATTAGTCCCACGATCAACCTTAATTCACATTGGAAAAATATATTGGTAAATAAATATATTGTTACAACTCAAATAAGTCAAAGATGGCAAGTAAACAGACTGTTTGCTTAAACAAGTATTCCGTATTTTTAAATGCTATTGCAATAGTTGTTTTATTATTAAAATACTCACCGTGTTCAAATATCTTCTAGTAAGTGTTTCATATTGATTAATTAAATGTCTGCGATAGGGACTCAATCTTTCTTTTTTTACATGTACAGAATCAGAACTTTGTTTCGCTACAGTTGCTAATGATTCCTTGTTACCATTTGCGTTGCTTGAAGCATTATTAAAGTTACTCGTACATTCTGAGTTACTTTTCGAGTTATTACAATCATGAACTTCCTCGTTAATGTGTATTTTATTCATTGCGTGTCCATTTTGATTTGATTCCATGTTATTATGATTTGCAAATGTACCAAATAAATTAGTCGCTAATTGAGTGTTACTAGTGCTCTCAAAACTATTTCTAGGCTGCTGAACTTCCCTCAATCGTAACTTAAGTCTGCAATCTTGATTATTAATAGCTGACCCTTCGCGATCTCGCTGCATAAAGTAACAAGCACTGTAAATAGTGTGATTCAATCTCAACCAATTCTCTAATGTCACGATGCGCCTATATTGTACCCAATTATCTGAATGTTGAGTGGTTCTCTCAGCATAATTGTTTGGTAGTTGGCTTCCATATGTTGCTCCATGATTCCTTAAATGAAATCCAGGCAGCGTATTGAAAACTTGTGTCCCATTGCGTGAATACCTACAATTTTAGGAAATTAGTACTGTAATATGCTAAGACAGATGCAGTAGGATTGGTGGTGCAAATAATAGTTACATAACAGAATTTGGTTATATTTAAAAAAAGCATTGAATATTTATTATACATACCTTAACACATTTCTGTAAGGTTGCTCTATAGGAGGGCAATTCCACTGTAGCTGCATTTGTGGTGTGTTTGCGATACCTGTAATCAGTTTCCTTCCCAATTTGTCGAAAGTCACATACCTGAAATGCAAAGTTTAGTGTAAAGTATCTATGCTTAATTCTAAATGGTATAAGATAAATTACCTTGCCCTGTAATGTGTAATTTGTCAATGCTTACCTCACTTTTTCCTTGTCAGTCTTAGTGGTTACTACCGCGAACGCTTCTGGTTGACTCCAATCCCAAAAATGTATTTCATTGTATGTTGCTATAACAAGTAATCTCTCAAATGGATGAAAGGCAAGCGAAGCTATGACTGTCTGACTCTCTGCATTCCAAACTTCACTGCCATCCTATGTAATGATTATATGTTGGAAATATTTTATTTGTAATTGTTCCTATGGTAACATATCTAAATATTCAAGATGTTATCATTGAATGAATACTCACACTCAAATCCCAAACACGAACTTGACCACCTAAACAGCCAGAAGCCAAAATCTGACTGGAAGAGGGATGGAATGCAATGCACCATGGAGTACGAGGATGACCAGAGAGTGTTCTAATATTTTTGCCAGTTGTAACTTCGGTGATATAAACATTATGATTTCCATGAGTCGATGCCATCTTAGTCCTGGAATTAAATTCCACCATCGAATTAAAAATTAATCATAATTTCTATTTCTGATACATTTAAAGCTACAGATGATCAATGCAAACCTAATGCAAATATTACAATGCTTTTTAAATTAAATTAGTTCTAGCATTAATTTGAAATTGTTATGTGTTGAATGTATTTTATATCTCACCCATCTGGACTGAAAACCATTAAGAACGTTGCTCGAGCTATCCCAGGTAGATTACATTTCTAAAAAAGAAATTTAGAAGTACGAAATTGATTTTTTTTTTCTTTAATATACTTCATATTAAATGTAAATGTATTTTATGATATCAGATTGCACTTCTTACCAATTCCTTATGGTTCTTCAATACAAGATTTGTTTCTGCTACTGATTGCAACTGCGTACTGGGTTTACATATTGTGTGAAATCCAAAGTCTCTAAGCCTCAAATTCTGTAATATGTTTTGTGACTGACTGCCATGGTATTCTGGTGTTTTCTTGATCTTTCCCATTTATCTAGCGATCTATAATATTCATAAAGGATCACTACCATTTAAAGAAATCTATGCAAAAACCAATAATTACATTTCGAAGATGCAAGAAATTGAAAAGATGAACTGAATCCATCAAAAACGAATATGTCTAAACAAAAAAGGACAAAATAGAGGTGTTTGCTGAAACGTCTGGAAAAAAGAATTAAAAACGAGCAAAACTGACAGCTGTCAGAAACATATATAACAAATATAAAACAGTACTCTTTGTATATTAAAAAAAAATATTATCTTAAAAATTGAATATTTTTCTCTTACGTTTTAAGAGATAAATTTAGTATTGGACATTAATTTGACATTACTTATTTTCAAGTTGACCTTCACTTTTAAAAAGACAGAATTTACAACAATTCAGATTGCACACAATTCGTCGCTGCAAATATTCTTATTTTAACTAACTAATTTTCACCGAACGGAGCAAAACATATTACTCAGCTCAGCATACACAATAAACACTGTACATCCTTCTCTATTACCTTCGAAAAGAAGTAACCACTCGTTGCGAATACTCGTAGAAATCGTTGGTGCGTTGGGTAAATTTTCAAAATCTATATCTTTATTTTCAATCTCCACACACGTACACGATAAACAATACGTATATCAACGTATGACCACGTATGATACTTAGAATATTTTTATAATCACATGCTCTAGTGGAATATCACCGAGTATGTTTACACAGGACAGATTCTAACTCTGATTTAGTAACAACGGTTTTGTATCTTCTAACCACAGTATAAGAAGAAGAATAAAGATGATACGAGTCAACGAAACCTAATCTATAGCCTAGGAATATAGAACATAGAAACGAAGCATGAGCTTGGAACAATTTTCACTGCAAATTTAGGCGTTTGTCCACCGATGGCGCTATTTGTACTTTCTCTTTTCTTTCTCTTTATTTTAGGCGCATGAAGAGTTGCACTACTGCTACTAAAACCCACTCATAGAGCGGCTTAGTGAGCAGTGCTGACTATATTACAATAAATGCTATATACAGGGTGTCCCAAAAATGTTGTAACACCTTGAAAGAGGTGATTTGAAACAACTTTTTGAGCGGCCGCGGTAGCGAAGGCTATGTGCTAAGCGGCCGCGCTTGTACGCGAACAAGCGACTCGACGTGCATCGAAGGACATTAAACGCGGCTGTTTAGAACATAGCCTTCGCTACCGCGGACGCTCCAACGGTATCCGCGCGCTCTGATTG
>NW_026534633.1:0-10482 GCF_026225885.1 Hylaeus anthracinus
AAATACCTCTAAGCATTAAATTCAAAGTCTAAATACCTCTAAGCATTGAATTCGAAATATCAAATGCCTCTAAGTATTAAGGAGTTAGGTCCACTATTTATTCCGAGTGCATCGATAATAATTAACAATGCAAATGTACCGGTAATAATTAATAATGCACTTGGGGCTTATTTTCCACGCCAGTTGATTGAATCTTTTTTTGGTAACAACGTCCCGGTTCCATTAAAAAAAAAAAAAAAAAAAAAAAAAAACACATTGACGTAACTAAAATTGGTTTCAGATCAGACGCGAATATGGCTGCTACGACGAGGTTTTCTTTTCAAATTACAACCTTAACAAACGTCAGTGCAATTGGATAAGATTCCTCCGGATAGTTCAGTCTTACGATGACCAAGTAAATCTAATTGGTACAAAAATAAAAGGTAACAAAATTTGATCTGACAAAAACTTTTGAATAAATTTAATCAAAGAGGCTCTGTTCCATCTCGTTCGATACTAAAGCGATACGATTACTTTTCATTTTTAACCGACTTCGAAAAGGAGGAGGTTACTCGATTCGACGTGTATGTCTTCTTTCTTTATATATTTGTTACGTCTCTTAGGGGACCCAATCTTCGAAGTGATAAGAGACGTCCAGCCTGATACAGAATTGGTAGCTTGGTTTCTGCCCACGATGGAACAAGATTTCGTCTTTATATCCCACGACATGTGCCCGAGGTTGGCTATTTACAGATGTACGATCGACTCCATTCTACACGGTGAGTCGTCAAACGAATTACATATAAATATACGGCTGGACAATTATTTCAAATAACAATCTTTTAAATAATTTAACACGTTGAACGCCACGTCACCCACATATGGGTGACGGAGCTTTTCACTAAAGAATTTTAATAAATAATTTGAAGGACCATGTATTGATGAAAACAAGTCTGGATAGAATTCGTAAATTTCGATGAGAATTGAAAAATAAGTAATACGATAAGTGTTAGATTCTATCATTTCTAATTGTCTCGAGACGAAATTTTAGTCCTGTAGACATTTCCATGCGAATCAATGTGGCAGTAAACGTGTTAAATAAGCAATCTTTATATTTTATTTTAAGAATCTCCACTAGACTTATCCATGGCGCTACTCTCCCACAACACAACATCCGTGATTTCGCGTCAGTATTACGACATCGACGAGTACGAGTCGACGTCGGAAGAGTCTTCGTCGTCCACGCTCTCCTTGACGGGGGATTATTTGGATTGCAGCATTTTGACGACGATCAAAAGAGGGGAGAGGGTTCTGTTACCGTGCGAGGTCTGTGGAAAATCTTTCGATCGTCCCTCTCTTCTCAAGAGACACATGAGGACACACACAGGTACGGGACAGATTTAATTGTCATACATCGAAAATTAAATAGTTATAAACGTTTTTCGACGATTGGTAGGTGCGAAATTTGAATCGGTGCTCTCTATCCTTCTCGCACGGTATATCTTTCTCTCTCGCACACTTTCAAGGGGCCCCGCCGGCGCGAAATTTAAATATTCCTCCTACTAATCGGCGAAAAACGTTTATAACTATTTACTTTCAACCGAAATCGTATCAACACCGGTTCTTGAATGTTGCTAATAATCAGTACTATCTTCCACGAGTACCAAGATCCATTATTTACATGCACAAAGTTAATAAACAATAGAATAAAGCGAATATTTCTAACGAAGTAACGCGTAGCTAAGATTCTAATCCTCGATGATCGTTCTAGTTTTCAAGATATTTAAAAAAACAACGTGTCTAATATTTTTTTTAGATCTACCTACCTTACTTACCTACTATCTTAACAAGTTTTTAACAAAAACCATCTTTGACATTAAATTGAAGGCGAGAAGCCGCACGTTTGTATGGTGTGCAACAAGGGATTCTCGACGTCAAGCTCGTTGAACACGCATAAACGAATTCACAGCGGCGAGAAACCCCATCAGTGCCTTGTTTGCGGTAAAAAGTTCACGGCCTCATCTAATCTCTATTATCATCGCATGACACATATCAAAGTAAGTTTCGTCCAAGTTCTCTTTGATAAAAAAAGGAAATTTTCTTGAAAATGTATCATCCGTACTATCATTGGTAATTGCGAGACATATTTATGTAAAAAGGAGTGAGCACTATTGGAAGTCGTGTGAGGGAATCCTCAACACGGCTGTGATTCCCCTACAGTGACTATCCTTGGTCTAACGAATGTCTCATTTGGTCTCATTTACATATGTCTCAGCGACATAAACACGAGAAAAGTTATCTTAAAACATGAGAAATTCGCAAGAAACGTACTGTTTCTTTTGCAGGAGAAGCCACACAAGTGTTCCCAGTGCTCGAAATCCTTTCCAACGCCTGGAGATCTCAAGAGCCACATGTATGTTCACAACGGACTATGGCCATTTCGGTGCCACATATGTAGCCGCGGCTTCAGCAAGCCAACCAATCTCAAGAACCACATGCTGCTTCACCTTGGTCGATGTTCCAACAAAAAGATCGTTAAGTCAGTTTCTGACTACTAACAGATTAACTCATTGATGATTGGAAATGTCAATCATGAAAGTGAAATTTACCTATTACGTAAACCGATGTTATTCCTTTGAATAATTATTTATGAAAATCGTTTCTCCAAATTGAAAATTTGCAAAGGGGGAACTACTGTGGTTAAGTAATTAAAAGAATTGTCGTATTCGCATAGTATATAATGTATTAAAGTCTTAAATATTAATCTGGCAATTCTACTGATATGGAATTGAATTTTTTATTTTTGTATCATAATACTACAAGCACATTAATGAAGAATATTTAGCTGTCCAGTGTTGGTAGCATAAACCAACCCCTGTCCAGGTTGCGGTGCCCACCTGATACAATTTAAACTTACATAACCAGTAGTTTCACGATTATTCTGTAGCAATTCTCTAATCAACACCATATTCTTTTTCTTATCGTTAATATTTAAACAACTTTCCATATTACAAGTATTCCAGTCTTGGCCATACAGTCTGTCGTTGTCAGCATTGTGCTCTCTTAAATTACACGTACTACTATTTATATAATTAGTATATTCCGCAGTCTTGTTATAAAAATTTGTAGTCTTGCATAAATTATATTTTGCATCGTTTTCATCCAATGACGTCCGTTTGTCGTCTTGGGATTCCGTATCGACTAATTTGTAAATCGAAGCCATAAAAAAAGGTTTTGCTGGAACATGAATCTTCCTCCCAAGACCTACTAAAAGGTGCTGCTGCGTTGGTGATATCGATACAGAAACCACAGATTGATCTATTTTTGTAGAATAAATTTTTTCTCCTAAAGTCTCCCACTGCAAACTGTAAACTCCTGAAAAAATCATGTACATTGTTTTCGAACCATATTAATTTAAAATATATGTTTTTAACAAATTTAAATGAACCACTTATTGGTTTCAAACAATTAATTACTGTATTCATATGTGAATCACTTTAAAAAAATTATTTACCTAATGTAGTTGTTACGTTGATTCGACCTGATGGAAGGAGTGCTGCTAAAAGTTTTCCATCCGAAGAGATATCTACGCTCGCATCATTGTGTATCTTGCACTCGTGAACGACGATATTTTTCTCAGCTGTAAGGTATAAGTAGTAATCTAAAGGATGAAGGTAGCATAAATTTAACACAAGCTTGAGCGTGTATTAAAATACTTACAATTGGTGATGTCAGGTATTTCACCGTTGGAAAAATCCCATGCTTGCACACGATAGCTTTGAATTTCTAAAGAGTTAAAAGATATGCTCAACTGGTATATGATCAAACAAACATTTGATCACAGAGATACAAATTTTAGTTGACTCACCCTGTATTATAATATAATATTTATTACATTACCTCCAAGATTTAAATCGCCACTCTCGTTCCTAGGGTCTTGTCCAACACTTCCTCCCCTCGTCCGTGGCCCTAAGCTACCAGTATACACGGAGTAACGAGAGTTGTTCGATATATAATACCGATCATGTATGCGTCTTCGTTGAGAATTTTCTGGCAAGTTCATTATAGGAAGGTTCAACTGTTGCCTACGAGATAACAGTTCGTTATAAAAAAATCGTCGGTTGTTGTTTACTTCATAATTGTATTCAACGTTTAAGCGATTTCTCGGCAGGGAGTAATGTCTTCTCAACGTGTCAAGTGAGATAGAATGGGGGGAGACAAATCTCTGATAATTCGTCGACGACCTTGGGTTCTCTTCACTCTGAGGAGAACGTTCCGTAGTTGCGTTAAACGTTTGGTTCCTAAATTCAGTACTTTGATTGCCTGGTCTATTAATGGTTCTATTAAGAGACGGTGCGTTCCTCCAACTTCTCTGGAAGTTTCTTCTCCCCCTATTAATATTGTGTTGAAAATAGGTTTGTTGAGAAATGCTGTTCCCATTACTATATTCAACGCTCTCTACTCTGTTATTACTCCGTCCATCGTTACTGGTTTGATTTCTGCTTTGTGCTCTGGAATCTCGATTCAGTAGGTGCAAGTGGAACGACTTCAAACGCCTAAAATACAAAATTAGAATAAGAATTGAACCCACAGGCAATATTAACTAAAACACAAAAACCCAAATTTATTATTTTAGAAATAAATGAGAATATTTCAATATACCCAAAAAAATTTTTTCTTCCATGTTTCTTACACAGGCCCTGCTCCTTATTATGAATGGAGAAAGTATTCGCTATCGCTTCAATTGTGGTCTTTAAATTTGAATTAGGTCGACAATATATTGATCTTGAACTTGTAATTGCATTGTTGCACCCTTCATTAGTACTATTATTTGTATCTTTGTTACTATTTACAATTGATGTTTGAGATGTATTTGCTGCGGAATGACTAGACACGCTCTTGGCAAAATTTGAGACACCGGATAATTGTGGTTCGCTGATGATTTCTGTGGCAGAGACCAAATTGGATCTGCTTGGTAGCTGGTCACTTATATTCTCAGTTGGCAGAATGGAATCAGTGCAGTTGGCAGAATGTATGTGAAAATCATTATGTAATTGTGAGAAATTATGTCCTTGTATCTGTTGCGATTGAGATTCATCAGAAAACAAATTTAAGTGAGATCTATGCATTGTATTTTTTATTGATCGTATAAAATATCTATCGTAATTATTCTCAAGACTTGTAATCCCTTTCGATGTTGACGGTTGACTCTGATTGTATTTTTTATTATCATTTTCATTCTTTTCTTTCTTTGCAGTTTCATGTTGTGCATTTAAAGGAATATTTTGATGAAACGTCAATGGTCTTTGCAAGTTATCACAAACTTTACTTTTAATTTGTCGCAGTCTTGCTATTTCCAATCTAGCTCTGCAAAATGAAAAAGGAACACAGAGAATAGTAGTTACCATGGTCTTTTTTCGCTATAGAAATGCTTGTTCCAACTTACCGGCACAGCTCTTTCCTGTTGTCAATGTAACGATTAAGTAATTTAATATCCTGACGAACTTTCAAAAGCTCCACAAACTTTGCACGCTGAACAGATAATAGTTGCGACTCTGCACTCTCTGGTTTATTTTCTTGTTGTAAATAGTTTGCATTACTACTCGGAGTAGGCATTTCAGGATCTTTCAATGTTCCGTTACATATTTTCACATTATTAATGGTATTTCGATGATTTTCTGGATTTAAGTTGCCACTTGATATCTGAGAGGAGTTATCGTTACAATTAACTTCTGTTAAGGATGGTTTGCATTGAGTGTTACTAAAACACATGGATGTCGAAAAATTTTCTTGATTCCATAATGAATTTCTATTATTTGAAGAAAAAATTTGCATCTGTCCAGTTGTAGAGGAATTGTATTGTTCCGACTGCTTGCCAATATTTTCATTGTTTAACAATATACTCTGCGTATTTGCAATATTATCAGAGACAATTGTATACAGATTCCTTTGAAATCGGTCCAATACTCTCCATAGTAAGGGTGAGTTTCTAAATGACAAGAACATTATAAAATTTTTATTTAAATAGGTTTCGAATGTATTCATATAATGAATAATTATAAAAATATATATACCTATATTTATCCTTCGAAGCTGACAATCTGTTATTTCTAATAATACTGTTCGGTTTATTATTACCAGGTAGATTATGACTTTCCAGTCCTATTGCCTTCAAACTATTTGTAGGCATTTCTTGACTTTGCACTGTATCCTGAGACGCTGAATCATATATTGTTGTTACAGATAAGTTGTTTCCTGAAATATTATGGAAATAAGTGTACTCTTTTTGTACGCTTCGATTTCTAATGTGAAAGCCTAGGGAACTTGTGTGATTATGTATGTACTATGTATTGTTAATGAAAAAGTTAGTTTAGAGTCTACTTACCAGTAGAAGATGCAGAGTTAGTTTGTCTCAAGAGTTGATCTGGTCCATCATCTTCTTTCTTCTTCGTCATACTGTTTCTCAAATTACAATTCCTATTGTTGTTGAATCTTTCTTCACAGTTCTTGATATCTCTAATATTCGAATTCCAGTTTGGATATATGTGAAAGTTTCTAAACGTATCACTGCTAGAGCTCAAATTTCCACCTTCACTAAGAAGTTGTATTTTCTGGAATAATCTATTAGACGAACTTGAGCTTGTACTAGGCTGTTCGTTCCTTGCTTCGAGGTTCCCCCATTCAGAACAGTTCAAGTTCACTTGAGAGTGATGCTCTGCAAAACTTCGATTTCTTCGTAAAGCATTGTACGTGGTGAATTTATTTTTGAATCGTTGAATTCTGGATTTTATATTTCTGAATCGGAGCTCCATGTTCTTCCTTACTCCTGCATTATCACACAGTATAGATAATTTAAAGTTTCTATTCATGGGATAGGAAGATAACATTGAAATCGGATACATCTGCAAAGATGTAGCATACTCTGGCACAGCATTTAAAATTTCCCTTAAATCCAAAAGAGGGCTTTTCCTTTTCGATTGCGTTGAATTTATAATAAATCCCACTAATAGTAATCGTTGATATCGTTCCAATTTTCTCAATCTTACATTGTCAGCTCCAACGCAGGAATTCATCGTATTCATGAACTTTCGTATCGACACTTTTGTTTGTTTGTTCCTATAATCTGTCTCCCCTAAATTTAACATCGATGTCTCTAGTATGCTCAACGAATTAGTCCCACGATCAACCTTAATTCACATTGGAAAAATATATTGGTAAATAAATATATTGTTACAACTCAAATAAGTCAAAGATGGCAAGTAAACAGACTGTTTGCTTAAACAAGTATTCCGTATTTTTAAATGCTATTGCAATAGTTGTTTTATTATTAAAATACTCACCGTGTTCAAATATCTTCTAGTAAGTGTTTCATATTGATTAATTAAATGTCTGCGATAGGGACTCAATCTTTCTTTTTTTACATGTACAGAATCAGAACTTTGTTTCGCTACAGTTGCTAATGATTCCTTGTTACCATTTGCGTTGCTTGAAGCATTATTAAAGTTACTCGTACATTCTGAGTTACTTTTCGAGTTATTACAATCATGAACTTCCTCGTTAATGTGTATTTTATTCATTGCGTGTCCATTTTGATTTGATTCCATGTTATTATGATTTGCAAATGTACCAAATAAATTAGTCGCTAATTGAGTGTTACTAGTGCTCTCAAAACTATTTCTAGGCTGCTGAACTTCCCTCAATCGTAACTTAAGTCTGCAATCTTGATTATTAATAGCTGACCCTTCGCGATCTCGCTGCATAAAGTAACAAGCACTGTAAATAGTGTGATTCAATCTCAACCAATTCTCTAATGTCACGATGCGCCTATATTGTACCCAATTATCTGAATGTTGAGTGGTTCTCTCAGCATAATTGTTTGGTAGTTGGCTTCCATATGTTGCTCCATGATTCCTTAAATGAAATCCAGGCAGCGTATTGAAAACTTGTGTCCCATTGCGTGAATACCTACAATTTTAGGAAATTAGTACTGTAATATGCTAAGACAGATGCAGTAGGATTGGTGGTGCAAATAATAGTTACATAACAGAATTTGGTTATATTTAAAAAAAGCATTGAATATTTATTATACATACCTTAACACATTTCTGTAAGGTTGCTCTATAGGAGGGCAATTCCACTGTAGCTGCATTTGTGGTGTGTTTGCGATACCTGTAATCAGTTTCCTTCCCAATTTGTCGAAAGTCACATACCTGAAATGCAAAGTTTAGTGTAAAGTATCTATGCTTAATTCTAAATGGTATAAGATAAATTACCTTGCCCTGTAATGTGTAATTTGTCAATGCTTACCTCACTTTTTCCTTGTCAGTCTTAGTGGTTACTACCGCGAACGCTTCTGGTTGACTCCAATCCCAAAAATGTATTTCATTGTATGTTGCTATAACAAGTAATCTCTCAAATGGATGAAAGGCAAGCGAAGCTATGACTGTCTGACTCTCTGCATTCCAAACTTCACTGCCATCCTATGTAATGATTATATGTTGGAAATATTTTATTTGTAATTGTTCCTATGGTAACATATCTAAATATTCAAGATGTTATCATTGAATGAATACTCACACTCAAATCCCAAACACGAACTTGACCACCTAAACAGCCAGAAGCCAAAATCTGACTGGAAGAGGGATGGAATGCAATGCACCATGGAGTACGAGGATGACCAGAGAGTGTTCTAATATTTTTGCCAGTTGTAACTTCGGTGATATAAACATTATGATTTCCATGAGTCGATGCCATCTTAGTCCTGGAATTAAATTCCACCATCGAATTAAAAATTAATCATAATTTCTATTTCTGATACATTTAAAGCTACAGATGATCAATGCAAACCTAATGCAAATATTACAATGCTTTTTAAATTAAATTAGTTCTAGCATTAATTTGAAATTGTTATGTGTTGAATGTATTTTATATCTCACCCATCTGGACTGAAAACCATTAAGAACGTTGCTCGAGCTATCCCAGGTAGATTACATTTCTAAAAAAGAAATTTAGAAGTACGAAATTGATTTTTTTTTTCTTTAATATACTTCATATTAAATGTAAATGTATTTTATGATATCAGATTGCACTTCTTACCAATTCCTTATGGTTCTTCAATACAAGATTTGTTTCTGCTACTGATTGCAACTGCGTACTGGGTTTACATATTGTGTGAAATCCAAAGTCTCTAAGCCTCAAATTCTGTAATATGTTTTGTGACTGACTGCCATGGTATTCTGGTGTTTTCTTGATCTTTCCCATTTATCTAGCGATCTATAATATTCATAAAGGATCACTACCATTTAAAGAAATCTATGCAAAAACCAATAATTACATTTCGAAGATGCAAGAAATTGAAAAGATGAACTGAATCCATCAAAAACGAATATGTCTAAACAAAAAAGGACAAAATAGAGGTGTTTGCTGAAACGTCTGGAAAAAAGAATTAAAAACGAGCAAAACTGACAGCTGTCAGAAACATATATAACAAATATAAAACAGTACTCTTTGTATATTAAAAAAAAATATTATCTTAAAAATTGAATATTTTTCTCTTACGTTTTAAGAGATAAATTTAGTATTGGACATTAATTTGACATTACTTATTTTCAAGTTGACCTTCACTTTTAAAAAGACAGAATTTACAACAATTCAGATTGCACACAATTCGTCGCTGCAAATATTCTTATTTTAACTAACTAATTTTCACCGAACGGAGCAAAACATATTACTCAGCTCAGCATACACAATAAACACTGTACATCCTTCTCTATTACCTTCGAAAAGAAGTAACCACTCGTTGCGAATACTCGTAGAAATCGTTGGTGCGTTGGGTAAATTTTCAAAATCTATATCTTTATTTTCAATCTCCACACACGTACACGATAAACAATACGTATATCAACGTATGACCACGTATGATACTTAGAATATTTTTATAATCACATGCTCTAGTGGAATATCACCGAGTATGTTTACACAGGACAGATTCTAACTCTGATTTAGTAACAACGGTTTTGTATCTTCTAACCACAGTATAAGAAGAAGAATAAAGATGATACGAGTCAACGAAACCTAATCTATAGCCTAGGAATATAGAACATAGAAACGAAGCATGAGCTTGGAACAATTTTCACTGCAAATTTAGGCGTTTGTCCACCGATGGCGCTATTTGTACTTTCTCTTTTCTTTCTCTTTATTTTAGGCGCATGAAGAGTTGCACTACTGCTACTAAAACCCACTCATAGAGCGGCTTAGTGAGCAGTGCTGACTATATTACAATAAATGCTATATACAGGGTGTCCCAAAAATGTTGTAACACCTTGAAAGAGGTGATTTGAAACAACTTTTTGAGCGGCCGCGGTAGCGAAGGCTATGTGCTAAGCGGCCGCGCTTGTACGCGAACAAGCGACTCGACGTGCATCGAAGGACATTAAACGCGGCTGTTTAGAACATCGCCTTCGCTACCGCGGACGCTCCAACGGTATCCGCGCGCTCTGATTG